>NC_080038.1:106688073-107003860 GCF_030020395.1 Manis pentadactyla | reverse complement strand
ATTCTGTGTTTGAAAATTTGACTTGGTTCATTTTTAGAAACACTTAAATTGAATACCTACTTCGAGAGCTAGAGAACTGTTCCCTGAATGGAAAACTGGATATTCTCTGCCATTATAGGATAAAATGAAGATTCAAAGTTTGTTCCTGATATTATAGGCTCATAAATGTAGGGGAAGGAACCAACAATTATATAGGCCTTACTGTATACCAGACAGTAACCTAGGCATTTTACATTGATTTCTACAGCAATGCAGTTTGGTAGGCATTTTCCTCTGTCTTAACAGTTGACAAAACCATGATTCAAAGATTTGGATTGACTGGCCTGAAGTCATGCAGCTAATAAGTAGCAGAGCAGTATTTCAAACCCTGGTTTGTTTGACTCCCAAACCCCTGCTCTTTCCACAATGGCAACTACCTCACGATTTCACACTGCCTTTACTGCATACCCACCTCTACATCCCAAATTGCCTACAGCACCATTAGCTCCCATGGCAGGATTGCAGGGCAGTGATAGTTACTATTACCATAACGGTGGCGGGGAGGGGGCTGGGGGGCATGCCTGTGCAATTTACATATGGAAGCTGTCTTAGTTCTGGGTCTCATCAAAGACATTCAAACCTCTTGTCGGCATTCCCTCTAACAAATGAGGAGGGAAAAAAAATCTATGTATCTCTGTATATATTTTGGGGTTGACATCTAGATATTTTATCATAAATAAAAACAATTGCAAAGGATGTAACTTCAAGAACATGGTAAATACTGACATTTAAAATAAAACTACTCAATAAATGTATCCAATGGAATCTGAATACTATAAGGATTTGTTACTCATAACCATGTATTTAAAAATTAAATGACTAAAGTCTTCTTTAAGAACAGAAAGTTTACATCATTCCTTTTTCTCCCTAAATTATTATTTCCATTCCACATCCCCACAGGATCTTATCATAATGTTATAAAATGCTTGTGTTCTAGTCTTTTATTATTATTGATCACCCTATCAAATTTCTTCATAACAAAAGTATAAATTGAATTTAAATTTTTTTCCTATGGCCAGAAGGTAATACATGTGAAAATGTTTCTTCTACATTAGTTATTATTCAGTTATTACCAGTACAAAAATGCTCAAAAGAACAGAAATATAATACAAATTTTGGTAAATAACTATTAGACATAAAAATACTTTTTTATTGGAAACACATTTCTTAAAGATATAAGTCAGGGTTTTCATCTAACTAGCTATTATAGCCACAGAATATTGAGTACTAAGGAACAGGATTCAGCATCAATTATATGTTTAGCTTCCATTTTTATAAAAGCAAGTGCTAAGAAACCTTATTCATATCAATAAGTATCTGTGAATGGATAGAGTTTTATTATTCCATTGTCACTCAGTTTTCTTAAATTTTTTGAGGTATTGGCCAAAAAGTCATATGATGATTTTTTGGGTAAAATAACATTTTTAACAATCTATCATCTGACAACTTAATTCGGTTCTCCTTAAATTTTATTGAAGACAAAGAATTAGGAACCACACAACTTAGAAATGGATTTATTGCCCAAGAAGCCTCTGAGATGGTCCCCTGCCCCACATTTTCTGGTATATGAGCCTTTAGGCAATATCCTGCCTCTGATGTGGACTGGATGTATGGACTCACTTCTAATAAATATTAGAATATGGCAAAAGCGATGTCATTCAGAGATTAGGTTACCAAATGACCATGGATTTTTCTCCCTTGCTGCCTCTGAGGCAGCCTGCTGCCATGTCATGAGCTGTCCTATGGAGAGGCCCATGCCCACGGAACTGAGGAAGGTGTCCAGCCAATAGTCAACAAGGGACTCAGCTCCTTATTCCAACAATGATAAATTTCACTTCAGTGAAATTAAAATAGTTTTCTCCATGAAAGACACCATTAAGTAAATGAAAAGACAAGATGCAGACTGGGAGAAAACATTGGCAAGTTACATTTCTGGAAGAGCTTGTATGCAGAATATATTTTAAAAACTATCAAAATCTACCTGTAAGAAAATAAACATGATAAAAGTGAGCAAAGGATATGAACAGACACTTCACCACAGAGGATATATATATAGATATCAAATAAACATATGAGAGGATGCTCAATATCATTAGCCATTTGGGAAATGCAACTTCAAATCATAATGAGACCCCACAACTTTCTTATCGAGTGGTGGGAACAAACACCCATACAGCTACTCTGGAAAAAGGTTTGGCAGTTTATTATAAAAGTTAAATCATACTTACCACATGACCCAACAGTGCAACTTCTAGATATTTAAGCCAGAGAAATTAAACTGATGTTTACTCAAAAACTCCACATGAATGCTCACAGTGGTTTCATTCACATTTGCTAAAAACTAGAAACAACCCAAATATTCTCCAGTGGGTGAATGAATAAACAAACCATGGTAAATCCTACTCATAATGGAGAACTACTCAGCAGTAAAATGGAACATAGATAAATTGCAAAGGTGTTAATGCTAAGTGAACCAAGCCAATCTCAAAAGTTTACCTACTGGGATTCCATTTATCTGACATTTTAGAAAAGGTAAACTAGAAGGACAGAGAATGGAACAGTGTTTATTTAGGGATGGGGGAGAGTTTGATTACAAACGGTCAACACTAGGGAGTTTTGGGGGCTGATGCAACTGTTGCATGTCCTGATGGTGGCGGTGGTTACATCAGCCCCTCTAGGTTTTAAAACTCCTAGAAATGTACACCAGTGTGTGTGTCTTGATCATGATGTTGGTTACACAGGTATATACACTTGTCAAAGCTCATCAGACACTTAAAATGGGTGAATTGTACACTGTGTCAATTACACCCCAATAATATTGAATTTTTTAAAAAGAAACCTTGCCCACGTCAATCCCACTCCTTAAAAATAACTACTGTTGACATTTGAGTATGTAACCTGTCTAGAATGTGCGCATGTCCTATAAAGGGTTGTTCAATCGCATAAATAGCATCATTGTACACACTATCTATTGTGCTTTATGTTGTGGTTTTTACTTAAAAGTCCTGGAGGTCTTATAGATATATGGACAAATCCATGTATACATATACGTGTTCTCTCTCTATATATATAAAATGTTGATAGATATACTATATTTTTAAGCTATATTGTAAGCTATTTTGTGAATGTAACACCATTTATTTAACCAGTCTCCCACTGCTGGATATTTAGGTTGTTGCCAATTGTTTTGCTATTACAAGCTATAGTGCTGCAGCAAACAGCCCTGTGCATACATCTTTTTGCAATCATATTGATAGATACATTTCTAAAAGTCGAATGACTGGTTCAAAGGGTATGTGTATAGCTGCTTATAGCTTAGCTGCTGACAGATTGCCCTCTAGAAAGAAGCAAGTAGAACTTTTAGAATGAATCATGTGTGCATTTTGAAGTTTCTTATTCCAAATCCTTGAACTTTTCTTTTGTAGGATCATGCTGATATTGAGTGGAAGTTTGCAAGGACAAAACTCTGGATGAGTTACTTTGATGAAGGTGGCACCTTGCCACCCCCTTTCAACATCATCCCCAGTCCCAAGTCATTTCTATACCTGGGTAACTGGTTCAACAACACTTTCTGCCCCAAAAGAGACCCTGATGGCAGACGGAGAAGACGCAACTTGAGAAGCTTCACTGTAAGGCTTTTAAAAATGGTTTCTTCTTAAAATTATTTTCTACTTTCCTTTCTTTGAGACATGCTCTATCTTATACATCATAAAATCCCTCCAACCTACAGATGTTTGGGGGTTTATCAGGCAGCAACTCCTGTGTCATTCTGCAGTCCTAATGTTTAGACATATCTTCGGGTGGATGGGTTGCTGGGAGATGGCTAATGTAACCTCTGTGTCCGCTTTCAATGACAGGAACGCCATGCTGACAGCTTGATACAGAATCAGCATTATCAGGTAAAGCTTCCTCACAGGGACTAAGCACAATTGTTCTTGGTCAGTTGTGAGACCTTGGTTAAGTTACTTAACCTCACTGAATCTCAGGTTCCTCATCTGTAAAGTGGGGGTGATAAAACTTAATTCAGTGTTGTGAGAATTGAGTGGTAACTATATATGAGTGTAGGTGTGCTTGTGTGTCCTGATGCAGTGCCTTGCACAAGTGCATTAAATGGTAGCTATCATCATCACCATTACTAATACCAAGCATAGTGACAATGTGTGTGCAATTCCCAGGAGACTAAGTAAAATGAAGCCATCCCTGTAAAGGAGCAGTGTAGACTAACTCTAAGAAAAATATCTTGATTATGTAATTAGTGGACATTGACATCAGCAGACTTTGTGACATTGAAGAATGACTTTCTCAACTTTATAAGAATAAAAACTCTCATCTTATTAAGATGGTTAAAGTTTAATCTAGCCTGAAAGGAAAGGATATTGACTGTGACCATTCAAGTATCATTTGGCTCTCATTTTTCCACAAATGTGAATCTGCATTTACCTTATGCTTGGCTGGAAATTTTTCCATTCATGTGAGTTTGGTTTTACTGGCCCACTGTGCCACCAAATTTGGACACATAATAATTCTTCATTTAACCAATGGACTTAACTGGGTGTGCAGAAAATGGCTGGATCCTGGGAGGATTTTCTATTACAAAGACCGTCTAGGCATTTTTTATTTCCTGTGTATGTTCCTTATTTTATTGAGAGCTTGATAAGGAAATTGAATGCCTCTTCATGTTTTTTTTAATTCCAGGAAGTTATCAGGAATTTAGTCAAAAGATATGTGGCTGCTATGATAAGAAATTCCAAAACAAATGAGGGGCTAACAGAAGAAAATTTTAAGGTAATTTAATCATGAAGTGGTTCTCATTTCACATTTCTTAAGCATCATTTAATCTTCAGTGTTTGGGGTTTCTGGTGATGGAATTTCAGCTTCCTGTAACAGCAAAACCAGCTTCAATTCCTGTTCTCTCTCTCAGAGTAGTCTGTCATCCAGTAGATGGAGTGATGTTACCAATGTCTATCACCACAATCAGCTTTATGAGCAAAAGAAATCTGCCCTATGCATTCTTTTAATATTCTCGGTGCTTCTCAGTGTGGGAATTGAGTGCTTTAAAAGGTGTGGCAAGGGGCAAGATAGCAAAGGGAAGATGCTTGGAGATTTGAAAGCCCTTTTTAGTTAAAAAGTATAAGATAAAGACCAAAAAAATCTATTATTAAACCCAAGATTTAAGAAACCCTACCATTAAACATTAAAATTCTCCTAATGCTAGCATTAGCCTAAAACAGTGGTTCTCAACCAGGGCATTTTTTCTCCAGGGCACATTTGGCAATGTCTGGAGACATTTTTTGTTTTCACACTGCAATGTATGTGCTATTGGGCTCTGATGGGTAGAGAGCAGCATTGCTACTAACCATCCTGGAATGTACAGGACAGCTCCCCACAACAGAGAATGATCCAGCTTGACATGTCAATAGATTGAGAAATGCTATCCTAGAACACATGCACATATTCTAAGGAACATAGGAAGGCTGTTATCCTAATGCATAGACATGACTCTTCTATGGAGGGCCTGCTATATGCCAGCTACTCTGCTGGGTATTGGGGCACACTGGTGAGCAGGCTCTAAACAGCCCCTACTCTGGTGGACTGACACATGAACAATAATACTAGAGGATGACGAATGACTGACTATTCTAACATGATAAACACAGGGTGCTGTGGAGACACAGAGCATACATATGGGGGGCTCTCACTGGGGCTTGGGGAGTCAGGGCAGGCTTCCCAGAAGTGATGTTTAAGCTGCGGCTCAAAGGAGGAGCCAGATAAAGGAGCGTTGGGGAGAAGAATGTTCTAGACAGAGAGAACAACATAGGCAAAGACCCAGAGGCAAGAAAGAATATGCCCATACAGGTTGACAGTTGAGAGCCTGAGGAAAGAGTAGGAAGAGATGAAACAGGAGAGACTGACAAGTACCAGGCCTTGAAAAGCCTTGTAGTCCATGGAATGGCATTTCTACTTTAACCTAAGGTCAGTGGCAAGCTACTAGAGAGTTTTAAGCAAGGGAAGGACGTGATCCAACTTCAACTTTTAAAAGGTGGTTTTTAAAGGAGCAATTATCTAAGCAGCGAGTTAAGAGATAGAAGACATTTCATAGGGAGTTGAATGAACAGGGCCTCCTGTCCCAAAACAAGTCTCATCACCTGATGCATTCCATTCCCTAGTTATGTTTCTAAAGTCCTAAAAGCTTTTTCCTCTTCAGTAGTTCCTTTATACGCAGATGCCCACCAGAGCCAGTGCACTAATTCAATACCTTAATTCTTAGTACTTCAACAGGGACTAGTGCTCCTGATGGGGAGCATCTGAAATCAACTTTACCAATTGCACAATTCTTTCAATGGCCAGCCCTGCCTACAGTTATTGGTATTTTTGTGTGTGCTGGAATAATGTGAGATTTTCTGGTAACTTCTGTACTTTATGGTTTGGTATTAGGCAAACTCTGGAACATTCCAAAGGATACTCAATGTGCCTATTTTGAACAAAAGACCAAGTTTCTTAATATAATGTGTCTTCTCTCCTGCCCTAGGAATTAAAGCAGGACATCTCCAGCTTTCGATATGAAGTGCTTGACCTCTTAGGAAATAGGAAACACTCACGGAGAAGCTTTTCCACTAGCAACACTGAACTCTCTCAGAGGGATGATACCAATGATAGTGGTGGGGCACGGGCCAAATCCAAGAGTGTCTCTTTCAACTTAGGCTGCAAGAAAAAGGCCTGCCACGGGCCACCTCTCATCAGAACCATGCCAAGAGCCAGTGGTACTCAAGGGAAGTCAAAAGCTGAGTCATCAAGCAAACGCTCCTTCATGGGTCCTCCTCTCAAGAAACTGGGTCTCCTGTTCTCCAAGTTTAATGGTCATATGTCTGAACCCAGTTCAGAACCAATGTACACAATTTCTGATGGAATTGTTCAGCAGCACTGTATGTGGCAGGACATCAGATATTCTCAGATGGAGACAGGGAAAGCAGAGGCCTGTTCTCAAAGTGAAATGAACCTCAGTGAGGTAGAATTAGGTGAAGCCCAGGGCACTGCTCAGAGCAATGAATGCCCTCTAGCCTGTTCCAGCTCTCTGCACTGCGTATCCAGCATCTGCTCCTCGAATTCTAAACTTTTAGACTCTTCAGAGGATGTATTTGAAACTTGGGGAGAGGCTTGTGACCTGCTCATGCATAAATGGGGTGATGTACAGGAAGAACAAGTTACAACTCGGCTCTAAGTCAAG
Organism: Manis pentadactyla; assembly: GCF_030020395.1. Lineage (NCBI taxonomy): Eukaryota > Metazoa > Chordata > Mammalia > Pholidota > Manidae > Manis > Manis pentadactyla. The sequence goes on along the minus strand of NC_080038.1, from coordinate 106,996,596 downwards.
CCCCTATCATCTGTTCTGGAACTCAAGAAGAAATTTGTAATTGCCTTGCTCTTGGAGGTGACATAGAATATATGATTCCCTTACTGTGCCCCCCCACCAAGAAAGGAGAGTGAAACTCCTGTTATTTTCACTGTCTTTTATAGCTACATTCTTAATTTTTGTTCTTATACTATTATTGCTATTATTTGCCTTTTATACCTATAAACACTAAGTCCATTTCACAACCAACTGAAAGGGTGTTTGCCCCTAATCAGCAGAGGTGCAGTCGGGTGCTTAACCCTTTGGCTTTGCTTTTTACCCTTGCTTCCTTGAAGCGCCAGGTGCCACTTTGCTATGGTTGCTGCCACACAGATTCCTGATCTTCCTCAGGATCTCACACCATTTCCCCATAGGGCTGAGGGATGTGGTCGGCAGTCCCCACCAGCTATCAGATAAAGCAAACTAACCTGCCTATCTCTGTTGCTCTCCAGTGCTCCATGCTGCCCATTCTGGTTCACTCAACAGACTCCAAAGAATTGTCAGCTTGTGGTTTCTAGGTATAACTGGCCTTCTTGAGTTTTTGTTCTTAAACAATACAACTTCTCCTTATTGTGGGGGCTGTGGCTGTTGAGTTTTTGTTTCTTAAAGATATGTTAGTTTCCAAATGTGTGCCAATGAATATTTACCCATAGCATATGTCATATCTAATTAGTGAATTCCTCTCCTGTGTTTCTGTATTTCAGTTAACTTACATTTTAAATTTTGATAGAATTGGGATTAGTATTTAGGATGTGTACTGTTTTTAAAAACTTCTGCACTCTAACCAATAGTCACTACATTTCATATTTTGGCAAGAAAAAATAACTAGCTGGTATATTTATAGGGTCCTATCTACTGTTGATAGTTTTAATCGTTATTGCTATCAAAAGCATTTCTAAGATAAAAGCCTGGATTTGAAAACTTTTTTATCAGAAAAATAACATCCTGTTGAGGTATTGAAATCTAAAACAAGCATCTTCATTTTAATTAATTGCTTTCTGATAAAAACAACAAAATAATTTTACATCTAGATAACCTGATTCAGGTTGCACTTTTAATATTCATTGGAGACAGTGGAATTGCGTGTGTAAACTTATGTTACATATATGACAACAAAGAACCCTATTGAATTCATAGAACTATAAAAATGATCCAAATTCAGTCTTCAAAGGATTCTGCATTTATACATCCAAACAAATTATTTTCCACAGCTTAAGAGTACCTCATCAGTATATAAAAATGCAGGTTAGAAATAAAGTCCATAATGTGTATGGTGATCACATTAGACCCAATAACAACTGTTTGATAACCTACTGAACAGGGGTGGCTTTTCCAACGTTAGCACAAAAGTATCCCCAACTTACACTCTAACATTTGACCTGAAACAGTCCTAGGTCTGAGTTCTGGAGATTAAATTAATAGTGTAAAGCTGAGAAGAGTAGGAAAGCTAGATGTCACTCTGTTCTTGTAAATGTCAATAGCTATAGAAATCCATCTAAATTCATGTTTACTTTCTAGTAAGAGAGTGAAATGAATCATTTTAAAACAATGTAAATATGCCTCCGAAACAGCTTTTGACAGTGTAGTTTCTGTTATTTGAATTGATTCTCATTTTCAGCCCAAGCTTCAATGACTGATGGTCAAAATAGTCCACATGAAGAAGAGACAAATTGGGCAGGGGTCGGGGAAGAGAGGGAGTTGAAAAATAAAGCTCAGATCCATCCAGGAAAAAGTGATTAAGAGAACAAGCTGAATCAAGACCCATTTGGCAAAAGATGGTCACAAAATAATTTCTTGCTCATATCTGAAGTGATCATTTACTAAAAAATACAACTTTTCTCTTGTTTTGCTAAGTGGGGCTATCATAAATTGCCCTGACATAAAAAACAGATTACTTTCCAGAAGGAAGTTTTCTAAAGTAACAGATCCAACTTTTCCAATTGGCAAATTCACTCTGAATAATAAATAGAATCTGGATTACATTTCTAATATTGATGGCACCAAAACCTAATACATGACCCTATTTCATCAAAAGAGAAAGATGAGTCTTTCTCCCAAACGCAATATACTTATGATAACCTAGGTATAATTGTTCTGACAGCTTATCAACTTGTCAGAAAAGAAGGGTAGCTAGACATACAGTCATGCTCCAAAATAGTCGTCTCCCAGTTATGTTCTAAACAGAGAATATGTACAAATCACAGCAGCCAGTCTCTACTACTGAAAGAAATCAGTGCCATATTTCATGGGCAGTACACTCCTTTTCAGATCTTCTCAGGGTTATCTTTGTAACTTGGGCTTAAAACTTCACTAGCTGTGTGGAGGTCTAGCTATGTTGGGGACTGGGGCCAGTTAGTTGTTAAAGCTGAACAGCTATTGTCCTAACTTCTATGTTGGTGACACCAACATTTTTATTAACTCTAACTCAGTAAAACGTAGGAAGGGAAAGAGATTTCTGTTCCACTCTCCACCCTCTGGATCAGCTACTATCAAGAAAGGTATTTCAAATCCAATGCTTAAGTATGTCCTCTGACCCCAGAAAGAGTATAAGCCAACTTGAGAGTAAATTTATAAACAAAAAATTAGAGCTAAAAGAGAACCTTAGAGAGGATCTACTCTATTTAACCTCTTCTTTTACAAATAGGAAAAAAAAAACACCCAGAAAAGGATAATGACTTGCTCAAAAGTCACACAGCTAGCCAATAAACCCAAATCTTCTATATCATAAACTTATACATTAGTAAGCATATATATGTTATACATAGTAGATGTGGAAATGGGATGGCCAACACATATATTTTTGTTCATTTGCCCAAAATGCTGTTAAATGCACAAATTTCAAACTGACATATGCATTTAAATGCAAAATTAAAAATGTACTCCACCAAATATAATGGTAAGTGGCACAAAAATTATTTACTACTTGTCTAAATATCTATAACATGGTTCACCTCCATTACTGTTGGCTTTATCACTTCTAGACACCTGTATTCATTTGCTTCATCAAAGTCTCCCTGATAATTAGTAAAGGTAAAAATGCTACAAAGAAAATGTCTGAATTATATTAGAAATGGCCATTGTTAAAATATCTCCTCTACTTTTAAGTCCTGTGGAGCACAAAGGAAAGACTGCAAACTCAAAATCATTTTTGGAAGATGCCAAACTTTACAGGGATATAAACGCCCCAGGTTATACTTCTGTCTGCTTATATGGGAATCTTGGAAATTTTCTGCCTCCCATACTCATTTTTCATTCCACTCTGACCTAATTTATGCTATTTCAATGAAGTCCTAAACATCTAAGTATCTCCACAATTTAGTAAAACAACTTACAAAAAACTAGACCCTCTGCCTTTTGAATGACTTAAATAATAATCAAATACTTTTTCAACAAGGACTTTATAATTCTTATTACAGTGCAAAACCTCTCCTGCAAAGCTGAGAATTTCAGTGAAAAATAAGAGTTGATACATTAGTAAGAAAAATATAACCATTTGATGTTCATATTACCTTGTGGGTGAGACTCAAATGGTTTGACTAACTCAAATGGTATTAAGTGGCCCAGACCTTAGATTGTTAGCTCATCTGGTAAAAAGTACTTAAGAGCAGATGTATTTTTCCTGTTAAAAAGGACATAAAAATTGATATTATTTTGGTGACAAAGTTTTCAAAACAGTGCTAATAAACATTGCTTGTATAGACATAGCCAATATAAGTTGATGTGATTGTTCACATCATTTAAATAAACTCATTATACCTACTTGTCAGCCCCTCCAATCCATGCGCTGTGGCTGGGCCTCAAATTTATGGGTATTTTAGATGGTTTCTTTGGCTTGCTTTATCTAAAAAATTGTTCTAAAAATCCATTTTGTTGGTATAGAACCAGCCATTGGGAACCAAATACCCAATACCCCAATTCAATGTGGACATACTTTAGTACAGATAAATGCTATCTTCACGGTATTTCTGGTGATCTTTTCCATCAACTTTTCCAACAGTTGTGGGATTTTGTTTGCACTGATTTTTGGAGGATATTTGTAAAAGTGAGAACCTTGTCTGTGTACATACACATTTATATACACACTCACTCAATGAAACTTGATAGCATTTGGTTGCTCTGGCCATAGCCCTTCATAACTTTTGGTAATTACTAGATCATTTTGAAGGGAGCAGGAGCAGGAATAACTTCAATGGAAAGAAACCTCACGAGATGTGAGGATTTGCTAAAATGAATTGCCATTACAGCATCCCCTGTGGTACAACTGCTAATATTGAGAGCTCACAGGACTTGGGGTTCCTGGTTTGAAGATAAAATGACCATTTAGGTCAGAAGAACCTACCTGTAAAAATAAAAATATTTTTGGAGAATTAAGTCTGCATACTTTAGGCTTACTGCATACTTGAGATATTACGGTATGTATGCTGACATATGGCCTAGGATTTCTATCTGTATGCTGCATGGTGGTCCAGAGAAAAAGGAGCTTGTAGGAGATTTTGAAAATGGAATGTTCAAGAAGAAAAGGAGTTAATTGCTAGAATGATTTTTAAAAATGGAATGTTCAAGAAGTAAAGGAGTTAATTGCTGGAATGATTCAAGCAGCAGACCAGAATGCTCTAGGATTTCTTTTTTTTGTATTATTAATCTACAATTACATGAGGAACATTGCTTACTAGGCTCCCCCCATTACCAAGTCCCCTCCACATATCCCATTACAGTCACCATCCATCAGTGTAGTAAGATGCTGTAGAATCACTACTTGTCTTCTCTGTATTGTACAGTCCTCCCTGTGTTCCCCTGCCACATTACACATGCTAATAATAGTGCCCCCCTTCTTCCCCACCCCCTTATCCCTCCCTTCCCACCCATCCTCCCCAGTCCCTTTCCCTTTGGTAACTGTTAGTCCATTCTTGGGATCTGTGAGTCTGCTGCCGTTTTGTTCCTTCAGTTTTTTTCTTTGTTCTTATACTCCACAGATGAGTGAAATCGTTTGATACTTGTCTTTCTCCGCCTGGCTTATTTCACTGAACATATTACCCTCTAGCTCCATCCATGTTGTTGCAAATGGTAGGATTTGTTTCTTCTTATGGCTGAATAATATTCCATTGTGAATATGTACCACATCTTCTTTATCCATTTATATGCTGATGGACACTTAGGTTGCTTCCATTTCTTGGCTATTGTAAATAGTGCTGCGATAAACATAGGGGTGCATATTTCTTTCTCAAACTGGGCTGCTGCATTCTGAGGGTAAATTCCTAGAAGTGGAATTCCTGGGTCAAATGGTATTTCTATTTTGAGTTTTTTGAGGAACCTCCATACTGCTTTCCACAATGGTTGAATTTACATTACCACCAGCAGAGTAGGAGAGTGCCCCTTTCTCCACATCCTCACCAACATTTGCTGCTGTTTGTCTTTTGGATGGCAGCCATCCTAACTGGTGTGAGGTGATATCTCATTGTGGTTTTAATTTGCATTTCTCTGATGACTAGCAATGTGGAGCACCTTTTCATGTGCCTGTTGGCCATCTGAATTTCTTCTTTGGAGAAGTGTCTGTTCAGATCCTTTGACCATCTTTAAATTGGATTATTTGCGCTTTGTTTGTTGACGTGGGTGAGCTCTTTATATATTTTGGATGTCAACCCTTTATTGGATCTATCATTTATGAATATATTCTTCCATACTGTAGGTGCCTTTTTGTTCTATTGGTGGTGTCCTTTGCTGTACAGATGCTTTTCAGCTTGATATAGTCTCACTTGTTCATTTATGCTTTTGTTTTCCTTGCATGGCGAGGTATGTTCATGAAGAAGTTGCTCATATTTATGTCCAAGAGATTTTTGCCTATGTTTTTTTCTAAGAGTTTTATGGTCTCATGACTTACATTCAGGTCTTTAATCCATTTCGAATTTACTTTTGTGTATGGAGTTAGACAATGACCCAGTTTCATTCTCTTACATGTAGCTGTCCAGTTTTGCCAACACCATCTGTTGAAGAGACTGTCATTTCCCCATTGTATGTCCATGGGTCCTTTATCGTATATTAATTGACCATATATGCTTGGGTTAATACTGGTACTTTCTATTCTGTTCCACTGATCTGTGGGTCTGTTCTGGTGCCAGTACCAAATTGTCTTAATTACTGTGGCTTTATAGTAGAGCTTGAAGTTGGGAAGCGAGATCGCCCCTGCTTTATTCTTCCTTCTCAGGATGGCTTTGGCTATTTGGGGGTCTTTTGTGGTTCCATATGAATTTTAAAACTATTTGTTCCAGTTCATTGAAGAATGCAGTTCATTGAAGAATGCTGTTGGTATCTGATAGGCATTGCATTGAATCTGTAGATTGCCTTAGGCAGGATGGCCATTTTGACAATATTAATTCTTCCTAGCCAAGAGCATGGGATGAGTTTCCCTTTGTTAGTGTCCTCTTTAATATATCTTAAGAATGTTATGTAGTTTTCAGGGTATAGGTCTTTCACTTCCTTGGTTAGGTTTATTCCTAGGTATTTTATTCCTTTTGATGCAATTGTGAATGGAATTGTTTTCCTGGTTTCTCTTTCTGCTAGTTCATCGTTAGTGTATAGGAATGCCACAGATTTCTGTGTATTAATTTTGTATCCTGCAACTTTGCGGAATTCAGATATTAGTTCTAGTAGTTTTGGAGTGGAGTCTTTAGGGTTTTTTATGTAAAATATCATGTCTTCTGCAAATAATGTCAGTTTGACGTTTTCTTTACCAATTTGGCTGCCTTGTGTTTCTTTGTTTTGTCTGATTGCCATGGCTAGGACCTCCAGTACTATGTTGAACAACAGTGGGGAGAGTGGGCATCCCTGTCTTGTTTCCAATCATAGAGGAAAAGCTTTCAGCTTCTCATTAAGTATGATGATGGCTGTGGGTTTATCATATATGGCCTTTATTATGTTGAGGTTCTTGCCCTCTATACCCATTTTGTTGAGAGTTTTTATTACAAATGGATGTTGAACTTTGTCGAATGCTTTTCACCGTCTATGGAGATGGTCATGGATGATCATGTGTTTTTTGCCCTTCTTTTTGTTGATGTGGTGGATGATGTTGATGGATTTTCAAATGTTCTACCATCCTTGCATCCCTGAGATGAATCCCACTTGATCATGGTGTATGATCCTCTTGATGTATTTTTGAATTCGGTTTGCTAATATTTTGTTAAGTATTTTTGCATCTATGTTGATCAGGGATATTGGTCTGTAATTTTGTTTTTTGGGGGTGTCTTTGCCTGGTTTTGGTATTAGAGTGATGCTGGCTTCATAGAATGAGTTTGGAAGTATTCCCTCCCCTTCCATTTTTTGGAGACTTTAAGGAGAATGGGTATTATGTCTTCTCTATAAGTCTGATAAAATTCAGCGGTGAATCCATCTGGACCAGGGGTTTTGTTCTTGGGTAGTTTTTTGATTACCGCTTCAATTTCATTGCTGGTAATTAGTCTGTTTAGATTTTCTGTTTCTTCCTTGGACAGTCTTGGCAGGTTGTATTTTTCTAGGAAGTTGTCCATTTCTTCTAGGTTTTCCAGCTTGTTAGCATATAGACTTTCATAGTAGTCTCTAATAATTCTTTGTTATTTCTGTGGGGGTCTGTCATGATCTTTCCTTTCTCATTTCTCATTCTGTTGATGTGTGTAGATTCCCTTTTTCTCTTAATAAGTCTGGCTAGGGGTTTATCTATTTTGTTTATTTCCTCAAAGAACCAGCTCTTGGTTTTATTGATTTTTCCTATTGTTTTATTCTTCTCAGTTTTATTTATTTCTTCTCTGATCTTTATTGTTGTCCCTCCTTCTGCTGACTTTGGGCCTGATTTGTTCTTTTTCCAGTTTCAATAATTGTGACTTTAGACTATTCATTTGGGATTGTTCTTCTTTCTTTAAATAGTCCTGGATTGCTATATACTTTCCTCTTAGAACTGCCTTCACTGCCATCCCACAGAAGTTGGGGCTTTGTGCTGTGGTTGTCATTTGTCTCTATATATTGTTTTATCTCTGTTAATTTGGTCATTGATCCATTGATTATTTAGGAGCATGTTGTTAAGCCTCCACGTGTTTGTGAGCGTTTTTGTTTTCTTTGCACAATTTATTCCTAGTTTCATACCTTTGTGGTCTGAGAAGTTGGTTGGTAGAATTTCAATCTTTCTGAATTTACTGAGGCTCTTTTTGTGGCCTAGTATGTGGTCTATTCAGGAAAATGTTCCATGCGCACTTGAGAAGAATGTGTATCCTACTGCTTTTGGGTGTAGAGTTCTGTAGATGTCTGTTAGGTCCATCTGTCCTAGTGTGTTGTTCAGTGCCTCTGTGTCCTTACTTATTTTCTGTCTGGTGGATCTATCCTTTGGAGTGAGTGGTGTGTTGAACTCTCCTAGAACGAATGCATTGCATTGTTTCTTCCTTTAGTTCTGTTCACATATGTTAGTGCTCCTGTATTGTGTGCATATATATTTATAATGATTATATCCCCTTGTTGGACTGAACCCTTTATCATTATGTAATGTCCTTCTTTATCTCATTACTTTCTTTGTTTGGAAGTCTATTTTGTCTGATACTAGTACTGCAACACCTGTTTTCTCCCTATTGTTTGCATGAAATATCATTTTCCACCCCTTGACTTTTAGTCTGTGTATGTCTTTGGGTTTGAGGTGGGTTTCTTGTAAGCAGCATATAGACGGGTCTTGCTTTTTTATCCATTCTATTACTGTCTTTTGATTGGTGCATTCAGTCCATTTACATTTAGGGTGATTATTGAAAGATATGTACTTATTGCCATTGCAGGCTTTAGATTCGTGCTTACCAAAGGTTCAAGGGTAGCTTCTTTACTATCTAACTGTCTAACTTAACTCACTTATTAAGCTGTTATAAACACAGTCTGATGATTATTTTTCTCCCTTCTTAATCCTCCTCCTCCATTATTTATATGTTAGGTGTTTTATTCTGTACTCTTTTGTGTTTCCTTTGACTGCTTTTGTGAATAGTTGATTTTATTTTTTTGCCTTTAGTTAGTATTTGGTTGGTCTGCTTTCTTTGCTGTGATTTTATTTTCTCTGGTGACATCTATTTAGCCTTAGGAGTGCTTCCATCTAAGCAGTCACTTTAAAATACCCTGTAGAGGTGGTTTGTGGGAGGCAAATTCCCTCAACTTTTGCTAGTCTGGGAACTGTTTAATCCCTCCTTCATATTTAAATGATAACCGTGCTGGATACAGTATCCTTGGTTCAACGCTCTTCTGTTTCATTGCATTAAATATATCATGCCATTCTCTTCTGGCCTGTAAGGTTTCTGCTGAGAAGTCTGATGATAGCCTGATGGGTTTTCCTTTGTAGCTGAACTTTTTTCTCTCTCTGGCTGCCTATAATACCCTTTCCTTGTCTTTGATCTTTGCCATTTTAATTATTATATGTCTTGGTGTTGTCCTCCTTGGGTCCTTTGGTTGGGAGATCTGTGGGCTTCCATTGTCTGAGAGACTATTTCCTCCCCCAGTTTGGGGAAGTTTTCAGCAATTATTTCTTCAGAGACACTTTCTATCCCTTTTTCTCTCTTCTTCTTCTGGTACCCCTATAATGTGAATATTGTTCCATTTTGATTGGTCACACAGTTCTCTTAATATTCTTTCATTCCTAGAGATCCTTTTATCTCTCTCTGCCTCAGATTCTCTGTATTCCTGGTTCTCTGATTTATATTCCATTAATGGTCTCTTGCACCTCATCCAGTCTGCTCTTAAAAGTCCTTCCAGAGACTGTTTTATTTCTGTATTCTCCCTTCAAACTTGATCCTTTAGCTCTTGCATATTTCTCTGTAGGTCCATCAGCATGGTTATGACCTTCATTTTGAATTCTTTTTCAGGAAGATTGGTTATATCTGTCTCCTCAGACCCTCCTCTCTCAGGGGTTGTCTGGGTGATTCTGGACTGGACCAAATTCTTCTGCATTTTCATGGCGATAGAGGTAGTCATAGGCAGGTAGCACGTGTGTTAGCTGGGAGAACAAAGTCTGTTCCTGCTTGCTAGTCGCCCTGCCCCTCTCTGCTGCCTGTGTCGGTTCCCCACACACTGGGAGCAGCCCTCTGGGGGTAGCCCAGAGCCCTGCAGGGAGAGGCAGGTGTGCCGGGTGTGCTCTCCTGCAAGAACGGCGGCCCTTCGTGCCTCTGTCTATGCCGAGCAGCTGCTCGCCACTGGCAGCCCCGGGACTGGCCTGGGCAGCTGCTGTGGGTGCAGCTGCTCTCAGGCTGCTCAGCTGCTGTGGCAGGGCCACGCCGGACAGGGAATGAACAGCAGGCTGCTTTTGCAGTGAGGGGCTTCAGGGCTGTGTTGCCACCCAGGGTGCTGGGGTGCCTGGAGTTCCTCCGGATTCCCAGCCTGCTGGGCCGAGTATGCCATGACAATTGCATCTGGCTGTGAGGCTCCTGTCCCTTTAAGACTTTCAAAAAGCACTTGCTTTTCTTTTGTCCCAGGGGATCCAGCTGCAGGGACCCACACACAGATTTTACTTTTCCATTTCCCTAATATCCAGCGCACCATGCAATGTGTGTCTGTGCTCCCGGTGCGGATTACTAGGGCTGGTTATTTAGCAGTCCTGGGCTTCCACTCCCTCCCCGCTCTGACTCCTCTCCTCCCACCGGTGAGCTGGGGTTGGGGGAGCGCTCGGGTCCCACCAGGCCACGGCTTGTATATTACCCGCTTCATGAGATGCCAAGTTCTCACAGATGTAGATGTAGCCTGGCTGTTGTCTGTATCCTCTGGTGTCTCTTTTAGGAATGGTTGTATTTGTTTTATTTTCAAATATATATATGGTTTTGGGAGGAGATTTCCACTGCCCTACTTATGCCGCCATCTTGGCTCCTCTATGTTCTAGGATTTTTAAGCTCAGTGTATTTGTTTTATTCCCACTCTGGAGTGGATTTGTACATGTTTTCATTTATTGTAAGTTGTGGTCTTTTTCTGAAGCTATACCATCAGTGCTTATGGTACTTGAGAGACATGAACATATTACTAATTATGTTTAAATATAAAGTTAAGTGAAATGCCCTTATACCAAAAGGTAGTCTTCTCACCTGATGTGAAAAATTGTGAAAGCTCTGTAGAAGCTTCCTGTTATTACACAAATGAAGGGCAATTTATGTAATAACAGAACAAGCCTGCAACTTTTGACCATTATAATCAACCTTCACAAATCCATGATTGTTGCACATCTGCCTTACCCTCATCACTTACTGTCAAAAAGACTTTACAACTCCAAACAACCTTGCAGAGCCAAAAAAGATGAAATGAAGAGGTAAGAATGGCCTGCAGTGTGAAGGTCATTTTCACCAATGTGCATGCAGCATATTTTGCCCTTTATCTATGAGCAGTTTTCAGGGCAACCTAACATCCCAGCTGTACCTCAGCACATGCACACACACACACACACACACACACACACACACACGAAGGCATCGCCCTTAGTGGCACTTGAATGAGTATATGGGCAGTGTGACTTTTATTTTAGCATTAAGTGGCCAACCATTTGCACATACATTTAAGAAAGGCTGGGCCATTTTATGTCTTTTCCCACAAAGTTCAATATGTTCCCAAAATACTCACTGCCACTGGTTGCCTTCCAACCTAGAAACCCTCTTGGCAGTTCTCTGGTCTTATTCAACCTTTAAAGCTAACCTTTGGAAGACAAGATAAAAAAGAGGCTTTGGATGTTTGTGGGGTGAACTTGAGGCACTTAGGTGGTGGTAGTAAAGAAACAGAAAAGCTTTCAAAGTAAGGACAAGTATGGATAGGCACTTTAAAACATAAGGCCACCGAATTGTCAAACATTTTAGCTGACCAAAATGAGATGGACCTTCTCAAGGGGAAAAAATGTTTCTGGATTAAAACATTATCAACATAATTTTCCCCCTCAACAAAACCCAGAAGTGCAACAGTATATGAAAACTAGCTATGAATTGTAAATATTTAGGTTGAATTTCAGATCATAGCAAGTTCTCCCCTAGTGATCACATATTCCTTAGTTGAACACATCAGACACATAATACGATTACATTTTAAACTATGCAATATTGACTAGCTTTTATAAATGCACATTTGAGCAATTACTGGAAGGATTGATTTCTCCCAAGTTTTATCTAATAAATGAATTTGCCAAAACTCTATGAGAGAAACAAAAGGTAAAATTGGTTGGTATGAAAGAAATCTAGATTCTACATCTGGTGTCATATTTTAGCCTCCCAAATTTGAAATAAACATATGAAGTGAGTATAAATGAGACTGATATTTTCATAAACATGCCAGAATTTACACACCCAAATGAACGCTGTTCTTCAGAGCAGTTTACCTTAAGCTGTACCCATATTCAAATTCTGGCATTAGTCAAATCACCATGGACTTCTGCTTTTGGGAGGACTTTCAAAATCCACAATACAACCTCTGAATATCCTCCATGGTAGAAAATCATCATCTTATAAGATTAAATTTCTAGAAATGGTCAAAAGTAATTTTAGATCCATATTAGGTAAAAAATTGGGTGATCAAAATGAGTTCTACTTTTTCTGGCTCAAGTGATAATATACAAAAGTCATTTTGATAGGCACAACTATAAAATAGTGAGACATCCAGTCCTTTTTTTCTCAACTTAATATTGAGAAATCAACTTATTTAACTTTACTGGTTACAATTACCTTTACCCATTTAAAAGTGTATAATTCAGTGAATTTTCAGTTTTATATATATATATATATATATATATATATATATATATATATATATATATATCCCTGGGATCACCACCAAAATCACAATACAAAAATTTCCAACACCCCAAGAGTCCTTGTTCTTCTTTGCAGTCTGGAATCTAGCTAGTATAAAACATGCTTGAACAGCGGGAGCCTTACTAGAGTAAGTTTATAGCCTCCCAAGGAGGAGACATGAGAGAACATGGTATTTAGGTATAGAATCTCCACTGATTTGGGAAAGACCCTGAGTTGAATCCTTGAAACATCTGTGTTTAAACAGTAAAACACATTCCCAGTTTCAAAGGCTTATGTTGTAAACAAACCCAGAATTGGCAACCCACAGCTTATTTGATCCATAAGCAATGACACTGTGTAACTAGGCTCCAGCAGGAATAAAAGCCCAGCTGTCATAGAAAAATGGAAGGGAGAGTTTTGGACGCAGGAAGCTTTGGTAGCAGAAGTAGATTGCTACTCTAGTAGGAGGATGGCAGCAGCTGAATTTTCAGGTCATTTGAAAATCACATGTTTGGACTAGGTATTTCCTGTATAAGATCTAGTCACATTAAAGTACAGCTTGATCACTTTGTGGTCATACCTTGTAGGATTTCCTTTTACAACATATATTAAGTGATCAATTTAAATAGCCAAAGCAATGTAGCCTGTAGTCCAATAAGCAGAGTGGTAACTGTATTTAGTATACTTGGTCAAGAGAAGCAGAATTCTCAAGTGTCTGATAGGACCAATGGAACCAATGGCACTTAAAATGAATGTTGTATCAATTCATGAGGAAACCTCTAAACCCAAAGGGTTAACACATTAGTCTGTGGTTTTAATGTTAAAGGCAATCCAACTTGACAAATCATCATTTAAAAAACTTTAACTGCTCAAATTACTCTTTTAGGATAGTAAAAGTAAACCCATATGTTCTCTTATTTCAACCTAAACACAGACTTTTTCAAGGACATTTTAATTCAGATAAGGATAAACAAACACACCTTCTCAAGTGAAAGCATTTTGTCCTTCTTATAAGAATGTGCACTAGTGGTAGTATTCAAGAAAATATCAGTATTTAAACTTTTCACAGGATTGTTTCAAATATTTAATAGGGTTGAAATTGAGGATGAAGAGTTTCTTCCTATTTGAAACAAACAATGTAGTTTGGAGGTAACATTTGATAGATGATAAAGAACAGTAGAAAACCTGTGGTGTTTCATTCACTTTCTTAGCCTTGTTGGAGACCTCAATCACAAATCACCATAAAGAAAATGTTTGCATCAAACTTAAGGTTAAAATTGTATCTCCTGAGCTTAACCATGAACACGGAGAATTTCAAATGTGTTTGTGTAAATCACACTTTGGCTTTGCAGAATACCATTTTAAAAACTAAAACATCCTTGAGTAACTGTAACTTTAAATACTTTCTGTAAGAAGTACAAATTCAGTGTCATCCTTAAATGTGTTAAAATCTTGTTCAATAAAATGATTTTGTGTATTTTTAGCTTCAGTATAAACAGAAATAAAGCATTTCATTTTTTCCCCTGAAATGTATGGCTGCTCAGATTAAGGTGTTTTGTTCCTTTTCCAATGTAATCATTTATAGCCACCTATTATTAATAAACACTTACAAACAATGCATTTTACACTATCATTGAAACAGCAGAAACACTTAAAGGAGACCTCCCCAGTCCAATATATTTGGAAAAATAGATGATTGAAAATAAGTATCATTCTAACTTGTATTTCCCATTAAACCAAGCTGTGACTATTAAATATTTAAGAATTGAATAAGCATTTATAAAGAACTTGGAGATGATGACATGACAGGACCAATACAGCTATAAAGCTATAGCTTACAACACTGAGAAAACGTACAGGCCTTCTCCTGGAAATTTCTTATTCAAGTACCCCAAGTATGACACATGTTATACAGAACAGTTTGAATCTGTGGGTGAGAACACACATAAACTGGATCAAGCTGATCATTATTAAACTAGTATAATCTGGGTACATTTGGGCAATATTTCCTCAAGTATCAGTTGACATTTCTTTTTAAGATTTTGTAGTAATAGACTTTTCAGCAATTAGCTTTCCCCTAATTAATTTAGATCCCTTAAGTTTTACTGTCTTTTCTTTTACTAATCAACATTAACTTTTATAGCTTATTTCCCTTTCAGTCAAATAACTCACTTCCAAGTCCTGGCCTAATTTCTTTTAAGCATGATTGGGTAACATTTATATATTGGTTAGATAATTCAGGACAATTAAAAATTAATATCTGAAAAAGCTCTGCAACCAACATACACAAAGAACTCCTATCACTCAATAATAGAACACAATTTGAAATACTTCAAAAGGGAATACATACAACTAGCAAATAAACAAGTGAAGAAGTGCTAAACACAATCAGGGAAATGCAAATTAAAACCATAACAAGATATCACTTACTACACACCCACCAGAATGGCTAAAACCAAAAAAACTGACACCACCAAATCTTGACCAGGATGAAAAGTGGAACTCTCATACATTGCTGGTGGGAGTGTAAACTAGCACAACCACTTCAGAAGAATATTCTGCAGTTCCTTAAAAAACTAAATATACACCTAACTTAATGACCAAGCAGTTCCATTCCAAGAGGAATGAAAACAAATGCTAATAAAGACTTGTACAAAAAGGTTCAGTTTTATTCATATCTAAAAACTGGACATGGCCCAGGTGTCCATCAACAGAATGGATAAACAATGGCATATCTTTACAATGAATGCTGCTCAGTAATAAAAGAGAAATACTGACACAACATTGATGGATTCCATATACATTATGCTGAAAGAAGCCTTATACAAATGAACACATACTGATTCATTTACATACACTGTGAAAAATATAAACTAATCTATGATGGGGGAAATATCAGAAGAACAGTGGTTGCATAGGGGTGGAGATCAGAGAAGCAGGGATTGGGAAGGAGCATGGGGGAATTTTCTTGGGTTATGAAAATGTTACCCTGATAAGAGCTTGGGTTTCACAGATGTGTCATTTGTCAAAATTCACTGCATCAAACACCTATTTGTGCATTGCATGGAAACTTTACAAGAGCAAAAAAAAATAAAAACCTTTTAACACTGACTTCTAGTTAACAAGACGCATGCTGAAATATTTAAGGGTGAACTGTACTTAAGTTTGCAGTTTTCTTTGTAATGCACCAAAAATAAGGATTTATAGATGCAGGTATAGTAAATGTTAATTGTAGAATCTAGGTGGTGGATCTACAGATGCTCATTGCACAATTATTTCAACTTCCTATTATGTTTAAATTTTTTCAAAATAAAACACTGGAAAAATAAGCAGTGAGCAAAGGAAAAGAACTAGGTTAACAAAAGCCAAATCTACATTATGCTTCAAAAAAACTAGGAGGAAAACTTTTTGGGTAGCTGAAACTATTTCAGCAGAGCTAAAGGAATGAAAGAAAATTGAAACAACGTTCAACTGCAGAAGCAAGCAAAACAACTGAATATAAAATGGTGGAGTTCTTTTTTGTAGGGCTATACATGTGATAGAACTTTATTTTATTGTGGTAAGAACACTTACAATGAGAGCTACCCTCAACAGATTTTGAAGTGCAATACAGTATTGTTATCTATAGACACAAAGTTGTACAGCAGATCTCTAGAATTTATTCATCTTACATAACTGAAAATTATCAGGATAAAAATAGTCACTTTGATCAGGCTAATATACCAACAAGGAAACAAAACATTAGTTTTTTTTGTTTATTAAAGTATCATTGATATACAAAATCTTATGTTGGTTTCAAATACACAACACAGTGGTTCAACATTTACCCATGTTATCAAGTCCTCATCCCCCTCTAGTGCAGTCGCTATTTATCAACACTGAAAGATGTTACAGAATCATTAATTGTATTCTCCATACTTTACTACTGTTCCCGTGACCAACCTATATTATGATTGTGAACTATTGTGCCCCTTTGTCCCCTTCCTCCAACCACACCCCCATGCTCCCCAACCCCTCCCCTTTGGTAACCACTAGTCCCTTCTTGGTGTCTATGAGCCTACTGGTATTTTGTTTCTTCTGCTTTGCTTTGTTGTTATACTCCACAAGTAAGTGAAATCCTGTGGTATCTGTCTTCCTCTACCTGGCTTATTTAACCGAGCATAATACCCTCTAGATTCATCCATGGTGTTGCAAAACACATTTGTTTTTTTTTCTTTTTGAGTCTAAAACTTTACTACCCCATTACTAGAACAGAAACTTTTCTATAATTCTGTAAACAATGTGAAAAGCCTGTATTATATAGTTTGAAAAAGCCAAAAGGTCTCCAAGAAAAGATTTGCCTGTTGATTAGGTACAAGGACTTACCACTCACATAACACCAATAAATCAATACTGTTAATCAGTAATATCTGGCTAAAATAGATCTTAACATTTTTATTGACTAGCCTGAATTCATAAGAATTGATTCAGTTTAACTTTAATATTGTTGAAATCACTCCATTTTCACAAAAGGTTTAGCCAGTGGCAAGAGCCACCTACCAGGAAAGAGTTAAAATTAAAAAAACAAATAGCTGTTCAACAGTAAAGGATTTCTTGGTTTCCAAGCTCTAGTCTGGCAACATTAGGAGAAAAGTGAACTCAGAGTGGTGGTGATTAGAAAACACAATGAAACAGTAAAACCTAAAATGGTTTGCTCACTTCAATTAGTTTTAACTACAAATAAATGTCATGGATTAAAAAAAGTTAATTTCTACATGTAGCTAGTGAATATTCTTGAGAATTACAGAATTTAACAATAGCTGCCTACAGTATAGGGTTGCCTTAACCCCCAGATATCTTAACAAGGTACCTACCTATAGACATTTCATATCACCCTCTCTAAAATTTTATGCTTAATTTTTTAGTATTGAAACCACCTGATGATGTAACTGGCCTGTTGCTGGGCTGCCGCTTCCACAACTTTAGGCAGTAAGCTATTATTGCACTATATAGAGAGCTCGGCCCAGTGCTCTGGGCGGAGGCAGAGACGCTAGTGCTCGACCTACCGCCGGAGAACAAACCAGGTTATAAACCCTTTCACCCCAAAGAACGTTTTGCTGTCACTTTCTTCGGTCACACTGAATCCATAGCGAACTTGCCTGGGGCTGAAACCCACTGGCAAGACAACAGGTTACCTGCATCTTCCCTACCCCCAAAACAATAAAAGGATCAGCGTATACTCCTTGATTATTTCTCTGAGAAGACTGTAATACATAAACAAGTGTAGACTATACATGTATGATTTAAACAGACCATAAATACTGGTGACTTCAACAGAGGTGACAGTAACAATTAAGCTGATCTAGTAGACACCACTGATCCCTGGTTTTTAATTTAACAAGCATCTCATCAAATTGCATTAATTAGTAACGGACCACAGCAACCTACAAGTTTAAAAATAAAAACAAACCAACTGGAAGCCTAAGACAAGTGTGCCTGTCTTAAAACCAGTTTCCAGGCCCACATTCTCAAGACAGACTACAACCATCTAAAACACCCCTTAGAAGCTAATTTAGTGAATCACTGACAGTTGAAGGTACAGGACAATTCACTTGTTGAGAATCATGTGTATTTCAGAAACATTAGCATAGAAAAATGTTAGAGAGGGACTGCTCCATGTTTTAAGCTTGACTAAAGTAAATCTTCCCTTAAAACATAAAATAATTTGTAACTGTATAAAACAGGAGATTAGCAGAGAAGCTAAAACACTAATAGACAGATTGTTATGAAGCCAGTACACTCACTGCCTTCCACCTTTCTTTACTAAAGTTGTCACATACTTGTAGAACAAGGATTTAAGATCAAGGATGCAAAAACAAAACACAACGAGTTCCATGTCTTATGAAGCAGAAGCCTTAACTAGGTCACTGATTTGGAACTCATTAATATCAATCGTCTCGAGAACAGCACATTGAAGATACGATACCTTTTTTGCAATGGATTCCAGTCCAGTTCTTTCAGCTGTTACAGCACCTCAACTCCCAAAGTCTCAAATATTTTTTGCCTGGGGTGTAACTCAAGGTGGGAAAGGACAGACTGATTCACAAGCATTAATCATCTTAATATAAAGACTTTATAAATATTAAGGCAATATAAATAATTTTTGTGGCAACCAAAGAATACACTTTAAATAGATGTTTGTCAGGTGAGAAACAGCAAAGCATTCATCATCAATTAGTCCTGAGAAATGATTCAGAAGAATCTTGTGGTCTTCAGGTAGATGAAAGGGAGAAGGCAGAAAGGCTGATGAAATACGTCTCACAAAGTCAGAGACAAGGCAGGCCTGGAGAGATACAAGTCTAAAAACAAAAACTGAAAGATACAACAACAACTAGAAGTACAGGACAATGAGAAAGTAAGTCTAGATCAAAGTTCCACAAGGAAGTAAACAGACTTAAAAAAATGTAACCTAAAAAGAAACATTCTCAAGGGAAAACAACTAGATATGGTAGTACATGCATTGCAGTATCTTACGATCCAATAATATTTCAACTGGTCCCATCAATTCTTGTTATAAATTTGTTGTTTTGCAACCAAAGTACCAGTGGAAGAAAACATACTGGAACAATCAAATGTCTGTTACTCTTTGCTGCCAGGAAAAAGCGAAAAGAAAATCCCACTAATTTTAGCAATTTTAAATGCAAATTTTATTCACTGCTAACTGCAAAGAACACCAATTCAGTACTGTGCAGTAAAACCTTTACATAAATCCAGTATTAAACAGAGCATATGGGATAAATCTAAAGCAGAGCACCATGTACCTTCAAAATGGTTATCACAGAACACAACTCAGTTCAGACAATTAAGAAAGAATTCAATACTGCTAGTTACCCAGAAGCAAATGCTCTTGGTTTCTTAAAAAAGCAGTTGTTGCACTTTTCATGGTTTAATATGGTATGTAATATCTGAACCAAGGATATAGTTCATGTGATTTATTCTTTTTGTCAGTTGGTACCATCAGTTAATACAAAGTTGACAAGCCTGCTGATAGGAAAACAGTTGAATACAATGAAGTATGCTGAGTATGGGGCTAGCTGCACATCCACCTCAATTTCCTTATCCACAACCCAGAGTAATACTCCTTTATTTTAAAGTACTATTTTAACCCAGAAGATAAAATAATTTTAAAGACAAATATAATAGTAACCACTCTAACCACCTAACTCAAACACTAACATAAAACAATTTTTAAAAAACAAAACAGCAAGAAAAATGGCAGTGTTAAGAATGCTTCATACTGCTGAATCTTACATATTCTGAGGTACATGATGAGAAGCTAATGGAGGTGAAGCAATATAGCCAACTGGGCCAGGTCTCATAGTACCATGAATATGACAAGAACCACCACATGCTGCACCAACTGGATGCCAAGGGACACCATAGGGATAATCAGGCACAACAGGAAGACAGGATTCAAAACCCAGCAAAGATGGCTGCCCCAAAGGATCTGACATCACTGGATAATAGACTGCTCCATGAGGCACAGATGCAGGGTCAGCATTTGGAAAAGTATCTGAAATACAGAATGTATACAGTATGCTTTATATACAAAGATACACAAAACACCAACATACATGGGTGATCTCAGGTAAAAATAAAATTTAGCACTAATTATAGGAAAGATTACAGCAATTATGGTGGGAGCACTTTAGATATCAACGTTGGTAATTTAAGACAGATTATCAGAAGATTGTATGAAAATTTCCTTAAAAAAAAGTGTGTGTTGTGTGTATATAATGTGTCAAATATATTCTACCTAGAGACAACTATCTCTCTGGGATGATTTAAGTACAGATTAGATGCTACATTCTCTAGAGTCCTTCTAGTCAATTAAATTATTTTAAGAGTCAGTTGCAATTAAGTTATCCAATAGCTTTCAGTGTAACACATATCATCCAAATAACTATTCTGTATTTCTTAAGCAATTAAAAATTCAGGTGTCTAAAGTAGTGACTCTGTGGCATCTTACTACACTGATGGACAGTGACTGCAATGGGGTATGGGGGGGACTTGATAAAATGGGTGAATGTAGTAACCACATTGTTTTTCACGTGAAACCTTCATAAGAGTATATATTAATGATACCTTAATAAAAAAAAACTCGGGTGTCTATACCATCTAGCCTATACTTGAAGGCAAAGGTCTAAAGAGCATCCTAAAAGACCAACAATTTAAGTGTCATGTCTTGAATGTCATTAAGATATTAGCATAATTTTAGTCTTATAGCACTTTAGCTACCTTAAGTCAGTTTTAGTGGACATAGACGCTGTTCTCACCCTGCTATAGTGACTATATAAATAGTAAACAAAAAGGAGGCCTTCATTACTTGGGATAACATAGATTAGCTCATTCTGTGAAATTAAGACTGCCACTGTCTCATGGTTTACTACAATTAAAAATTTATAAAAGGTACATGGTACAAAAAATACATTAAAGGTTGAAAACTTTTTAATTTTTATTACCACAGGCCACATCACACCACCAGACTAGGGATAAGATTCCATAAGGCTAATGTTCCAAAACCATTAATAGGTTTTATAATAAAAAGGGAGGAAAGGAAATTCATATTCCTCACATGCCCCCGACACAGTATACTTACGCATTTAGTATATAAATACAGTGTATCTATCTCATTTAGTTCTTAGAACAATCCTGGCAAGTCAAGTATTTCCCATTTTACAGATAATGAGGGAGGTTAAGTAACTCAGCCAAGATCGCAACCATCAAGTGAGCAGTGCTGGATGGGAAACAGATTCAGTTAGGTTAGTCTACATCCTTTCTTCCACCTCCTGCTGACTCTTTCCAAGGATAGTCCAAAGATCCTGTTCTAAATCCTTCAAAATGCCTCCTCACGTTATACTGTGAACTCTTGGACAGAGCAACCATCTTTATGGTGTGGTACAACAGTCTGAGGACTCCTTTACATACTTAAAAATTGAGGATCTGAAATAGCTTTTATGTGGGTTATAACTATCAATATTTACTGTATTAGGGAAATAAACTAAGAAAGTTAAGAATATTTAATTCATGTAAAAATAAGCCCACTACTGGTAACACAAAATTTTTACAGAAAACGATTTTCCAAAACAAAAATTGAGGCAAGTGGCATTTTACACTTGTGCAACTCTCTAATGTATGGCTGAATATAGACAGCTGGATTCTCTTATCTGCTTCTGCATTTAATCTATCATGATAATGTTGTTTTGGTTGGAGTATATGAAGAAAATCTGGCCTCATACATATTTGTAGTTGGAAAGAAGGGAAGTCTTTCAAATAACTAGCCTTTCCAGATAATTGTAGATAACTTCTGACACTACACCCAAAAGTGGTAGCTTTTTAAAGGTCGGTAGCAATGTGGACTTTTTGTACTGTCAGTATTAAAATACAGTTTTATTTTGTACTTTTGATAAATGTTACAAAATCATGCACAGGTGACATTATACATTGGTAACAGAGAAAATATTACTTCACTGAGATATACAGATCTCCCAAATGTTGACACACTTCATTATACAATGTAAAAAAACAACATTCATTAATAGACCCATCTATCTTATTATGAAAGTTAAGAACTAGGAAGCTGTCAAACTCATAGTGGCAGACAAATTTTCAAAAATTTTAATTTTTATTCAAAAACTGTAATTGTTACGTTGGACAACAAATACTACCAGTAGTTTTACTTGAAATGACAGGCTCACATTGTTCATTTGAGAAAATGTCTGCCAGATCCCCAAGTCTGAATAACCATAGTCAGTCCATCATTTTTTCAAGTAAAAATAGTGTTCTATGAAAAAAGCTAGTTCAGCTCAGAACTCAATCTCACAAATCCTCTTAAGTTAGTCATCAATATGCAGAGTGCTTATTACTACTTACCATTTTGTTACACAGAGTAAGTACAATTATTCAATGATAAAGATTTAATAGAAATAGGAGTATCTTTGATGAAACAAAAAATAAACCTGGCATTTTTTTGTATTGTGGGTGTGGGAATGAACAAGATACTGATTACTAGCACACAGTTTCATTGCTCCTGCCTTAATTTGGGGCTTAGGCACAAGCAGTTTTACCCACCACTGATTTTTGCACCCTCAGTGCAAATATAACACAGTGAAAGAGACAATTAAAATCTGTGTATGATGATGAATACTTTGGGCCTCATGGATCCCTTAAAAGGGTCTCAGAGACCCTAAAGGACACACATAGCATGCTTTGAGAAACACTGGTCTAGTATATAGACCTAATGAAATACCTGAAGACTATTATTTACAATAAAATCTAATTGTCTTTCTTGCAGGCAATCTTACTATATACTCACCACTTGCTGATGCTTCTGCCTGTGTGCCATCTTGACTCTCCACCTCACTGTACAACTGAGAACTGGTTTGGTCTGCCAGAGAAGGTGTCTCAGTAGAGCCTGGATAATTCTCTACATGAAGCTGCTGCTCCTGGTGCATATATGGCACACAGACCACGGAGTGCCAGTAGTTGTGGTGATAGCACTTAGATAAGAGAGGGAAAACACATACTTTACTGTTACCTTTTCTTAAAATAGTATGGTTACCCACTTAAAAAAAAGATGGGCCATGATTTTTAGGTGGGGTAGCAATGACTTTTTTGACCTAAAAGATATGACATTTAGTAAATCTATTCTCTATTATAACTTTTAGGACATTTTCCAGTATCCCTATCTCATAGTTGGACCTAGAAATTCTTTTAAGAAAGCATCCTAATTAGAGATATACACAATGACCTGTATGCAAAGATGTCTTTTATAGCATTATTTTTAAAAGCAAAAAAAAAAAAAGAACAACCCAACTATTTGACAACAGGGAACAGAATGATGAAATCAAATAGAGGCAATATGAAAATGCTGTCAATAGAAAAAAATGCTCACATTGTTAAATTAAAAGTTTATAAGATTATATAGCAGTACACATTTTGTAAAGTAAGTATATAAGCTGTAAGGAAACATATCAGTGTACAGTAGTTATAATTTGGCTTTGTTTTAGCATTGAGATTTATGACAATGAATGCTATTACTTTTAATATGAAAAATCATTAAAATATCTATTCTGCATTTATTTGCATTCCCATGATGTAAAATGCAGAATATTTTAAAATGCCATACCTTGTGGAATGACTTACATTTCCATATGTGACTATAATAAACTAACATAACTGAAGGGGAAAATAGTTTATTTTTCAATTCTTGATAAGAAATACAGTCTTGAAAAACAAAACACACTCTACTACTCAATCTAAAAATGTGTGACAGTCGAAGAATATAGTTTTCTGGAAATGGTATGTCCAAGGTTTTAGAGAAATCCGTGTCTGGGAATATGAATTATTCTGAGCATTATCCAGGAGACTGGATCATTCACCAGACCTTAAGATGTATTATTCCTTTTCAGGAAGTATGCCATCTTGTTGTATCAGAAGTCAAGTGTATTTCAGGGATAAAATGATGGCTGAAATGATAAAAGAGGTCTTTACTGAAATCAGAGACACCTGTCAGTGACATTAACATATCTGTCAGTAGTTTCCCCTTCAACAATTCAGAGTAGTGAAATCAGTGTTTGGCAAATACCTATGTACATGAGCGCTTTAAAAATAATATAGCTCTTTAAATGTCTTTGAATTAGTCTGATTACTTTTCCAATGAAATGCAGAAAGTCATAAAAATGTTTTAAGTATGGATAAATAATCCATTTATTATTTTGAGACAGAAAAACATAATGAAGGATTGGCATATGTTAAATGTGGAGGCCAATATATGCTAAAGCTGTGGTGCTTAGAGCCCGCACTCACCATAATTTAACATCTACTTTTAAGAGAAACTGAAGCACTATGAGGCTAAAGTAGAAAACTGACCTGTATCACCTTCAGAGATACCTTATTAAAGACAGGGATAAAACTTTTAGGCCCCTGATAGTATTCTTGGCTTTTAAAGTTCAAGAGTCTGATTATCAAAACAACTTCATTTTTAATATAGACTTTATCAAAGCAATTTTAACATGACTCTTACCTGCAATCCCAGATTGAAATAGTACTGCAGAACTTTTGTATCTAAAAATAAAATTTTAATTTTAGTGATTACATGACATAAGCAATTAGAACACTTAAAAGCTTTTCTTTGAATATTAAGGCAGATACTTTATCAACACATAACATCACCCTCAATTCTCCCTTATAGTAAATGACTACTTACCTATCACTATAGAGACCATTTTCTGATCCAAAGTTTAATTTACCAAATACATATTTTATTTCTATTCTTAATATTAGGCAGACATTACAGGAATGCCACTTTGGCTAATATTTAGAAAGAATCCAGTAGAGGAATTTTCTTGCTTGTCTCAAGACTAAAATTTTACTTTAATACAAATCTACTACATAAGCAATCATATTGGTCCTCTATTAATGGAGCTACTACACTGTACAAATGAATGCTCTACCAATGCTAAGATTAGTGATGCCTATTGAGATAAGTGTATGAAACAATTCATCTTGCTTTTATTTAACATGACCAATTTACAACCCCTAGAACTCCAAAAAGAGGAGGCAATTAAGAAGGTAACTCAAAAAAAGTTATACCCTAAGGTGATAAAATTTTTCCAGACACAGAACTTAAAATATTTCACAAGTGAACAAAAAGTAGAAGTATGGTAGGAGGGGAAACAGTCATAGCATTCCCGTTCTCTATATTTATCTTCACTTACTGACCTGGGATACATATACGTTCTCATAAATAAGGTAATGTGTTCCACTAACAAATGAACTCTCAGAAAACAGCTTTCTTAAGTTGGAAATTCTAAGTAAAAATATACGTAACACCACTTTGAAGAATCAGCTTGTATTTTGTGGGAGTATAGTATAAAGCCTAATGCTCTAGCAAAAAAATACGAAAAGATAATAGCAGGAAATTCACAAATGGCATGAGATTCTACTCCTCAGCATATATATACAGCCACACAGAACTTGTATACAAATATCCTCAGCAGAAACAAAATAAAAAATGAACAAGTGGGACTACATCAAAGTAAAAAGCTTCTGTATGGCAAAGGACACCATCAGCAGAACAAAAAGGCATCCTACACTGTGGGAGAATATATTTGTAAATGACTTATCCGACAAGGGGTTAACATCCAAAATATATGAAGAGCTAGCATGCCTCAACACCCAAATAATAAATAACCTGATTAAAAAATGGGCAGAGGATCTGAACAGACACTTCTCCAAAGACGAAATTCAGATGGCCAACAGGCACACGAAAAGATGCCCCACATCGCTAATTATCAGGGAAATGCAAATTAAAACCACAATGAGGTATCACCTCACCCCAGTTAGGATAGCCAACATCCAAAAGACAATAAACAAAAAACGCTGGCGAGGATGAGGAGAAAGGGGAATCCTCCTACACTGCTGGTGGGAATATAAATTAGTTCAACCATTGTGGAAAGCAGTATGGAGGTTCCTCAAAACACTAAAAATAGAAATACCACTGAACCCAGTAATTCCACCTCAGGAATTGACCCAAAGAAAACAAGATCCCTGATTCAAAAAGACATATGCATCCCTATGTTTATCACAGCACTATTTACAATAGCCAAGATATGGAAACAACCTAAGTGTCCATCAGCAGATGAATGGATAAAAAAGATGTGGCATATACACAATGGAATATCTTTCAGCCATAGAAGAAAAGGAATCCTACCATTTGCAACAACATGGATGGAGCTGGAGGGTATTATGCTCAGTGAAATAAGCCAGGCAGAGAAAGACAAGTACCAAATGATTTCCCTCATTTGTGGAATATAACAACAAAGCAAAACTGAAGGAACAAAACAGCAGCAGACTCACAGACTCTGATAAAGGACTAGGGGGTTACCTTTTTAAAAAGGAGGGGTTGTGGAGAGTGGGTGGAGAGGGAGAAGGGAATTAAGGGGCACTATAATTCACAGTCACAATATAGGTAGGTCACGGGAAAGGCAGTACAGCACGGAAAAGACAAGCAATGACTCTATAGCATCTTATGCTGATAGACAGTGACTGCAATGGTGGGGGGTGGTGTGGACTTGATAATACAGGTGAATGTTGAAACCACAATGTTGTTCATGTGGAACCTTCATAAGATGGTATATCTATGATACTTTAAAAAAAATATCATGAGCAGTATTATTCACAATAGCAAAAAAGTGGAAACCCAAATGTCAATAAACTAATAGATAAAAATGCAGCATATCCATACAATGGATTATTCAGCCACAGAAAAGAATGAAGAATGGATACATGCTACAATCATGGATGACCTTTGAAAACACTATACTGTCAAAAAAGCCAACCTCAAGAGACCCCATATTGTATGATTCTACTTACATGAGATGTCCAAAACAGGCAAATCTATGGAGACAGAAAGTAGAATAGTGGCTGCCAGGGACGAGAATGAGGAGTGACTAATAATGCGGATAGGGTTTCTTTTTGGGGTGATAAAAACATTCTGGAATTAGTGATAGTTGCACATATTTGTGAATGTGTTAAAGACCACTGAGTTGTAAATTTTAACTGGGAGACTTATATGGTATGTGAATTATAGCTCAAGCTGTTAAAAAAAGTGGCACAGTAAGGACTATAAATATTCAAAAAAATCATTTTGAAATGCAATGGGGGATTATCATGAAAATGACTGAGTGGATGGAGAGAATTTCAGTGGAATCACCATTTCAGAAGCAGAAAACCAGGTGAACAGAGTTCTTGTAAAGTAGATGATAAGGTTCAAGTTTGGGGGAAAAAAAGTAGGAGGAGATAAGGTTCAACTATTTTATACAAAACTAAACAAACACCTATCTATGACCCATCAATTCCACTCCTAGGTATTTACCCAAAGGAAATGAAAACATGCTCGCAAAGACTTTTATGAGAATGTTCATGGAAGGTTTATTCATAAAAGCCCCAAACTGGAAATAGCCCAGATGTCCATCAATAGAATGGACAACCTGTGGAATATCCATACAATTAAATTATACTGCTAAGCAATGGACAACCACTAGTACATATGCAGCAACATGGAAAAACCTCAAAAGCATAATGCTGAGTTTAAGCAGCCTTCCACAAAGGGTACATACTGTATGATTATATTTATATGAAATTCTAAAACAGGTAAAACAGGCAGAAAAAAAAAGAACAGTGATTGCCTCTTAAAGAAGTGGAGCTAGGGGTGGGGAATGACTAGAAAGGGGCATAAGGGAACTTTGTGGGATAATGGTAGTATTTTCTATCTTGACCAGGATTTAGGTTACAGAGGTGCAAGTATTTATTTGTCAAAACTCAGCAAGTGTACATTTAAGATTTGTGCATTTCATTATATGTAAACTTCACATCAGAAGAAAAAATAAATACCAAACTAGTTAAAGATATGTATGCTGAAGTTTTTATGCAATAGAACGTTGAAGTCTACAATTTACTTTGAAATGCACCAAAAATAAGGATTGAAGGGCAGAGACATGGCTGCAGGGAAAGATGGATACATGAAGTACAGTTAAATGTTAATGATAAAATCTAGGTAGTGGATATATCGATATTTATTTTAAAATTCAACATTCATGTATGTTTGAACATTTTCATAAAATGCTGGAATATGTATAATTAGCATTATGTGCCAACTGAGTAGATCTTGGGCAGGGGTAGGTAAGTGAAAGGAAGGAGTAAGAGTTTAGATACTGGGTAAATTAGATGGAAATGACACATTATTAACAAAACAGGAAACCAAGAAGAGTCAATGTTTTACATGGCCTGGAGAGAAGAAAGGAGGGAGATAACAATGAATTTCATTATAGACAGACTGAGTTTGAAAGTAAGAAAGCCAAATGTAGCAAGTGGCTAGACACAAGTACCTGAAACTTCAGAGGCTAGGGCTAGCCAGATTTAAGAACCATCTATATAAAGGTGATAATGAAGTTTTAAGGTAAAGAAAAAGGACAGAATGGAGGTGAAGATGATCTTGGTAACTACCATAGGGGCTAGGAAGAAAAAAAAAACAGAACAGAGAAGCAGCTTAAAAAATCAAGATAAAGTTACAGTAAATAAAGTATAAATAAGCTACAATTTTCAATTACAATTCTCTTTTGAGAAACACTGCCAAACAGAGGTGTAAAACAAAGAATTTCCTATGGGAAACTGCTCTTTACTTTAAAGGAGGAAACAACACATGGCTGAAATCCACGACAAATCAGACCCCCAATTCCTCCAAACAAAAACATTCTCCAAATCTTTGAAATTAAGTTGGAATCCTAAATACCAAAGATTACAACAATTTCATACACTTATGGTAGGAATTTAAGAAACGAAGAAAATTTTGTTATCGACTCCTGCTTTTCAAGAAAAACAGTTGAGAAAGCAAAGATATCCAGTTGACATTCTTCTTCAGGAACAAACATCTCAGACCTAAATAACCCTCACCCAAGTCTCAAAATCTACTTACCTTGAGGCAGATCACTGCCACTTGGATCACAGGAATAAGGTGGAGGTGGAGGTGGAGGTGGAAGAGGTAGAGGTGGAGGTGGTAAATTTGAAGCCTCTCCCACCTCAAGAGGATAAAGAGAAGAGGAAGGAGGAGGAGGACGAGGAGAAGAAGGAAGAGGAGGAAAAAGAGGTGGTGGTGGTAGATAGGCAGCAGGAATAGGAGCAGAGAGGTATGGACAGGATGGTGAGGTGATCACTAAAAAAGAAACAAAAAGTAGCAATGCACAACCTTAATACCTTACAAGCAATAGCTCATTGTCTACTACTCTTCCACCCCCAATATGGTCAAACAACTCTAATTCTTATGTTTTGACTTAAAAACAAAAACTTGGAAGGTAAGTTGCCCATATTCTCTTAGACAAGCCAGTTAAAAACTAGGATTTATTACAGATTAGTTTTAGTTATGTAAATTACTTGAAATTAAGAGGACAAAAATCTGGAAACTGAAGAACTTTGACTACCAAAGACTTTAAACATTAGCTAACAGGTACATAAATAAAATACCATTAAAGCAAAATTTTTACTTAGCTTAATACAAAATTAAGGATGTTTTCAGCCATCTGACACTCTTAGATCACTAAGAAGCTAGTAAGACAGACTAAATTGCACAGATCACAGATTAAGTAATCCTTGAAGGTTTCTACTTGAAGCATTAGAGTAACATAAGGAACTCTAAATCATATTTCAATTTCTAAGCATGTACAGAATCTAAAACAGGCTAGCTGAAATACCTTATCCCTTTAACTTTGTACACCTGTTACTACAGTTTAAAAATATTCATATAGGAGTCAGTTTTTGACAATTAAAATACAAATATGTTCAAATATTAATACATTTCTCTATGATGATAAAGGAAACAATGCAGTTCCAACCTAGTAAAAATATCCCTATATATACATAGTATGCCAGAAAATGTATTACATTTTTGACAAAAGGTGAGTGATACAACCTTTCAAGTTAAACTGAATCATTTTAGCTGACTTAGAAAGTCAAGTACTAAATTTTATCATCGTTACCTGCACTTTAATTTTAATCCTGAAAAGTATAGAAAAGTTAGTCTCGTTCTTCAATAAAGGTTTAAATTCAATTTTAGAACACTTAGTTCAGTACAGAACAGTCCACACAAGCTGAACTTGTTATCCTAGTAATTTAACGAGAGGAGTAAGGCCAAGTATTAGAAGTAAACCACACTGTTTTCATTCACTGACATAAATATTAATAACACACTTATCTATACTCTTTATACAGTTACAGGCTAATAGTAATAGGAAATCTGTGTCTTAGGGTAATATAAAACTTGATAAACAGCTCTTTGGGGTGATTAAACTTCTTTTTTTGGTTGTGGTGTTATACAACTCTATGCACTGTCAAAACTTATACAACTGGGCACCAAAAGACAAGCTTTATTGTATCTAAGTTAAACTTTAAAAACTTGCTCAACTGTTTTCGAGTTTTGTCATACATATAGAAATATCCACTTCTACAGTTTTGGAAAAGGAATCTAATTTTTAGAACATCTCCAAATGCTCTGAAGACCTCATGGATTTGTTTACTCTTATTCCTCTTAAACTAGCAGTCAAATCGCACCATTTTAAAAAAGCAAATGAAGTTCACTCAGCTGAAGACAGAATGTGATGATGATCACTAAATAAAAACCAACTATTAGACACAGAGGTAGCTAAGTAAGTTCTCATGGGCCTGAGAGAATCAAGGGCAGAAGAGATTTGGAGGTTAACTTTATCTGAACTCACCTTACTTGTAAATACATATTGTAATAAACCCCCCAAGAAAAAGCTTTTATAATTTCCAGCTACTCTCTAGAGATACATGAGCATTCTCATTCACAGTTTTAATAGGGCTCTATAGACTTAAAGGGTATATAATTCAAGAGGTAACTCCACGACAATGGAACTTTTCTAAAGTATTAATGGAAGCCAATGTAATGTACTAAAAATGCTTATTCTCCCTTGTCTTTGTAGCTGCAGTCTGCTTCAGGACATTTCAGGGGAGAATATGAATATGCATAGTAAGATTCGGCTTCTTACAGATCAGGCCTGGATCTAGGTGTAGTGAGGTGCAAAACTGAAGGGGCCACCAAGTTAACACTCAAAATAACCCATGGTAAGTAAAATATCAAAATTCTAAATTAAGACAGGATCCAAGCTTGCACCTGCATGACCCCCAAGAATGAATGTCTCATTCAACTCACTGTAAGCCTGGCACACAGATTTTATATTTAAAGTTTCAATTCTTTATCATGGATATTTTCTGCATTAATCTTTATTTTTTAAATAGTGCATTAAAGTACTATCTTGATTATTGTGGGTTTTTGGCACTTCCTTAAATCTTGCATCCAAGGCAAATGAGTCACTAGTCGCAGCTCTGACAAGCACCTTCGAAGTTACCAAAACTCAGGTGACAGGATTTAATGCTTATGAGGAGACTCATGTTAAAGGCAATCATAGCAAGTAGGTAAGTGGCTTAAAACAGGATGGAATGGGGTGCCAGAGAAACACATAACACAATGGGAAATACGAGTTGTTTCATCTAGAGGACTGACGGGAATGATAAAGAATAACTAAAAAGCAGCCATGAACTAGTAGACTTACAGTTGAGGTTCCTAAGTGACTCAAAAAACAAAAAGTAAAATAAATGAAGGCAGTATACATTTTTAAAAATATCTACATAGAACACAACTTGGCATTTAAAGAGTAAGCGTTGGATGACTGTGAGGCATTACAATGTTTAATTCAGCTGTTACTTCATTTTTTTTTTTAAGCTCAGGCATCTGCTAGAAACAGAGCGGTTTTCCCTTACAATTAGCACAAAGTAGTAAAACAGGGTCCACATTAACATTTGCAGTGAAATTTTTCTATGGTAATTAACATATACTGCATGGTTTTGTTCCAGGCACTGCGCTAAACAGTTAATTTTTAAGTTATAAATCAAAGAAAAACACATCAAATGAATTATTTTAAAGTGGACACTATGAAGGTCAAGTAAAACTTTGCCAGCCATTCAAGAAAAATTCCATGTGCCCCATCCCAATCACCCTCCCTTTCCCACCATAATTAACTGTTATCCTTTCATAGTATCATTTCCTTATGGTCTTAAGGGTTTTGTTACCCAAATATCTATCCCTAGATAGTTTTTTTAAGTTTATGTCTTGAATCTCTTTTAAGTCTGTTGATCCTGTCTCTACCTCTGTCATTTCCTTTCAGGTTTTTTTTTTGAAGAATCTGGGCCCTTGGACCTGTTAAATTTCCCAGTCTGGATTTTGCTGATCACATACCCTTGGTGCATTTCAACATGTTCTTCCACATTTCCTGCAATTGGGCAGCTGGTTCCAGGAGGCCGGATCAGACTCAGGATTAATTCCCTTGGTGCTTCCATAAGTAACATGTGACTGCCTCTGCAATCTCAGCAGCTATTTGTGCTTAATACTCATCCATTCAGTAAGGACTGCAAAATGATTGTATTCTGCCCTTTTTATTCACTGATAATATATATATATATGCACGTATATTAGTATTCTAACTATATATATATATATATGTATATATATATATATATACATATATATATATATACACACACAAACATTTGCCCTCATCTACTATTTGGTTACACATTGGTTCAGTTCATATAAGGTAAGCAGGATAAATGCTTCTTTCACTTAATTTTGCAGTGTTCAAGAAAATGAACTGGTTTCCTATCATCCTCTTAAGGTAACCAATTTTAAAAACATTAAGAACTTTAAAATTTAACACATTTTATGTGTTCTAATCTACTGTAATTATCATTGCTGAGGCTTAAATTATTCCATTTTTGGCCAGTGGGAACCTGTTCAAGACGGCTCCTAAGTCCTTTTGACATGACCCCAGTAACTCTTCCTAGCTATCTGCCATGACAAAATGATCCAGGCTCATCTTGAACATTTCCTGCAGCCATTTCTCCACAAAGCCCCCACCTTTTTTTAAGTGAGAAATAGTATTTCAAGACTACAAATTGAGCGGTAAGGTTATTCATCATTTCTAGGCCTTTTCTGTGGACAAAGCTAAGAAATATACACATATATTTAAAGATAAAATACCTCAAGTTTATATTGATACTTTCAAATTTAGGAACACAGAAGCTTTTACTCAGCCTATCACATCTGTATTACCTTTCTTCCATATTGAGACTCCTGGTTTGCAAGGACATGAGGGGATAAAATTAGAATATCCCATACCCACTCTTGTTTTAGCCAACATTCGTTTCAGAATAACAATCTGAGTGAACTTGATATGATTCCTGAAAGCATTAAAAAATGCTTAGCACATGGTCTCTCAACTCTACCGTTTTAAAAAATAGCTATGCTGTATCTACAATGTCTAAATATAAGGCTATTGCTATTACATAGTAAATTCTCAACCTCTAACCTGTTTAATTCTTCCAGTAATTATGTATTTAATACCATCAGATCTTATGCTGATGTTTCTAATTATTTTAGAAGTCTTAAAGTCAAAGCTCATTCTCTAGTACACTGATGTCCATTCAATACAACTTTCTGTGATGGTAGAAATAACATTTCTGGGCTGTCCAATATAGTTGCCTCTATCTCCATGTGACTTTGAGCAGTTGGCATGTGGTTGGTGACTGAGCAACTGAAAGCTTATTCAACTATAATTAACTGAAATTTAAATTGTCACATGTGGCTAGTGATTACCCTGCTTGATGGCATGGCTTTAGTAGATTCTTCAGGAAGGGCTCATGCAAATAAGATTCTCTTAATTCTTACAGCTGCCTTTAGGCTTGAAAATCAGTTCAGTTAGATATAAAATCTTTGGTTTACATTCTTATTTATTATCTCAAGTGTTACTCCATTTTCTTCTGGCAGAAGCTATCAAGTTTGACGAATAGCATTTCATTTCTTTTATGTCCCATAGGCCCTTTCATCTAGATTACAAAAGGACTTTTTCTTTAAAGTCCATTTTACTAGAATGTTCTGGTGTTGCTTGCTCCGGGTCAATATTCTCAGGTATGCAGAGTGGTATTTCAGTATACAGTTTTAAAGCTTTTTCAATTTCATAAAAGTTTTCTGAATTAGAGGTGTTATCATTTGTTCTTTTTTCTTACTTTGGTTTTCTTCTTCAGGGAGGACTTCTACAGTGTTTGGTCTCCTCTGCCTAACTTTAATACATCACTTTTGATTTTTTTAATCTTCCTTTTCTTCATTTTAGATTTCCCTTCTTTCTTACATCTTTCTCTTAAAGCATTATCTGTTGTATATATTTGGTCATGTTTGTTATAGTTTTGTCTTCATTACTGAAATGACTTTCTTCCATTTCTAATGCTTTCCTGAGTTGTCACATACGAGTTTTTCTAACTCATTTGCTATTTTTTTATACCATTTTATTAATGTCTTTAGCTCATTTTGAAATAGTTAATTTAGTAGGCATATTTCTGACATCCCACATGTCTTTAGGGATATTATTTTTTTTCCCCTCAAAATATCTTTGTATAGAATTTGACCTTTGCACTTTTCTTCCATTCATTTTTAAGTGAAATTATTTTTTATGAACTTTAGAATGAGTACAGGAAAGCTTTTCTAACTTCATAGGACTCGATTTTCTTGTGCAGTATTAAAAACCATGAATGCTTTCTAGGATGCCTTGACTCTGTTCTCAACTTTAATCAGGACCTGCTCTTTTTACTATACTGATCGATTTTGATTGCACTCCCAGCAGTTTCTCCATGGCATGTCAGTTTTGAGTGTTCTTAGGGGCTGAATTGTTCCAAGCCCTTCAATTCCTTTACCATGTACCCAAAGCACTCACCCAGTATTGGAGAGGTCAAATCCCTTCCCAGTCTTAGCTGCTCCTTCCAAATTGGCTGCTTCACTTTCCCATGAATTACTAGCTCTTTTGTGGCTCTTCTGGTCACAGGTCCATCAGACAACAGCCCCAATGCTTCTGTTTTCTTGCACCCACATAGACCTGATAGCATTCAAGTCTTGTGACTGGTGGTTTGTCCCTACCTGCTTAAATCTGGGGGTTCATGATGATACCCTGGTCACCTAGTTTTGTTGTAAGTATTGTCCATGGTTTGGTTTTGCTATTTCCATTTTTATTTGGGGACTCAGA
The DNA here is from genome assembly GCF_030020395.1 of Manis pentadactyla. NCBI lineage: Eukaryota > Metazoa > Chordata > Mammalia > Pholidota > Manidae > Manis > Manis pentadactyla. The sequence goes on along the minus strand of NC_080038.1, from coordinate 106,961,156 downwards.
TCGAAAATCTATGCTGTTGACATCACCTTTCCAGAATTCTGAGAACTTTAATTGACTCACTGGAATTCTACATTGGTAAGTTGTTACTATCAGTACCCCCAAACTCACAGATCAGAAAGGTTCAAACACGTACCAAAATTACATAGCTACTAAGTTGTAAAACCAAGATTCAAGCCTAGATTTCTTAAATTCTGGAGCCCATAATTCTTTATTACAACATTCATGGGAAAATGATTATATGGAAAGTATTTTATAGCAAACTTTTTAGGAATTATCTGTGAAGGGTGAAACATCTCTAATTCCTGTACAATAAAACTTGACTCAAAGTTTAAGAAACTTGTAAAGTCCTCTAAACTCTCAGTGGAGTAGCAAAATAGCTACAAAATCATATCAAAGCCAAATTTGCAAGAAAAAAACTGAAACCCTGGCTCTTAATATTATGGATTCCTAAACTATGGAACATACTTTATTAACTAGCTTAAATTTAATACTGGATATTAAAGTAATCCTACCTAATCACTAGAATTGTTGTATGTGCATGTTCATGAATAGCAAAAGAGGTTTCCAAAGTAGCAACCACTGATAACCTACCTGGCCTGCCTTGTGTAGGTGGAGATACAAATAGAGGCTGCATAACATTCTCTGAGGGAACTGAAGTGGTATTACTAGCTTGATTAGCTGCTGCACAGTTTGGTAAGACTGAAGCTGGAACATTATTGGCACAGGAAGCTGCAATTGCTGCAGAATTTACCATCACCTGTAAGTGTGGAAGAAAGTTTAAAACTCTAAGTTCAATTTTTCAAACAATATTAGTCTCTTAACCTAAATTTCATGAAACAGTATTGTGACAACTAAAACATCGAGAAGTCAATCTTTATGTGAACCCTGTATGGGAAGGAAGTTTTGGGAAGTTTTAGTAAATGACATAGACTTGACAGGTAATTTGTATTAGCTTACACATTATACAAGAGATCCAGAGTAAAATATGAGTAGTCTAATGCCAGCACACAGAACAGCGTCTTGATCACAATAGATGCTCAATTTGTTGAATGAATTTACTACTCATTGTGCCAGGCACCACAAAGTACAATACTTAATATAGAAATATAAGCAGCTTCTTGAAAGTATGATGAAGGGCAAAGAGAACAAGAAGAAAAAATTCATTTTCATCTGTTCAGACCATTGCAACTGCTTGATAACACTATGAAGATTACCTTCTGGGGGTAGTTGTATGAGGTAACTGTGTCCTGAGAAGACATAGAACATGGTCCTCTGTCCTGAAGAGACTTTAATGAATACAGAAATATAGTTAAATAAAGGGAAATCAAGAAACCAAACAACATATCAATAATAAAATCTGCTGTGTTTCAACATCTCCTAAAATTAAGTGAAAATGGTATATCCTCAAAATATTCAAATTTGGAAGTGACTACTAAGGTAAAATTCCAGAAGGTATCAATCTGTTGCCTGACTGAGGTGACTGCTCTATTTCCGATCTACAGAGATCCTGATCACATGCAACTCTAGTCCCAATGTAGATACTAAAATATAATGGAGGATTGTAATATAAACACTTTCTTAGTGGCCTTCCTTGCCTTAAAAGCTTCAACATCAGTAGGACCAGCAGTAGTTTTGCTAAAAGAAAGCATGCCATTTGAAGATGTAACTTAAGACAAAGGTAGGTATCTGGTTGTTCAGCCACATCCTATTCAAGCAGGATGTAGTATAGTGCAAACACTGCTCCCCTCTGGTTCAAGACCTTGTCTTTGTCAAAGTAAAATGATTTTAAAATGCTCAGAGCTATGCATGACAAATTGTCATGACAGAAAGAAAAACTAGCAGCGGAAATTGGTAATAATGATAACGCAGAGGGAATCAAGGGAAGTAATCACAGGAAACAAGAGGAATCACACTGTGACAAAGGAAAGCCTAACTTACATGGACATAAGATTGCATGTTTCTAAAGTCTGTTCAACTACAGCCAAAGCACCTGCCAAAAAGAAATCTTTAGCCCTGGCTCTGAAGATCCAGTATCAATGTTAAACTCTAGGAAAAGATTTAGTTGAGAACTGGGCATGGAAATAAGATGTAAGAATAAATGTTCATGGTTCTTCAGAAGTTCTGTGCCCAGAAATCTCTAAGTCCTGCATTGGTCCTCTCCCCTCAGAATGCTGTGAAAAAATTACTTAGGAATTTGCTATGGATTTGGTGACTAGAGGGTAGAAGTGGAGCACATTATGAAGAGACTGAAAGCTACTGGTAATGTATGATAAAGTAAGTTCAGAACAAAAGAGAACATGTGGCAAGTGAAATTAAGTGAACAGAAAGAAATGTCTACTCTTATTATCCCTGATGTTAAGATTTTTACTTGTTTTTTTCACTTTTTTGTGCAATTCACTATTTTAAGTGAAAGGCTATTTTAAGAGATACGTGATATGAGACTAGTAATGATGGAGGGGGAAAAACCTATTTCTCTAGATGGGGCAAAGGAAGGAAAGGAGAAGTAAGGGGAAAAGACTTAAACATCATAGTTTTCACCTTCCTAAGATGGCCTAAACAGTAAAAACAAAAATCTTGTACCTGAAGCTATCAAAGTTAAAATTAATCAAAGTTAGAGAACAGAGGGTAGTTATTCAAGTTCTCCACAAATATTTCAGTTCTCCTGGGTACATGGTAGGTTGCTCTTCGGCCTCATCTAAAGTGAGGTATGATCATGCGACTTGCTTGACCAATGAAATACGAGCAGAAATATTAAGAGCCAGTGTTCAATTTCCTGTTTTTAGCCCTGCCAAGGTGACTGTGAAAGCCCAAGTCCAACAGTTTGGGGCCCTGAGTGACTATGATGAACAAAGGCCTGCAACTAACCTGCAATGGACATACAATATTAGCAAGAAAACTATCCTGTCTGAAGCTGCTGAGATTTTTAGAGGTTGGTACTACAGCTAACCTGACTAAACAGTAGTTGGTAACTAGAAGTAGGGTGCTGCTGTAACAAAAACCTAACTTGAGAAGATTATGAACTTGAAGCCATTACGGGAAGAGATTTAGAAAACAATGTTAGTTTCATATTTTGATTACTAGTAGACGAGTTTAATAAGGTATCCTAAGACAGACATGTATAGAAAAGTAGTTTGCAGGCAAAAATGAAAGGGAATAGAGAGTCCTTGAATACAGGAACTTGTAGGGTTGAAGCAATTGCTTCAACACAAAACTATACAGTTAAATTGATAAATGCTCTGAACAACAAAGAACAGTTAAAACTTGGCTTCAAAGCAAGAATCCAACTAAGGATATAGCACCCAATGAATCTTGAACTTGGCCAAAATGGCTCATGAAAAAGCATCCAAAGATGGCTCTTCCATTCAATTCCTGATAAGCTCAAGGTATCTGCAGTTAGGTAGAGACAGACAGGAATAAGAAAGCAAAGAATTATAGCAAATCTAAGTAGTATATCTATTAAAAAAAAAAGAACTGGCAGTATGGCTACTAGCACTTGAAACTAACAGGAACCAAAGCAGCAGCATAGTAAATCAGTCAAAGAAACTATGACAACTAAAACTGTGCAACTGAGATAAAATGTCCCTTGGGCCCCCAATTTCCTATAAGTAAGAAGTAGGTTGAGTAACCAAGAGTCCTAGAAAACAGTGAACCAGGGAGCCCCTCTGGGGAGCAGTCCCCAGGCCTCAGCTGAGGGTCCTCACAATGTCTATCTATCATAACAAACTTGTTACAAGCAGGTAATGTTTCTCCCGTTTTCCCCAAGTGGGAATTTTTACTGCAATTTTTCAGTCCCCACTCCTCTGTTATAACCTGGGTGTGTAAGAGGTAAATTACTTTGTCTCTTTAATTTTAGGCTTCCAAATCAAGAGGAGCCACATCTGGACACAAAACAGAAAGTACTACACATTTCCCAGAAACCTTGGGCTGAGTTTAATTACACTGAACAGGATTTTGGGGTTGTCACCCTTGAAGTGAATCAAGTATTCTGCCTATAGGAGGGAGTTTGAGCTGAACTGTCTTAATCCTTAAGTGCTTTTAAAATATTTCCAACTTTTTGACTTCCAGGCACAGAGAAGTTAGATTCTTCAGTGGGACATACTCTGGCTGATGAAAAAGAAAGGCAAAGAAAGTGACTCATATCATCTCCAGGCGGAAGCTGTAAGAGTCAGTGCACCATTCACTACCTTTTGTTTCCTGCCTTGGCAATCATGGATGGAGCTTCCATCAGCCTGAGTCCCTGAGCAGAGCCCTCCTGTAGACCTCCACTGGACATGCAGCATAACCAAGAAGCAAACTTTCGTTATATTAAGTGAGATTATGGACCATTCCTACTAATACAAAAAGCATGATAAAATCCTCTAAAATATCACGCTTGATGTTTTAATTTCCTCTTGTATTGACATGTATTAGGAATATCTCTAAACAGATTAATTTCAGAAAAGGGGTGTGATCGTGAATGAGTTACTTAATTTCTGGATCTCAGTGTCTTCATCTGTAAGATGGGAATGACACCCTAAATACCTTATAGGATTGTTAAGATTAAAATATATTTAGATGTATAGCTGTTAGAACAGTGCCCTAGTACACAATAGGAGCTATAGGTGCTGGCCATTATTATTAAATACCTACCAAGTTTGCCGTAGATTCAGTTGTGCTATAAACATCTGAAGTTTCATAGTCTGGTTCTAGAGAATATAGCCAAAGTAAAGTAAAAAGTGAGCATTATTTTAGAGTTTGAAATTTTATAAAATAATGATTAATGTCAGATTACATCTAGATCTCACTGACCTGAAGGATAAATATATTCTTCATATCTCCCTAGAAAAAAAGACAGAAGAAGGATGTTCATGTAGGGCTTTTTAGCTCAGCAGAGCCAAATGGCCAAATAAAACTTGCTTTTTCTCAAGTTTTATTGATACGTGTTCAAAGCCAAAATGTATACATCCTTGAAACAAGTGATTTGAGATATTACAGCCAGAAATTGGCTGTAAACAATACAAATTTCTCCTCTGAAAATTCCCTTAGTTCTTAGAGGTCAGGCAGAGGTTAAAAAAACCCAGCTATGTCCAATTTTTCCAGTGATTAAGTTCATTGCTCTAGAGTTAGGACTGTCTAGATTTGAATCCTGATTAACTATATTACTTTAGGCAGGTTACTTAGTTTGTATCTCAATTTCTTCACCGTAAGACATGGATAACAGTACCTAGGCTCATCAATAGGTGGGGATGAGTGAAAAGGACATGGCGCTTGACATAAGAGTAAATGGTGTACAAAGTAATCTGAGTATAACCCATAGTTTGCTACGGTTAAACATTACAGATATGTCATGCCTCATCTGCTTTTTCCACCTGTTTCAGGTAAATAATACATTTAAATTCGGTTTGTTCTCAAAGGATGGCTTAGTGGACTCAGGTACTGACTCAGGTACTTTGCTTTAAGATTGCTATGCCAATGAAATGCAGAGAAAGTCAATCTTCAACTGGACAGTTTTCCACCAAACAAAACCCCACAGGTCAAAACTGGATTTGATTCTTAAACACATCACTTATCAAACACGCATGCATGCAACCACTCCAAACATTAGGATTTAAGGTGAGAAACAAAGACTGCGATTATGTCACTACAAGTGAGCAGTACATCTGAAGGTACCCACCAGGCTAAAGAGAGAAGACAAAAGGACCATGCTGAGTAAAAGAGCAGAGAGTACACATCCTTAAGCACATGCACCTACAAAGTCTTCACAGATTGATCCTGTGCTAGATGTTTCCTTATTAAATTTCTAGAAATATCTATTTTCTTCTACATAAGTAACAGAAAGAGGAGCATCACAAGAAAATAAGCAACTTGACTGTTAAGTCATTCAGACTGCTTCGCGCCTCTTTAATCACCCAATTCCTCCAGAAATGCTTCAGCTGGCATGCCACCTTACAGTAAAATGGTAAAAATAAGCACACTTGTGGTGAGAGGCACTGTAACAACTGTTAAGGGCATATATATACATTTTAGAGCCAGACAAACCTAAATTCAAAATTATCTCTGCCAGTCACAAAGAACCACATATTACATGATTCCATTTACATGAACTGTCCAGAATAGACAAATCCATTAAGACAGAAAGCAGACTGGTGGTTTCCTAGGGCTGGGTGGAGGCAGATGGGGGGAAAATGGGGAGTAGCTGCTAATGAGTACAGGGTTTCTTTTTGGGATGATTAAAATGTTCTAAAATTGATTGTGCTGATGATAGTTATGCAACACTGACTATACTAAACACCACTGAATTATATGCTTTAAATAGGTGAATTGTGTGGTATGCAGATATCTAAATAAAGCAATTATTAAAAATATAAATCTCTGTCACTTACCAAGGGTATGACTTTGGCCATGTCACTTACCCTTTCTATCTCAGTTTCCTCATATACAAAATAAGGACACCACATCCCTCAGAGGGATAAAGTATTTTATTAAATTATCAATATAATTACTTAGTACAGTGGATGGTCAATAGGATTCAATGAATAGTAATGTTCATAAACAAAGTAAATTACTTCGGATGAAAGAGTTATTTCACAGAAGTCTCATAAAATAATAGCTAGTCATGTGAAAAGCCTAAAGTAGTTATACAAATTGTGAGGACAATATGAATAGTGTTTTACTAATAAGGAATAGTTATTTTCCATACTGAAGTCCCACCAAATCAAATTCACTAAAGACATATGCAGAGAGCTGAAAGTAAGTTATAACAATTTAGTGGCCTACAGAAATAGAAGTCTGTTCTTCTGAGAAATACCAAAACATCTTCAAAAACCTAACAAGCTCTAAGACAAGAACTGGTAACTTTCAAAAACCAGAAGATACCCCCAAAACTTTGAATCTACTTCACAGCTCTGATGTGTTAATGCCACAGAATCATCTTCAGAAAAAAACATTTATTTAATTGTAACTGACTCACCATTGTTATTCTGGTCATTGCCCTCCTCTGAATTCAAAGTCTGTGTGCCTGAGCTATGTCCTTGCCTTGCAACATAGTATCTCGAAGGAACAGGAACCATTGTAGAGGGTCCTCCATGATTCTGTACCAAAGACACACACACACACATATACATACACATGCAGTTCTCTCCCTTTGTAGTCAGAAAAAAAGAGCTATGAATATTTTAAATGTACTTGACATTAGAAAAATGAAGAAATAATAATCAAGAAAACAGAAAATATTGCCCAAATTATTTGTCCACCTCTATCAACAAATCTCTAAGAACAGCTTAAAAAAGTTTTCCACCTTTAAAAGCTCTAAAATGCAAACTCATGTTTTTCAGAAGGGCTTTATTTGGTTGGTTGTGTAAAAAGCTAAAATTTATCCACATAGCCTTTATTTTTAAAAAAAGGAAAAGGGAAAGGTAAACAGCTTTTTGAGTAAAGCTTTGACCTACTTACAGGTATAGTTGGATAAGCAGTCTCACTCCCTTCTTCAACTTCATAAAAAGTAATGGTTTCTTCCAAGCCCCTGGGCATCTGCCCATTCTGGGGAGCAAAGCTATACGCGCACTCCTTATTCACACAATGCATTTGGCGTTGACTACGCCTAAAGGAACTTAAGTATTTCAGAGTATGAGAAGGAGAAAAAAATGACAGAACATGGTAGTAACTTGTTTCTAATTTCTAAATAACAATTCAAACATCTCAATGTTGAAACTTCAAAAAAATTTAGATCACATATTTGTTACTTAGCAATAAAGCCAGACTTACCCATTTTCTCTTTCAACACTGAATATTCACTTACCGAGATCTATAGGAGAAGTTATCATAGCTCTGGCAGCACTTTTTACCTGGGCCAGGGTAAAAACCAACTTTCGGGCCCTCCATATTGTGCATGTTCATAAAGCGAGATGAATCCCTAAGAACAGAGGGAAGGGAAAACAGAATTCTTTATTTAGTAGTGCTTGAGAAGTCAGTTCTTGTAGTTAAACAAAATTAACAACATCTTTCTAAAATCATCCAAATACAGCTTTGCTCTCCTCACTACTGGTATTAGGTCTATCCATCATCCAAGAATATAATGCCACATTTATGGCACTCACCTTGATAGCATTCTATCACCTAGCATCTCTTCCAACTGCTCCGTATTTCTCTAGACTCTGAGAATACATATCTTCCAATACATCTATTAGACAAGAATTTAAGTATACATAACTTCTATCCTCTATGCTCCCTTTAGGCAGATATTATAAGAGAAATCTAAACTACTAAGATATTTCTAAATTCTACAGTAATTCTGTCCAGGAATGATTTACAGTATTTAAACAGAGGTGTACATTATCTTTAAGGTCAGTAAAGCCTTACCTGGGCATCCCATATACCCAACTGAGTCTCTGAGATGAATGCTGAGGATGAGAATGTTCACTAGACATAGTATTGCCAGCTGTCTGTGAGTGGCCACGCCCATAACGCATACTCTGCTGAAGTCTTGGTGGGAAGGAAGTGTCTCCCTTGCTGTAAGCCATAGTCATATAAATCTCTTTTCCTCTAACTTTCTTGAACATCTTCTTCCGTTGCTTCATGTTCACGTCTGACGTAGCTTCAGGCAAACCAAGCAGCAGCAAATAAACTTCATAACCAAAGCAAAAGATCTAGTGTCTCCTCCCAACTCCCACAAATGCCTAAAATTCTTGGATTTTTTTTTTAACAAACCAAATAAATACAGGGAGGGAAATTTTGTATTTCTTAAGGGTGTACTACATCTTCCATTTGGAAGAGCAAAACCAGCAAGTAATCTCTATCAATGGACCTCTCAACTCTATCTTTTGTATAGGCAACTTTGGTCCTCAAAAAAGTCATTCTCATCGCTTACATTACTATTATCCAAGAAATTATGCCTATTAATATCCCTGGCTGCTTCTGTGAGGTATTTTTCCTCATTCTTTTGAGAAATCTTGTCTCTAAAATCTATTTCAGCTTAACTTTATACAAAATCCCCTAGAACCTGATTTTCAACCAGGGACAAATTTGCCCCTTCCCTACTTGGGGCATATTTGGCAATGTCTGGAAGCATTTCTGGTTGGCACAACTGGGGGAGAAGATGCTACCAGTATTCAATGGACAGAGGCCAGAGATGCAGGTAAACTCCCTACAATGCATAGGACCACGTCCCAAAACAAAGTATAGCTGTCCCAAAATGTCAGCAGTGCTAAAGTTGAGAAAATCTTAGAACAAGACTTACGTTATACCTTTAAAAAAAATACAATATAGATAAGTACAAGAAGGGGAAAATAATAAAACCTTCAGCATACAAACCCATTTCTGGGCCATAGATCCCCGAAGTTTTCTGGTAACCTCTTCCTTTCTGAACAGGCACAGGATTCCAGACAGGAACAGATGACACTTGGGTAACTGGTTTTAAGTTAGCCAGTGGAACAACATGCCTTAAAGTTTTAAAGATGTCGCCATGAAGCCATTGCAACACAGACTCGATTCTTATTAGATACACATACCCCAACCCCTCCTGCTTCATTTTCAAGTGTATTCTACTTAAACCATTGACGCTAGCTATCCGTTAAGGTTTTCTATTCAGATTAGAAAATCTAACAATAGTTTGTACAATTTCATAGCTATTTATAGCATGTATCCTGTTCCATAGGAGATTGTGGTAGACAAGTTTACAAATACTTGTTCCCTCTCCTTGGAAGAGGATTATATTTTCCCACCCCCACTGACTTCAGGCTCATCTGTGTAACCCACTTTGGCCTATAAAATGTGAGCAGATACTTGAAGAACCTGCACATGATTTGTCATGGTCTCATTCCCTAACTGTGATCATGGAAACTTACACCTAGATAGAGCCTTTGCTCGACTGAGTCCTCTTTGCTGACAGACTGTAAACATGCTAAACAAGAAATGAACATTATTGGTTTAAGCCTGAGATTTCTTTGGTTGGTAGGACAGCATAACCTAGTTTAATGTTCTCAACTGGCAGAGACTCAGTTAACAAAGCAGCTTTCTAATTCATCTGAACAGTTTTATACCAGAATTCTGTTGTATTTAATATTCCTAATAAGTTTGCTAATGCCTAGGATTTGGAAACTTTTATACAAGTAAGTATACTGAAACATCATACTTCAGCATATGCTTTTACAATTTGAGGTAAGTTATCTTAAGCTGCTACCAGATATAACTTTGGTTCTTTTACTAGCATGCTGGTAATTCTCAACAAAAAAGCATCAAGAGCCAAAGATTTTGGTAATTCAACAACTTATTAAATTCTCACTTTTCTGCCAATTCTTCAATGAAGACTGTTACTGAATTATTCTCATTTCCAACTTCCTGAATATGAGCATTATAGTATCTTCCACCTGAATCCAAGTGAACCTGAAATGGGAAGAGACAGTAAGAATATATCTAGTCTCAGGTTGACAGACATTATCTGGCTTCTGCCAAACAAAAAGATCACTTCTCCCAAATGGAATTCAGATGTGTACTTATTAAACCAGTTGATAATCAACACTGGCAGTCTGGTTCAATGGAGGCAGCACATGCTGAAAGAGCCTTATATCTAATCACAAAAGTTTGTAATTAAAATTTAACACAAACATTAGAAAGAACATTTTTCTAGCACTTCGTAAATTAGTTTTCTAAACTTTATATTAATAACTAAAGCCACAAATTATTTGGAAAAACATATTACTAATTATTTAAAGAACTAACCTGACACTTGTCTCCCAAATAGTACTGTCTCCCAGCATACTCCATGTAATTAGATTTTTGAAGTTCTATTAAGAGAAAATGAAGATTCAAGCTCAAGTGTTCTATATCATTCTAAATTTTATCAGTGTCTTTGATAATGCTACCACTATAAGCTAAGTTTCTTTTAAAAAGTTTTAATGAGTCATTCTATCCCTCTTCATGGGTTTTCTCTAATCAATTTAAGGAGACCTGCCAGAATATTTTTGTTCTACAAAACACAAATAGGTGAAAACCGGAGGTTGTAATCTTAGAATTGGTCAAACACCAATAAGGTACCATTTAAAAGTAACACACCTCAATTTAAAAAAAAAAAAGAAAAAAGGGAAAAAAACTATCACTACACAGCTTCCTCAAAGTAGTCTATTATTGTTCACAACTTTTTGTGTTCCATGAGGCCATAACCTCATTCTAGATTGTTAACTATACCTAGGTTCAACAAAGTTCAAGGAGTTGAATATTAAACATTAAGGGCTACCCTGAAGGCAGAACTTAAGGCTTACTTTGATCAACTTAGTTACCTAAAAAGGAGGAAACAATGACCTATTTTAAGGGTCGGCAACCTTTCTCTGTAAAGAGCCAGATAGTAAATGTTTTAACCTTTGAGGACCACAAAGACTGTTCCAGCTACTCAACTCCGTCACTGAAATTTGGATACTGAAATCTGAATTTCATGTAATTTTCATGTGTCACAATACACTGTTCTTTCAAGTTTTTCTGCCATTTAAAAATATAGAGACCATTCTTAGCTCATGGAACATAGAAAAACAGGTGGCAGGTCAGATTTGGTCCACAGGCCATGGTTTGCAGACATCTGATGTATTATCAATGAGGGAAGTCTTAATTTAAATAAGCTTATTTCCAGTTTTAAGTTTCTGGTAGTCTTAGCTATCTACACGCTATCACCACACAGTCTTTGCAAAGTTGAAGTCCCAGATAAACATCAGATTCTAAGATCCCTCCTCAACTTCTAAGCCTATTTGTTTCCTCCTTTAGATTTAAACCATATATTAAGCTAAAAAGTACCAGGCTGGTTTTTTTTTTTAACATAAAAGTACATTGACATCTAATAACATCTCTTGTTAGAAACAATCTGCAAAATTATTCTCCTGGATCTGTCAGGATTCAAAAGTATCCTGTTGACATGTCATTACCTTTTCTGCTGTCCAACCAAACATCAAATTCTACATTACGATAGATTTCCGGATCCAGGGCTTTGAGCACCTTATAGGGGAAGGGCATCTTTGATTGGTTTCCTGGAGACTAAAATAAAAGTAATCATGCTACAAACTCCCCATCCTTAGCTTAAGTCTTCCTTCTATGAAGAAGGAAGAATTAGGGTTCTTTTTCTTCCTTTTCTTTTTTTAAAAAATTATGTACATATGGCTCCCTTTCCTTCTTTACTAAAAGAATGAATGTATGCCAAAATAAATTTTATTTATTGCATCTGAAAGGTGAGGAGACTAAAGAAGCAATTTACAAATGATCTAAAAAGATGGCAGAAGGGAAATTTTGTCTAAAGCAGCCAACAACTCGAGACATGACACATATAAATCAATGCAATACAGACCAGCATTAAAGATTCAGTCACAAATATTCAATGAGTCTCATCTTGATATGCACACAGAGGTGCAAGTGTTTCTATACCCTAAAATCACTGGGAAAAAATCTGAAAAGTTTGCTTTGGTCAAAATTTGTTACGATTTCCAAAGGAATTACCTTCTTCTTCTACTTCCGAGAATTTCACTATGTTCAATACTTTCCCAAAATTATCAGCACTTGAAGCATACACAGTGATTACTGTAATAATGTCCTACATAGCTAGCTTCAAATGGAAGGTCTGGCTTGATTTTATGCCTATACAGATGGTAAAATTTCTCCTGTTTCTTCAACCATGATTATCAACTATTTTCTTTGCAGAACAGGGGTATTATACTTTTTAATGACAAAAAGAAACCTTAGCATTAGAAGACTGATCACAAACGAATTATCTATTGGGTTTGTAATATAACTTGAAAAGAGCTGAAATTTCTCAAGGGTTTGGTTTACTGAAATTTCTCAAGGTTTTGGAAAAAAAATCTACAATTCCTTAAGAATAGAAATAGAGAGAACATTAAGCATGTATTTTACATTTTCGGATTAAGACTTCTACAAAGGAAAACATCAACTCCTCCACCACCCCATTTAACTAGAACGGACTTATTTGACCTTAATTAGTTTAAGTTATGATGCCACATGCCAAGAGTATGAAATTTCTTTGCCCTAGAAAATCTCAAACCTTTGCTTCATCTGTTCCTTCATTGTACTCCTCTGGTATATTTTCAGCATCGCAGCAGGCACCTAACTCTTCAGTCCTAATTAAAAAGATTTAGAACAAAGAGCTTTATATAAATGCAGAAGCTAAGAAGTCTTAAGCCTGACATTTGTACCACCACCTAGTGGTTAAAGTAGCTCAGTTCTAAAAATGAGGCAAATACTTTTTCATCCCAACATTTACATTTATGCTTCCTTTTTGAAAGTGTACTCAGCAGATTACCTCCTATATTTCATACCTCCTGCGGGGAAACACTCTAAAGATGGTCCCTATAATCATGCCCTTGTGTGATTCCCCTCTCCCTAAGTTTTCTTCTAACCAATAGGATGTGGATCATTACATTAACGTAAGACTGTAATGACTATGTTGCTGGTAGCTCTATGACTAAGGAAACAAACAGCCATGTTCTCCAGCCCCACGTAGTAAAGAGCTGAGGGTTACCTCTAGCTGACAGCCAGCAAAAAAGTCTCAGTCCTACAGCTGAAAGGAACTGAATGCTGCCAAGAACCATGTGAGTAGGGAAGTGGATCCTTCCCCAGTCAAAACTCCAGGTAAGAACTCAATACTTAACATCCTCATTGCAGACTAGAATGAGACCCTAAGCAGAAAATCCAGCTAAGCTATACCTAGACTCCTAACCCACATAAATTGAGAGATAAGTGTGTTATTCTAAGCTGCTGAGTTTGTGGTAATATTGTTATGCAATAGATAACTAATATACCTTGCCTTCCTACTACTGTAGTTTCTGTAAGCCTGAAGCCCTTAAGACAATCAGTGAAGAGTAAAGAAACTTTTACCCTGATATAAGGCAGCAACCTCCTGCATTCCCATGTAAGCTTTAAAAAAAAAATCCAAAAAAACCCTCTTCTACCAAAAAAAGAAAATAATCGCAAGCATTAAACATCCAAGAAATAGAACTGCATGACAAAAAGACAATGTGATACCTGACTGGAACCAAACCCATCTGAATTTCCAGACAGAACTAGGAATCAAGAATCTAAAACTACAATTTTAAACGTAAGTTTTTGACTAAATCTGTTTAATAGCTGCCACAATCTACATACTTAGGGAGTACCAAAGGCAGACACTCAAAGGCTTCTAAAACTAGTCTTAGCCTGAGAGATTCTTTACTAGCCGGATGTGTGTCAAGTAACCACTCTGAACCTCAGTTACCTTCTACAGAACGATGGTGCTGGTTCTGAACTGGTTTTTTGTCCATGTGTGGTCGACAGCTTACCTACATCTGAATACTTGGGTGTACTTGTTAAAGAAGCAGATTCTTAACTCCACTCTGACATCAAATTTTGTGAAGGTAGGCCCAAGAATCTGCCTTTCTAACAAGCACCCTAAACAATTTGTATACAACTGAAGTTTGAGAATCATGGGATTAGATAGTTCTAAAGTCTCTTCTAGCAATAAAAAAACTAGATTCAAACTTGCACCGAACCCCCCCCAAAGCCTGAGCAACTCACAATACAGGCTATCTTTTTGGTAAAACTTCTCTTTCCCCATTAAAAAAATGTATATCCTTATAAATACACATATACATACATGCATATGTGTAGTCTAAGTCATAAGCTTCCAGGTCCCTTCCACTTTCAAATGATGATGCATAGAGACATGAACACAACGATCTTGTGATTGACTTCCCCTTTCCCTTTATTACCTATCCTGAGTTGAACTCTTGGAGTCAGTAAGGTTATCCTCACTGCCAGTCACATTGTTTCTGTTCTTTTTGGAACTACTTCGAAACAACTGAACTGCAGTCTTCAACTCTTCTTCATCCACACCAAACACATCTTTATAGAGAATTTCATACAATACAGCTAAAGGAAGAAATGACCAAAATGCAAATTGTCAAAATAAGGTGGTTTTATAACAATGTAAACAACTATAACCCAGTATACAAATTCAATAGGTATCAACAGGGTTTTAAAAGAGCTATTCATTGTGGGTCCTTCAATTTAAAGACGGCCAACAAATCACCTGAAATCACACCAAAACATTTATAAAGTCTTCAAGTACCTTGACAAACAGCAGCACTTGACTGAAACTCTTTTGAGTGTACTAAATCATAATGTCCATTACTTGAATAGCAGAGTAGAATCTGAAGAAAAACCACACACAGAACAATTAAGTGAATGTTACACATCTTACAACCATGAACTACTTGAAATTAAGTTGCTAATCAGAAACTGTTGTCTTTTTAAAAACAGTGATTTCTAAATTATACATATGAGTGATATCATACAGTGTTTGTCTCTTATTTCATTCAGCATAATGTGGGAATTGTGTCTCAATAAAGCTGGAGAAAAGTGATTTTTAAAATTTATATACAGATAAATGCAAGCTATACCTCAGAGATTTTCTTGACAGTGACTTTTCAATGCCGAGGTTAAAAGTAAAACCACTACTAAGACTTCACCGTAAGCCTCAATCACATTCTTGTAAATACAAGAAACAAGTATTGATGTACAGATTTGCAAAACATGGGAACTTCTACAAATTGAGTAAATATAACAGAAAGCCTACCAGAAGTTAAAAGACCTAGCTTAACTTCTAAAAATGACTGGAAAAATTAGGTCAAATACTCAAATACCCCAAACCCAGAGTATGGGGGATTGGGAAGGGACTTCAATTTTATTAAATATGTTTTCCACTGTACCAAATAGCAATATACCAAGCTATCAATACTACTAAAGAGACTTCCTTAATGAATTAAGGCACTGAGATGGCTAAAGAATGAGTTAATTTCTTAGTTGATTCCTTTGACTTCTAGTTTTCCCAAACACCAATTCAAAGGCCATGTTCACTAACCAAATTATTTCAGTAAAAATGCTCCCTGGTTTCATGTGAAGAAATATGTTTATAAACTGCTCCAAAACCTTTTTGAATTTTTGTTCAAAACCCTGTGTCTTGTGTAAGAGATGTAATCCCTAGTGATGAAGCCTAATTTGAAGATATCTCTGGTTATCAGCAACCTGAAGTACCAAATGTGATTCTATGGGAAGATGTTGCCACCAAAGCTCCTTGGCAGAAAATTATCTTTTTTCTTTTTTACTCTTTTATTTTTATTTTTTACTTTTTTTCTACCTTCTTACACTACCCTGGACAAACTTCTCCCAATAATCAAATTCTCTGATTCTAGATTTCTTATTCTTCCCTAGCCTTTTGTTTGAAATCGCAACTTTAATCCCATCAGTATAATCCAATTCAGAGAACTGAGGGCCAAGTATCAAGCTAAAGTTACTCACAGAAAAGTTAAACTTTCTAAGTTTTACCCACCCCAACGGGTATTTACATTTAAGAGGAGTTTTTTAATCCACAAGGAACAGTAAGCAGATTTGAGCAGAGAAGCCTCTGTATTTTGGACTAGAACTGGGAACTCAAACTAAGAAAGGTTAATAACTAAAGGTAGTTGTTAAGGAGTAGTTGAAAAGGTACCCAGCTAACCAAAACTGATGAACAAGCAGGAAAGAAGAAAGATGACTGTACAATTTCTCTATTCAAGTAGCAATGAGTTCCATTTTGACTGAAGAGGCAAAACTAGGCATGATGGCTTTCATGTTCTTGGTGGTATCCCAACATAAAATAATTCTTTCATATAAACTTGTGGGTGGTCTGTCTGTTGCAGGTAGGCAGGTGGGATGTAATGGCAATAAAGTAGTGAAAAAATGAAGTAGATCCATATTATTGATGAGGATAGATATTTGAAAAGAACAAGTAACAGAATGTTAAGTTGAGCCCATCTACATTTAGAAAATAAATGCAAAGAGAACGATACAGAGGGATACCCACCCAAACTAGTTTAAAGCATGAGATTGAAGAGCATGAACGGGGACTTGATTTTTTACTCTACATGCCCAGGTTTAAGTTTTATTTTGTTTTTAATATATTAATTTATTTCTATTCTTTCTAGATAGACCAATGGGCTGAGTGAAGATGGCTAGTTTCCAGTAGCATTTTCTCTGATACTGGATATATGTAAAATACAGAGTTAAGTCAATATAGATGATGAAAGGAACCAAGGTGACAATTAGGCATTTATTTGAGAATTTGCTCTAAAATATATTTTATGGAAGACTCATTGATAATGCTGTTTATGATAGTCATTTTTGAAAACTCAAACAATTCAAATACAAATCTTAAGAGCCTAAAATGAGATACAGTATAAGTTTAAGGCAAATCAAGGTGTCACCTAACAAAAATACTCTGCTGCCACCTGGCTTTTCCATTCTTAAGTTTCAGTATGAACACACTTATACACTCCCAAATTAGACATATATACACAATCCTTTGCATGTAAACACACAACTGCTGCTAAATATTAGCTCTCTATATAAGCTAATAAGAGTCTCATCAGCTCAAGGATGAGATTTATACATGCTATTCTCATGGCTGCACACTCAAAAGACCTTACATTTTTGTAATATCATGGCTCCCAATGTATGATGCTTTCCCCTTAATTAGTTTAATAATATCTCTAAGATGTATAGGACTCATTTGAAAATGGAGCTGTGTAACTGTAGGAACTAAGGGCTGGGTATATGGATATTCACTACTCAACTCTTTCAAAACTTTTCTCTATATGAAAATTTTCAGAATAAAAAGTCCAGGAAAAAAAAATGAA
The DNA here is from genome assembly GCF_030020395.1 of Manis pentadactyla. Taxonomy (NCBI): domain Eukaryota; kingdom Metazoa; phylum Chordata; class Mammalia; order Pholidota; family Manidae; genus Manis; species Manis pentadactyla. The sequence continues at coordinate 106,943,481 of NC_080038.1, read as the reverse complement.
TTGCAGGTCTAAAGAGTCCTAATAAAGATCTAAATGTCTAAATCTCCTCAGGCAATGCTGTGTAAAATCGCTAAAATACAAAAGCTAACACTCCTCTTCTTCAAACAATTCAGACTATGTCACACCTTTGTTTAAAAACTTTGTTTAGGGGCACTTGTACTGATGTATTTCAAAGTACATTTCAGACACCAAAAATTAAGATGGACTGGTAAACAGAGATGGGATAGATATATGATAAAACAAGGACAATAAATACTGACAGCAGACTAGGTGGTGAGTATATGGATGCTCACTGTAAAATCCTTTTAGGTTTTCTGTATGTTTTAAAAGCTTAATAATAAAATAGTAGAAGAAAACTTCAATTGACTATTCTGTACAATGAAAAGCCAAATTCTTAAGATGGCCTACTAACACCCCTCATGTAACTCTAGCCTGTCTTTTCAGCATTGACCTCTCCCCACCCAATTATTTGAGTCCCAAAGGATTTCTTGCTTCCATCCCTTTGCATATGTTTCCTCTAAATAGATTGCCTTCATACTTGTTGGACTCATTTTTTGGTATTCCCCATAAATGTCACTACCACCATGAAACTTTCAAACTCAAGCAGAGTGAAGGGCTTTTTTTCCTATGCTCTTTGTACATACTTCTTTATAAAATGTATTACTTTGCTGTAGTTAACTATTACATGTCTGTCTTGATAACCCCTTAAGACCCCTGGCAAGGATTTTGTTGTATTTACTTTGGTATCCCCAAAGCCCAGTAAAGTGTCCGGTACACTACAGAGGATTAATGTTTGCTGAGTAAAACAGATGGAAGTACCATTAGTAAAACAATGTGCCCTAATTTATACTTATTTTCCAAATTATCTCTTGCCACCCACTTGGTCTTCCCCTATTCCTAATGCCAATTGTGAAGTTCACATCTTTTATCTAGATTACTTAAACATCTTAACAGTTCTCCCAGTGTCTAATCTTCTCTCACCATAATAAAAACTTGCCTGAATTTTGCTCCATGGAACGAAACAACTTACAAAACTCAAATACTGTGCAGTCTATATTCACTAATCAAATAATCAGGATAAAAGGCTTCTCTTAAAATCTTCTTGAAATAAAAACTGTATGCTGAAGAACAATTTGTTTACCTGTTAAGAGTTCTCAACCAACAGAACAACCTACTATTTTCCAAGCACCCTACTGGGCAGTAGTAGCACACTCTTCAGACTTATGAGAAAGGAGAAATGAAAACAATACAATGTGATAAATATTATAATTACTTCAGATCATGTTAGAGGAACACAAAGGGAGGAAATAATTCCAGGGAAGCTGGGAAAGTTTCAAAAGAATTGACATTTGAGATACAAAGGAAAACTATCTGGAAGCATGGTATACTAAGGTTGGAGGACTGACTGGAGAGGAAAAGGCTGATGGCAGAGAAAATTCTCATTTAGACTATGCTTATCTTTTCCATTAATTAGGTAAAAAAAAAAAAAAAGGATTTCCTATGCCCTGGTAAGCCAGCAGTATCATTCAGTTTATTTTAGTAAACACTCACTCATCTTCTTACCTTGTCTTCATAGCCGTTATCTGTGACGTAAATTGGAGGCTTTCTGGGATAGCGATAAACAATGAAATCCCGTCTACATGAATAGAAAACAAAGGTGGGCGAGAACAGGTAATTTGGTATATAAATGAGAAACTTGTAAGAACAAGTATTTGTGTTTTTAAACTGCATACTTCATTTACATAAAATAATCCAAATGTTTAAAAGACTAAAGAATGATAAATTAAGGTAGGTCAAGTCCAATGGATTGCTTAATATATGTATCTTAACATGGGAGAAAGAGCAAAGATAGATTAACAATTGTATGTATGTTTTTGAGTTTGGGGGGCTCCCATTTATTTAAAATAGGGGTTGACAAATTTTTCTTGGTAAAGACCAGATACTAAGCATTTCAGTTTTTGCATGCCATATGGTTTAACTTTGACATTGTAGCGCTGAAAGCAGCCATAGACAATGCACAAACAAATGCAGATAACTGTGTTCCAATAAAACTTTATTTATGCAGACTGAAATTTGAATTTCATGTAATTTTAACATGCCATGAAATAGTCTTCTGATTTCTTAACCATTTACAAAAATTTTTTAAGCATTCTTAGCCTGAGGGTCACACAAAAACAGAAGCAGGCTAATTTACAAGCTGGGTGCCAGTGAGTTAAAAAGCCAACAACTGATATCAGCCTGCCCAATGCCTCTTCAATACGACTTATTGCTGGACTTACTAAGGAGCAGATTGCAAAATACTAACTTGAACAACTCCCCACAAGAGGGTTCTGACCCTACCAAGGTTTATGCCATCTCACCATCTTAAAAATTGTTAAGGAGTCAATACAGATTAAACTTCTCAAATGAACAAGATTTCCACACCTCTAACCTACATTATGTAGCTATTTTTCAAAATCGCACAGCTTTCAAAAATGCTTTTACAGTTCTAAAGACCAAAATAGAACTTGCAAAAGCAGTAGACCAGTGTTTCTCAAATTTCCCATTATCACCTCCCTAAAAAGCCTTTTTAGGCTTTTCTTAATTTCCCTATGAAATTTTAATACCAGATACACTGTACATTTATGTATTGTAATCCTTTGAAGAACCACAAACCATCATTGTAATATCTAATATTTTTGTCCTTAAGAACCAATTTCTTTTAGAAGTGATATTGTTCCATGGAGGATACAAGCAAAAGAGGCACAAAGCTAAATACACAAAAACTCTAAGATAAATATTCTGATTTTTGACAGGAATAATACCAGCAGTTCTTAAAGTCCTTTATTCTTCCATTCAAATGTACACAAATGCTAGAGGTTCTCCACCCCAAAATTGTACCAACTGACTTTCCTTAGATCTCTTCATTTTATATATCAATACATCAAATCTCAAATTTTCCCAATACTAAAGGGACTTTAATAGAAATCTTACACACACATACACACACTTTCTCTTTTTGAAAAAAGGAGGTTCAACTTACTTATAAATTAGAGAAAGAGCTCTTATTTCCAGCTGGCCAGCACTTTCCTAAATATAAATAGTGCATAAAGTTTTAAAAACGTTCTGCAGCTAGGAGGTAGTTTTTGCAAGTTTAACAATTGTTTTTTTAGATACTTAGCACTACTTTAGATGAAGAACTTCTATAACTTGCTTTGAGGCTTGGGATATTGTGATAGTTAATCATTAACATAAACTTAGTCTGAAAAAAATAGACCTAAAGACAACCTTAGTTAGTTATTAACAAGGACAATTAATATGGAAGATTTAAAAGGCACAATAAAAATGGAATTAGCATAAGAATATGAAGTCAGCAGGGTATTTAGTACAAGTGTTTTAAGTCCACAACTATGGAACTAATCACATAAATTATTTTTAAATAAATGTGTTTATGGATCTTACTCCCACATAAAAGGATAACTACAAATCAGAAGAGTTCTAAGTAACAACCTCCTAATAACATTCATTACCATTCCCCCTCCCCCATTAGAGTGAAAAGGCTTAGGCTTGTTCTGTTCCCAGTGTGTACTCTTTTACTAGTCTATGGATGATAAAATTCTTAACACACAATTCTCATTATTTAACACAAAACAATAGGTCCGTAGCCAGCCTCTAAACTTTTGCAAGAACTATTTGATTCAACTCAGCTGGCTACTTAAGAAAATAGGTTGAGTCTAGCTAAAGTGACACAGCTGAATGAATATTTATGTTACTATTCCAAATACTCTGAAAAGAGTAAACCCCCATATTTGATCTTACCTTGGGATCTGCCAACCGTTCCAGGTATTTCTCAAAAGATCCCTCTACATACTTCAAAAATAAAAAAAAACTTGACTTAACCAATTACATATTACCGAAATCTGATTATATTCTGCAATATTATCCTCCAATGGATTTTTGTTCAACTCAACAATTTCAGTACTAAATTACTACTTTGCACAGCATCTCAAGAAGATTTGCACATACACAAAAGTTTTGAGTGAAGAAAAGCTAGACTATACAATTATCTTAGGAACTGGTCCTGGCTTATCCACTTACCCGTGCATTTCATCCAATAGTATGCCTTTTAGTTTTGAAATTCCTATTTAAGAAACCTGACAATTTTCATGAATCGAGCAAGCCCAATAATTAGAATAATTTCATACTTGACAGGAGACATGCACTTACCAAGTTAAACTGAGGAATCTTAAAGGAAATTTATTTTTAAAAAGCCCAGGGCACAAGGCAACTTTCTGGGGTGATGGAATTGTTCTGTATCTTGATTACAGTGGCAGTTATATGACTGCATATTATTGCCAAAACTAGTAACACTCAACTTAAAATGGCCAATTTTACTGTATGTAAAGTACCTAAATAAAAATAAAAATTCAAGGACTATATGACTGGTTCCATGCAAATATATCACTAGATGTAAAATCAAATTTTAATTTTTCCTCAAACCCTTTTAACAGCTTTTTGAAGTACAACTGACATATAAACTGCAAATATTTAAATGCAGTTAAGTTTTGACATATGTATGCAGTCATGAAACCACCATGATTATCTTGATAGTGAATATCAAGTTTCCTTGTGCCCCTCTTTAGCCCCACTGACCCACAAGCAATCACTGATCTGCTTTCTGTCACAATAGATTGGTTTGCATTTTCTAGAGTTTTATATAAAGGAAATCGTGTGGTATGTACTTTGGTGGGAGGGTAGTTCTGGCTTCTTCCACTTGGCATAATTATTCAGAGATTCATCCTCACAGTTTTAAAATTTTACACACATCTGTTACTCAAAATGTCATGTACAAACAACAGCAAACATCACTTGGGAGTTTAACTATGAAGAAATTATGGGCCCTGCTCAGACCTACTGAATCAGAATCTGTATTTTAACAAAATCCCCAGGTGATTTGTATGCATGAAAGTACTTGAGATGCACTGCTTTACACCATAGTCTTGCATTTAAAGTAATTTCACGAATAATCCTTTCCCAGGTGGGGTGAAGATTGTAATTAATTTCAAGGTAATAAGCTTTAAAGTAAAAAAGTCTTTACATAGTTTTAAAATTCACCAAAACCTGTTGAGAAAATTAAGAGTAAACCTCAAACAGCAGGCAAATACCCAAAATATAGCCAGAAGAAAACAAATAGTACTGGAAAAGCTAAACACAGTAAAAAAAAAAAAAAAAACACAACACACAAAAGACACACTTCAAAAACACCTTAATAAAACCTTATTTTGTTTCAAGAGTTCAAACGCTTCAACGTACAAAGATGTCTTCTAAGTTGTTTTAAAGTCAATCATTAGCGACAGTGCTCCAATTACCAATTTGTCACATGAAAATAGGTTTCCTAATTTGTTTCCTTACAAGTAAGTTTTATAAGATTAAGTTGTCTGGCTGAAGAGCATTGTGCACAGAATTAAGGCAGAGGAGGTTCGTATTTGTACATATATTTAAATATACACTTACATAGCCAAACCTTTGTGAACTATGATTAATTGTTCAAGAAAACAGTGGTATGGATAATAAAAAACAGCAGTCAAAATGTTAACTTTTGGGGAATTTTTGGTGTGGGGGAGAAAGTAGTTGGAAGTATACAAACTTTTTTTCTCAATTTTTAATTGGAGTACAAAACAGTCTAATTACAGAAGGAGGTTCAGAAGCATGGCTAGCCAGGGGGAAGGAAGCCAGCTGGAAATTAAATATTTGCTATTGAGAGAATGATATAATTTTCATATATAGAAGCTCAAAATTCATTTCCCACCTGCTATATACTCTATCCACAACTCTCCCTTGGGTATGTATTCTACTTACAGACTCAAAAGTTTGTTGATTTTCTCTCATATATGAAACACAAGCCTTCCTGATTTCCAAATGATGGACCTGGCTGCAAAACAACTAAAAAAAGAGAAAGACCAGCTCACTGTCAGCAGTAATTTGACACAGAAGCTTCTAAATTAAGCCTATGAACTGGACACTTAAGTCTCCCTTAATCAGAACATACATAGGAAATTAGGAAATTAAGTCCTCACTAAAATCTGTTTTTACATTCCTTTAGTGAGAATGAGGGGAGATGATTCTGTCAATGCCCCCCTGCTTTTCTACTCCATCGGGGAACAGCCTATAAATTTTTCCTTAGGCATAAAATTTAGAAGTGGAGCATTGCTTAAAAAGGATCAAGATACACTTCAAAATATTGTTTAACCCCATTACCTTTCTCACATTCCAAAGTGGCACTTAGAAAAGTTAAGATAGCAAAAGCAAGCAATACATTTGGACTAATGAGTAAAGGCACACAGCAAGGTAATAAGTAGCATATAGACCTGATGTTTTTACTAGGGAAGGGATAAGGGAATTTTGTTTTGGTGGGCTATAGGTCTTCTAGCTACAGTACCATGCCATGTCTCAAACTTTGAAAACTCAGTATAGGGAAGACACATTTGTTTTCCTTTTACCTGCTCCGAAACAGCCCGAAAGAGGCAAGAGGCATCCTTGGCAGTCAGCTTCCGAAACAGCCCTAAGCTGCCTAAATATTCATCCATTGATGCCTCATTCAGAGACTTCGGGCCGTAGTACTTTTTCCATCCTTTATACATTGTGCACGAGAGGGTGGAGGTGGGAGGGAAGGATTAAGGAACACGGTGGCAAAGAGGAAAAAGGGTGCAGGTAGGAATGGGTGGTAGTGACAAGGGCTTGCTTATGCAGGTATCTGGAAAGCAGCCCAAAGTCTAGGTACGAGAAGGCAGTTGGGAGTCAGCGCTGTAGAATCTTGGCACTTCTCAGGAGCAGGAGAAGCAAAGGGCTGGCTTGCCCAGGACAAGTCCCGACCCTGTGAAAAGAAGAGGAAGAGCCAAAGCTCCTAGGTATAGAGAATTAGACTTGAGAAGATGTGGGAGGGGGAAGGTACTTGCAGAGCTACCTTTTTGGGGAAGGGCAGAATTAATCCAATCAGCCCAAGGTTGAGAAATATGCATAAACAGCTGAGCTTGGACCAAAAAGAAGCCGAGTTTGCTTCTTAACTCAAGGCAACTGCTGCACGAGGCGGCAAAGGTCTGCAATAAGGCTCAGGTGTGTTATGACGCAGCCTGGCCCACATTATATTGCTTTAAGATCTCTGCCCAAATTTTCCACAACAGTCTCTGCCAAGTTCCCTGCTCTATCTATAGTTTCATGGAGATGAGAAAAAAAATCTGAACCTAATGAACTAGTAAGCTTTAATATTAAGAACATCTTAAAAAACAGAGAAACTGAGTGTGGTTGGGGGAAAGGCTCTCTTAACCTGAAGAGGCAGAAATCACAGTTCAAGCAAAGTGCCAAAAGCAAGTAGCTGGAGATTTCAGGTATGGGGTTTATGTAATCTCATTTCATTATCCCAGGTAATAATAACCCTCTGTTAGCATCACAGAAATTAAATCCCTTAATTATGCTAGAAAATGCTGATAGAATTTTGAACTAGTATCTCCAAACTATTGTATAGCATTAACAAAAAGAGTAAATACAAAAAAAAGAGTTTCCAAACAAATGGAAACAATGAAAACTTCAACTGAAGCAGCATGAAAGGAACATCTTGCCCACAAACTTTCTAAGAAACTACATAAGAGACATGTTTCAATGTATACAGGGCACTTTTCAGAAAAACTAGATTCTGAGAAAACCAAAATAAAACATGACTGTTCTTTGTAAAGTTCAAAGCCAGGACTGGTCACTTGTATTACTTGATTTCATTGTCAAGTCTCTCGTTTTTATTTAAATACAAAATTCTAACTCCTTTATTGGTTTAAGTGTTAAAAAATATAGATCAAAGCTGGCTTTGGAGAAGTTACAAAATTAAGCTTTTTGAAAACTTTTTCTAGTATCTGTGGATCCAGTAGTAATCATGACTGCAGCCTATGGGAGAAGCATCAGTAATCAACCTTATAATTTAGGGATGAACTAAAAGCATTTTAGAAAAAAGAGTGAATTCTTGACTCCCTTCAGCATACCAATTTGAAATTACCTTAACTAATTTCTTTTTTAAAGGAACTGTAACAATGGGAAAATGACTCTTTTTGCAAAAGTTCTGAAACATGGTTTGGGAAGAGGGACCACCATCTTTCTTTAAGGCCACAAATTCACTGAGAAAAACTAAGGGTTATAATAAGAAGTTAATCATTTCTGGCATTTTTTTTTTACGTGAAGAGAAAAATACAATTCTGCATATTTATAGCTGTATATATATAAAATTTCAATTAATACTAATCAATATAGTTCACCATGAGGAAGATAATAAGGAAAACTGGGAGAGGGAGAGTCTAATAGGAGAGAAGGGAACAAAGAGAAGAAAAAGACAAGCAGACAAAAAGAGGAAAACACAGAGAAAGCACAAAGAGACCCACACAAATACTGTCAATTGATTTTTAACAAAGGTGCAAGAGCAGTTCAATAAGAGATGATAGTAGTTTCATCAAATGTGCTAGAACAATTGACATCTATATGCAAAAGAAAAAAATGATCTTCAACCTGCACCTCATGTCCTGTACAATAATTAACTCAACATGGATCAAAGAACTAGCTGTAGAACTTTGAAACTTTTAAACACAAGCACAGAAGAAAATCTTGTGGACCTTGAGTTAGGCAGATTTCCTCAATACAATGTAATAAAAAATTGATTGGACTTTGTCAAAATTAAAAACTGCTCTGCAAATTACATTGTTAGAATGAAAATACAAGCCACAGCTGGAAGAAAACATTTGTATATCACATATCTGACAAAAAAAAGTTTGTGCCAAAATATATAAGAAACTCTCAAAAGTCAACAATAACAATTTTTTAAATGGGCAATTTTACCACACATTTTACCAAAGATATAGGAGTGGCTAATAAGCATGTAAAAATATATTCAACATTAGTCAGTAAGAAAATTCAAATTAAAACCACAATAAGACATCACTACACACCCACTAGGATGGCTATAATAAATACAAACAGTACAAGTGTTAGCACGGACATGCAGAAACTGAAACCTTAGTAAAAGAAGCCAGAGGCAAAAGGAGTATGATTCCAAAAGATACATGATTTCATTCATATGAAATATACCAGACCAATCTGTAGAGGCAGAAAATCTCTGGTTGCCTGGTGTGGGATGGAAATAGTTATTAACTACAAACAGGAACAAAGGATCTTTTGGTGTGATAGAAATATTCGAAAACTGTTTTGTGGTAATGTTTGCACAATTCTATATATATTTACTAAAAATTGAATTGTACATTTAAAACTAGTAATTTTTAACAGCTTTGAAAATCACAAACCATACAATTCGAAGCATGTAATGGATACTTAAGAGTTGTGCATTCACCACCACAATTTTAGAACATTCTCATTACCCCAAAAGGAAACCCCACACACCCATTACCGTTAACCTTTAATCCCCCTATCCCTACCAATTCCAGGCAACCACTATCTACTTTGTCTCTATATGCCTATTCTGGGTATTTCAAATAGAATCACACAGTACTTGGTCCTGTGTAACTAGATTCTTTCACTTGGCATGAAGTTTCAAGGCTCACCCATGCTGTGGCATTTACCATTATCTAAACCCTTTGTATAAACTATATTTACTTATCTATTTATCAGTTGATGGACATTTGGGTTCCTTCTACTTTTTGCCTATTATGACTAATGCTATTATAAAGTCATATACAAGTTATTGTTTGGACATGTTTCCATTTTCTTGGGTAATACCTAGGAATGGAGTTGCTGAATTACATAACTATACATTTAACTGTTCAAGGAACTATCAGACTGTTTCCCACAGCAGCTTCACCATTTTACATTCTTACCAGCATTTTGAGGGTTCCCATTTCTCCACATCCTACCAACACTTACTGTTATCTCTTAAGCCACCCTAGTAGATATGAAGTGGCATCTCTTTGTGGTTTTGTTTTGCATTTCTCTATGGCTAATATTGTTGAGCATCACTTCATGTACCTATTGGCCATCTGCATATCTTTAATGAGATACCACTACATACATCTTAGAATGACTAAAACACATTTTTTAAAAAACTGATAGTACCAAGTGAAGTGTTGCCAAGGATGCAGAGCAACTGGAACTCTCATATGTTGCTGTTAAGACTATATATAAAACAGTACAGGAACTCTGGAAAAATAGTTTGGCAATTCTTATAAAGAGAGAGTTACCATATGACCCAGCAATCCCTTTTCTGGCTATCTGTTCAGGAGAAATAGAAAACTTAAGTCCACACAAAAACCCATGCATCAGTGTTTATAGCAGCTTTATTCATAACCATGATTCCCCTAAAACTGTAAACAATCCAAACATACTTAAACTGGTAAATGGACAAACCATGGAATTCATACAACAGAATACTCCTTAGCAATAAAAAGTTAGGTAAGGATATACACAAGAACATGCATGAATCTCAAATGCATGTGGCAAGTGAAAGAAGACAGATTCAAAAGGCTACACACTTTATGACATTTTTATGATATATTGGAAAAGACAAAACTACAAGAAGGGAAAACAGATCAGTTGTCACTAGTTAGGACTGCAGGGAAGGGCTGACTACAAAGGGATGGCAGAAAGAACATACGGAGTTATGTACCTTGACTATAGTAGTGGTTACACGATTACACATTTGTAAAATCTTACCGAACTGTAAAAGAAAAATACTTTTGTTATATTTAAATTGAAAAATAAATACAACAGGAGCCAAGATGGCGGCATGAGTAGGGCAGCAGAAATCTCCTAAAACCATATATATTTTTGAAAATACAACAAATACAACTATTCTTAAAAGAGAGACCAGAAGATACAGTACAACAGCCAGGCTACATCTTCACCTGCAAGAACTCAGTGCCTCACGAAGGGGGTAAGATACAAGCCGCGACCTGGCAGAACCCGAGCACCCCCCAACCCCTATCCCAGCTCCCCTGTGGGAGGAGAGGAGTTGGAGCAGGAAGGGAGTAGAAGCCTAGGACTACTAAATACCCAGCCCTAGTCATCCATACTGGGAGCACAGACACACGTTGTGTGGTGTGCTGGATATTAGGGAAACAGAACAGTAAAAGCTGCAAGCGGGTGACTGCAGCCGGCTCCCCTGGGACAAAAGAAAAGCGAATGCTTTTTAAAAGTCTTAAAGAGACAGGGGCCTCACAGCTGGATGGAAGCATCCCAGCACATTAAGCCCAGCAGCTGGGAATCCAGGGAAAATTTAGGTGCTCCAGCCCCCTGGGAGGCAGCGCAGCTCTGAAGCCCCTCACGGCGATAAACAGGCTCCCGCCCATTCCCCCTCCAGTGCGGCCCTGCCATAGCAGGGGAGCAGCCGGAGAGCAGCTGCGCCCACAGCAACGGCCCAGAGAATCCTCTGTAGCCACCCGGGCCAGACTCAGAGGCCCCGCCAACACGCACAGACAGAGGAAGACGAGACAAGGCACTAAAGGTCACAGTTCTGGCAGCAGAGTGTACCCAGCGTGCCTGCCACTCCCCATGGGGCTCTGAGCTGCCCCAATGGCTGCCCCGCCTGTGGCAGCTCAGGAAATAAAACCAGAAGCTGCTATCTGTGGGTGGGTAACGAGCAGAGGCAGCGAGGAGGGCAAGGTGACCAGCAAGCAGGAAGGGACTTTGTTCTCGCAGCTAACACACGTGCAAACTGCCCATGACTACCTCTATAGCCATGAAAAGGCAGAAGAATCTGATCCAGTCCAGAATCACCAAGACAACCCCTGAGAGGGAGCCTAGGGAGACAGATTTAACCAATCTTCCTAAAAAAGAATTCAAAATAAAAGCCATAATCATGCTGAAGGACCTGCAGAGAAATATGCAAAAGCTAAAGCATCAAGTTAGGAGGGAGAATACAGAAGAAAAACAATCTCTGGAAGGACTTAAGAGCAGACTGGATGAGGTGCAAGAGGCCGTTAATGGAATAGAAATCAGAGAACAGGAACACAGAGAAGCTGAGGCAGAGAGAGATAAAAGGATCTCCAGGAATGAAAGAACACTAAGAGAACTGTGTGACCAATCAAAACGGAACAATATTCGCATTATAGGGATACCAGAAGGAGAGAGAGAAAAAGCGATAAAAAGTGTCTTTGAAGAAATAATTGCTGAAAACTTCCCCAAACTGGGGGAGGAAATAGTCTCTCAGACAATGGCCACAGATCTCACAAGACAAGGGACTCAAGGAGGACAACCCCAAGACACATAATAATTAAAATGGCAAAGATCAAGGACAAGGACAGAGTATTAAAGGCAGCCAGAGAGAGAAAAAAGTTCACCTACAAAGGAAAACCCATCAGGCTATCATCAGACTTCTCAACAGAAACCTTACAGGCCAGAAGAGAATGGCATGATATATTTAATGCAATGAAACAGAAGGGCCTTGAACCAAAGATACTGTATCCAGCACGATTATCATTTAAATATAAAGGAGGGATTAAACAATTCCCAGACAAGCAAAAGTTGAGGGAATTTGCTCCCAGAAACCACCTCTACAAGGAATTTTAAAGAGACTGCTGTAGATGGAAGCACTCCTAAGGCTAAATAGATGTCACCAGAGAAAATAAAATCACAGCAAAGAAAGCACACCAACCAAATACTAACTAAAGGCAAAAAATAAAATCAACTACTCACAGAAGCAGTCAAAGGAAACACAAAAGAGAACAAAACAAAACACCTAACATATAAAGAATGGAGGAGGAGGATTAAGAAGGGAGAAAAATAAAGAATCATCAGACTGTGTTTATAAAAGCTTAATAAGCGAGTTAAGTTAGACAGTTAGATAGTAAAGAACCTTTGGTAAGCACAAATCTAAAGCCTGCAATGGCAATAAGTACATATCTTTCAATAATCACCCTAAATGTAAATGGACTGAATGCACCAATCAAAAGACACAGAGTAATAGAATGGATAAAAAAGCAAGACCCATCTATATGCTGCTTACAAGAGACCCACCTCAAACCCAAAGACATACACAGACTAAAAGCCAAGGGATGGAAAAAGATATTTCACGCAAACAATAGGGAGAAAAAAGCAGGTGTTGCAGTACTAGCATCAGACAAAATAGACTTCAAAACAAAGAAAGTAACAAGAGATAAAGAAGGACATTACATAATGATAAAGGGCTCAGTCCAACAAGAGGATATAACCATTATAAATATATATGCACCCAATACAGGAGCACCAACATATGTGAAACAAATACTAATAGAATTAAAGGAGGAAATAGAATGCAATGCATTCATTTTAGGAGACTTCAACACACCACTCACTCCAAAAGACAGATCTACCAGACAGAAAATATGTAAGGACACAAAGGCACTGAACAACACACTAGAACAGATGGACCTAACAGACATCCACCGAACTCTACACCCAAAAGCAGCAGGATACACATTCTTCTCAAGTGCACATGGAACATTTTCCACAATAGACTACGTACTAGGCCACAAATAGAGCCTCAGTAAATTCAAAAAGATTGAAATTCTACCAACCAACTTCTCAGACCACAAATGCATAAAACTAGAAATAAATTGTACAAAAAAAACAAAAAGGCTCACAAACACATGGAGGCTTAACTACGTGCTCCTAAATAATCAATGGATCAATGACTAAATTAAAAGAGAGATCAAGCAATATATGGAGACAAATGCTCAAGGGCCCAACTTCAGTGGGACAAAGTGAAGACAGTTTTAAGAGGAAAGTATATAGCAATCCAGACCTATTTAAAGAAGGAAAAACAATCCCAATGAATACTCTAAAGTCACAATTATTGAAACTGGAAAAAGAAGAACAAATGAGGCCCAAAGTCAGCAGAAGGAGGGACATAATAAATATCAGAGAATAAATAAATAAAACTGAGAAGAATAAAACAATACAAAAAAAATCAATGAAACTAAGAGCTGGTTCTTTGAGAAAATAAACAAAATATGTAAGCCACTAGCCAGACTTATTAAGAGAAAGGAGAACTACACACATCAACAGAATCAGAAATGAAAAAGGTAAAAACAGGACAGACCCAACAGAAATACAAAAAATTATTAGAGAATACTATGAAAATTGATATGCTAACAAGCTGGAAAACCTAGAAGAAATGGATAACTTCCTAGAAAAATACAACCTTCCAAGACTGACCAAGGAAGAAACAGAAAATCTAAACAGATCAATTACCAGCAATGAAATTGAAGTGATAATCAAAAAACTACCCAAGAACAAAACCCCTGGGCCAGATGGATTCACCGCTGAATTTCATCAGACATATAGAGAAGACATAAAACCCATTCTCCTTAAAGTTTTCCGAAAAACAGAAGAGGTGGGAATACTTCCAAATTCATTCTATGAAGCCAGCATCACTCTAATACCAAAAACAGGCAAAGACCCACCGAAAAAGAAAATTACAGACCAATATCCCTGATGAACATAGATGCAAAAATACTCAACAAAATATTAGCAAACCGAATTCAAAAATACATCAGGAGGATCATATACCATGACCAAGTGGGACTCATTTCAGGGATGCAAGGATGGTAGAACATTCGAAAATCCATCAACATCATCCACCACATCAACAAAAAGAAGGACAAAAAACACATGATCATCTCCATAGATGCTGAAAAAGCATTCGACAAAAGTCAACATGCATTTATGATAAAAACTCTCAGCAAAATGGGTATAGAGGGCAAGTACCTCAACATAATAAAGGCCATATATGAAAAACCCACAGCCAACATCATACTGAACAGCGAGAAGCTGAAAGCTTTTCCTGTGAGATGGGGAACAAGACAGGGATGCCCACTCTCCCCACTGTTATTTAACATAGTACTGGAGGTCCTAGCCACGGCAATCAGACAAAACAAAGAAATACAAGGAATCCAGATTGGTAAAGAAGAAGTCAAACTGTCACTATTTGCAGATGACATGATATTCTACATAAAAAACCCTAACGACTCCACTCCAAAACAACTAGAACTAACATCTGAATTCAGCAAAGTTGCAGGATACAAAATTAATACACAGAAATCTGTTGCTTTCATATACACTAATGATGAACTAGCAGAAAGAGAAATCAGGAAAACAATTCCATTCACAATTGCATCAAAAAGAATAAACTACCTAGGAATAAACCAAACCAAGGAAGTAAAAGACCTATACCCTGAAAACTATAAGACACTCTTAAGAGAAATTAAAGAGGACACTAACAAATAGAAACTCATCCCATGCTCTTGGCTAGGAAAAATTAATAGTCAAAATGGCCATCCTGCCTAAAGCAATCTTCAGATTCAATGCAATGCCTATCAAAATACCAACAGCATTCTTCAACGAACTGGAACAAATTGTTTTAAAATTCATATGGAACCACAAAGACCCCGAATGGCCAAAGCAATCCTGAGAAGAAAAAATAAAATGGGGGGATCTCGCTCCCAACTTCAAGCTCTACTACAAAGCCACAGTAATCAAGACAATTTGGTACTGGCACAAGAACAGAACCACAGACCAGTGGAACAGAATAGAGTGTCCAGATATTAACCCAAACATATACGGTCAGTTAATACATGATAAAGGAGCCTGGACATACAATGTGGAAATGACAGCCTCTTCAACAGCTGGTGTTGACAAAACTGGACGCTACATGTAAGAGAATAAAACTGGATCATTGTCTAACCCCATACACAAAAGTAAATTCGAAATGGATCAAAGACCTGAATGTGAGTCATGAAACCATAAAACTCTTAGAAAAAAACTTAGGCAAAATTCTCTTGCACATAAACATGAGCAACTTCTCCATGAACTTATCTCCCCTGGCAAGGGAAACAAAAGCAAAAATGAACAAGTGGGACTACACCAAAATGAAAAGCTTCTGTATAGCAAAGGACGCCACCAATAGAACAAAAAGGCATCCTACAGTATGGGAGAATATATTCATAAATGACAGACCCGATAAAGGGTTGACATCCAAAATATATAAAGGGCTCATGCACCTCAACAAACAAAAAGCAAATCATCCAATTAAAAAATGGACACAGGATATGAACAGACACTTCTCTAAAGAAGAAATTCAGATGGCAAAGAGACACATGAAAAGATGCTCCACATCACTAGTCACCAGAGTAATGCAAATTAAATCCACAATGAGGTATCACCTCACACCAGTTAGGATCACCACCATCCAAAAGACAAACAACAACAAATGTTGGCAAGGATGTGGAGAAAGGGGAACCCTCCTACACTGCTGGTGGGAATGTAAACTAGTTCAACCATTGTGGAAAGCAGTATGGACATTCCTCAAAAAACTCAATAGAAATATCATTTGACCCAGGAATTCCACTCCTAGGAATTTACCCTAAGAACGCAGGAGCCCCATTTGAAAAAGACAAATGCACCCCTATGTTTATCGCAGCACTATTCACAATAGCCAAGAAATGGAAGCAACCTAAGTGTCCATCAGTAGATGAATGGATAAAGAACATGTGGTACATATACACAATGGAATGTTATTCAGCCATAAGAAGAAAACAAATTCTACCATTTGCAACAACATGGATGGAGCTAGAGGGTATTATGCTCAATGAAATAAGCCAGATGGAGAAAGACAAGCATCAAATGATTTCACTCATCTGTGGAGTATAAGTACAAAGGAAAAACTGAAGGAGCAAAACACCAGAAGACTCACAGAACCCAAGAATGGACTAACAGTTACTTAAGGGAAAAGGACCAGGGAAGATGGGTGGGAAGGGAGGGATAAGGGGGAGCAGGGGAGAAAGGGGGCATTATTATTAGCATGTATAATGTGGCAGGGGGTTGCACGGGGAGGGTTGTACAACACAGAGAAGACAAGTAGTGATTCTACAACATCTTACAACGCTGATGGACAATGACTACAATGGGGAATGTGGGGGGAACTTGGTGATGGGGGGAGTCTAGTAAACAATGTTCCTCATGTAATTGTAGAGTAATGATACCAAAATTTTTAAAAATGTAATTTGTTTTAATTTCTAAAACTGTTTCTTCTTTGTAGTACATCATATGAATACTAGCATTTTAACTCTAAGAACACTCCTTCACATTTCAAACAAATGAGGTATATGCTTGGAATATTTCTAAAGCATGTATTACCTGTAATATACAAAGTATAGTTGTAAATGTATACGGGACATGATGCTCTTTAGTTATTTAGTTTCTGAGAGGCAACATGGTACCATGAAAAGAGTGTTATGAACTTGATTATACCACTTTAATCTCTCTGGGTCAGCTTCCTCATTTGTAAAATAAAGGAGATGGGCTGCATGATCTCTAAGCACCCCTTCAAGTCTAAGGAACTCTGATTCTGTGATTCAATGATGGATAATAGATTTAGATGGTCAAATTAATGATCCACATTAACCATGAAAATAGCCTATAGAGGAATTAACATTTTAGCAAAATGTAGGTTTGTCTCGCCCACATAAAAATGAGTAATAAATCTTGCATTACTAAATGAAAGAAATAGACCTAGATTTTTAAAAAGACAACAAAACTTGTAACTGTGGGGTGATGGGTATTAACTAAACTTACTATGGTAATCTTTTTGCAATATATACATATACCAAAACATTTTGTTGTACACCTTAAATACAAGTATATAAGTCAATTGTATTATGTCAATTGTATCTAAATAAAACTGGAAAAAATAGAGATAACAGACACATGTATATAACAACTTGCGGCAGAACGTGCTGAAAAGACAATCGGTATTTTAGAAACTAATAGTAAATCATTTATTTCAATTATTTTTAGCACCAAAAAATATGGGGCCAATTCAGGGAATACGTCTACTCTAGATAACTTCTTTTTAATGTCTTTCATTAATTAAAAATATGATGGTAAAGTTTTTTAAAAACACTTTTTAACAGCACCCTCAACTAGAACCCATCACTTTCTTTCATGGTAGACATTTAAACAGAATTAGTAAGGCACTATTTGTAAGGGAACACAATGGTTCTGCAACAAAATATGGCCACACAGCCCTATTCAACCTTCTCCTCAGGTTTTATGAAGACAATAAAGACAAGGAAGAATTGATTTCCAGTAAAGCAGTGATCCTTCTCAGATATACAAAACAGAAGAAACATTACCAAGAACTACTTGCTTTCATTTTCTTCTCCTCCCCACTTCTACCTGAAGCATGCTAATATAGATAAGAAAAAAAGGAAAACGGTACTTGTTTAAAAATATATCATATTTACACAGAAATACTGAGGATTTTTGTTTTGGTTTCATTTTTGATTTATGTTATTTGCAATGTGTCATCACTCTATAGACAGACGGAGCACTGAGGAAAGGGAGAATAAAGACCAGACCATTCTTTTGTTTTGATGCACTACAAATACCCATTCACTTCAATTTTCTATAACCCCAACCAGAGACTGAATATGAATTTAAATATGAAATTCAGTGTCAATGAGGACTTTGCTTTCTGTATTACTTAGGACTGTCTACTGTGAATTCTAGGGAAATATCTCTAAGACTATTCCTATTTCTTAAAACAAAAACTCTTAACCAAGAGAAAATGTCTTATTTTGACATTTATTTTCAAACATTCCACATAATTGGTTTTATGTCTTAGAAATCACCAGTGAAGGAAGTTAGTTTTACTAATTCACAAATGGGGAAACTGAGATCCAGAATATTACTTAGGCTAAGGATTTAGGAATATTTTTCACTCCTAAATTTGGTGCACTTATTATCCACCCACTTCACACTGGCAGTGGAGAAACAACCAGTACGTTCTGTACAAAAGGGAAAATGAACAGTGAAAAAGATGCACTATGTGGCTTCTCACAGACAGCTCCAACAGTGACTACGAGCTCAGGAAACAAATACTTTAGAAGCACACTTGACAGTTAATAAGTCAATTACTGTACAGGTTTACCAAATAGCCTAATTCAGTATACCCTAAAACTAATTACTAAATTCCATTTAGTTCCTTTTACCAATTAGGAACAGTGCTACACAAGCCATTATAGGTTATAAATACTGGGTTAATAATATGAAGGTTAATTTCAAAACATGTTATTTGCTTATGTGTTAAACTTAATGAGAAAAGTTTATAATTTGCTGTATTATTTTAAAAACTGGGAATTACTAAACTTAAATGTACTTAATGAAAGAATTTAATTATAAAGGAGCATAATAATTATAATAAGCAATGACCTATAATTCCTACAATCAGGAATGAAGTTACTGAAGTGGGCCTTAGTCTAAGGATTCTTTACTTAGGGCCTCAAGGCACCTTTAAACTCCCTGAAATTTCATTCACTGCAAAATGTGTATATGTGTCAGTAGGGAGAAAAGCAATAGTTTTAAATATTTTGAAGGACTGCACAACCCAAGGAAGCTTAAGAACTACTGCCTTAAAGAATAGGACTGTAGCCATTAAAATAAAATCAGTGTCAATCATAATAAATAATTTTGACCAGAATGTGGTAAAAATTCATAAAGACAATAAAGATCTAAAAGTTTCTGAAATATTAAAATAGATGGTATATAACAATATATAAACCTCTCAAAATATTTTTCAGGGATTAGTATCAATCAAGAAGCATATATTCTACATTCCTTTTGGAAGCTAACTAGATTTGCTCGCCTTTTGTCTAGTCACCTACAAAAATTATAAGAATTAAAAGACCATACAATATTAAGATTGCGCTAAAATATTCCAGGAATTAACCAACTAACAGGGAACCAAATTAAATGTCATTCAACAGTTATCCTTAACCTTTCTCCACATAATCTTTTACTGGAAAACACTATAGCTACTGCTTTTAATAAACCGAATTTACACCACGTTTTACCAAAATATCTCCAATAAGCACCATTATGACAGACCCTTAAATACCATTAAGACATTACACAGGATCAGCACTGCTATGTTTTAGATGCTACTCCTGTAAATGCTTGATCCTACAAACTCACCATACAATGTGAGGGACACATCTTCCTCCTGAACAAGAGACATAATACTTCGGAGTCAAGTCAAAGACTGTATGAAATAAGTATGTGCATGATGACAGTATTTTCTAAAACCAGTACCTACTCCTAAGCAAGATAATGAGAAAAGAATATTAAGTTACAAAAGTACACTTATTTATGGAAAGCCTACAGTGTTTCAGGCAGAGGCTTCAAGAATGAATAAAACATAGTTCATCCTCAACTACACTGTATGAGTGTTCCTCCAGGGCAGGAATCCTGTCTTGAGTCCTGTGATACAAAAAGTAAAGTCTTACTATGCATTTTTGTTAAAAGACTAAATGAGGAAATAAATGGGTGTGAGACACTTAGGAAGTAAAGCTCAGAATACATGGTGACCAATACAGAGTTGGGGATTAAGAGTTAAAGCGTGGTGGACTGACTAAATAGTGACACCATTATTACCACTAAATGGTGATAAGGATCTCAGAAGGATGAAAAGGAGAAATATGATTTTAGTTTGGGGCACATCAAGTTTAAGGTGCCTAGAGAGTTAACAGACAAACAACACCAACAGGCAACTGGAAATACCACTCAGAAAATCAAATCAGAATGGAGGACTATAGATAGGGCAATCAGTAGTAGAAGCTGTGGAAGTGATAAAAACACCAAGGAAAAATAAGTACATTAAAGAACAAAAATAGAACCTAAAACACAAATATTGAAAGAGAAAACAAAAGAACCAGTAAAGAACTTCTAACCAGGTAAACCTACCGGGATAATTTCTCCACATGAATTTTATGATTTTAAATGGCAATGTAAAAATTGAAGTATATTAAGTATCTGTGACTATCATACAATCAAAATTTCTTGTAGTAGTCTTCTGATTTCAAATATTCTCTTCTTATCCCCATAAATGATGGAAATATAATTCAGTGTTCCAATTACAATTCCAAAGCCATCTTTTGGACACTTCATTTAACATGAAACTCCTTTTTCACATTATGCTCTGAGCCCATTCTCCTTATTTGTAAAATGGGACAATAGTAACTATTTCATAGGGTTATTGTAAAGATTAAATGAACTCATATGTGTAAAGTGCTCTGAATAGTACCTGATATATTACTAAGCACACAACAGGCATTATTTTTCATTCCCTACTCCCCCACAGAAATGTGAAACTAATTATACAGCAGAAAATTGATTACTGCATAGCTATCAGGACTACCCATTCCAAATTGTTCTCAAAAATTAATTTCCAATAATTCACCGATACATCTCATTTCTCAGACTGTGTAAAGATTTTTGGTCATCTCTGCAAATTTTATATGTGAACAAATCACTGAGATTAAGTGCTTATACCATAATAAAGGGCCAAGAAAATTATCTAGATCACTGCTAGTCATTAATGACTTAGTCTAAGGAGGAGTTTCTAAGACTAAAAATATAAGAGTGAACATATTTTTACACTGCCCTGTGTCTGCATGATTTGCCATTAAAGGCGTACAAAGTAGTGCTCTAAGGTGCCTGAAATTAAAAACACCTGATAGTACTTTCATATACTTTCTTAACTACCACCAAATCCTACTAGCTCTTACTTTTCCTCCCAAATTGTAAGCACAGTAATCTAAAATCCTTCCTATCATCCTATAACTTCACATCATCTTTTATCTACTCCAACATCAACTTTCTATTACTTTTCCACCTCTGAACCTATCCATGATGCAAATTTCTCAAAATACTAACCTTTCTCTATTGCTTCCTTATTCCTGGAACTCGAAATACATGCAGCAGAAAGCTGCTATTAAATAAAGTGCACTCCACTTACTCATTGCTTTCAAGAACCTGAAGCTCTGTCTTGTAATAACACCAAACTGATTTTACTCCACTGAGCAAATTATTTCTAATAGAATTTTGATTATCAATTTTTTCGTAAGGACCAATGCCATGTAAACTTGGCAATTAATTCATCTTTGCCTCTTTCCTTAAAATGAGTGGTTTGCATCAGGTATATTTAAAATTCTCTTCCAACTCCAAAAATCTAGTTATTTGTCTTAAAGCCTTCACTCATTCAATCTAGTACCAGTCCCACTCAGGGCATCTTGCTAGATTTCAAACACTCAGGAATCACAGATTTCTAAGTCTGAGGTAAGGTTGTCATACACCAACAGAAAACTTAAATACGCAAAGTGTTCAATTCCAACTGAAATGAGCTGAACAGCTTCTGGAAATGAACAAGTTTCCTCTGAAGATTAAAGTAACTAAACACTAAACAAAACTATAAAGAAACAAAAAGCTTACACCATATATTATGGTATGGTAGAAAGAGCACAGGAGTAGGAGTTGAGGAGCTGCTTCTAATGGCAGCTCTGCCAAAGGCTGTTAGACAAATCATAACCTCCAGCCTTCTTTCTCAACTGAGAAGATGAGATTGGACTAGACGATCTTGAGGATTCCCGCCAAATCAAATTGATGCGAAGATATCCTTTGATTTTTAAACCCCACAACTGATATAATTCTCACAAATATATAATCAAAGGGATGTCATTATACACAGTTGACACCATTAGCTTAAGCTTCTGCTAAACAAAAAAATGGAATCTAGGTTATGTATTCTTAGGGAAAGAAAAAAGCCAAGGATGTGGGGCCCTATGCTGCTTTTTAGCTGTCTGATGTTTTAAGTAAACCCTTTCACTTGTTCCTGTTTCTCTATGGTTAGTCCTTCATGACATAAAATGATTAAAGATTGAGTAAACATAAATTTTAAGCCACAATTGTTTTTCTCAAACTAGAGAAACACTTTAGAAGCCCAGAAATCAAATTCAACCCATATATTTGAATAGGGCCTTTACTACAACATAAGCACATCAAAATACTATACAATTATGATTATGGTGCTGTGAATTCCTACCCATATAGATGAAAATTACTCACTTTTAAGCTTATTCTCAGCAAAATTTTAATCCAAGTTGGCTTCCTCCTGCTACCCAGAGTACTTCTTAGCCACCACCTTCTACCATTAATAAGAGTTTATTTTTAATAAACATTAGCTTAAGTAAAACACAATCAGGAAAATAAATCTACAAAAACATCACATAATGCATCCCCAGTCGAACGTTTAGAATATTCAACATTTTGGGATAATATTTGGAGGGTGGATTTGGAGGGGGTTTTTTAAGTGTTCAGAGTTTTAAGTGTTTATTTTTGTAATCCAACAACTTTATCCAAAAATGCAGAAAATTTTTCTGGCTGGCCAGGAGGAAAACATTTCAGTGTTGATAAGTCCATTGACTGTAACAGCCCAGGAAGTGTGCTAAAACAAAAGAAGAAAAATATTATATAACATGGGAGAAAATCCCATAATTCATCTGCTACCCACTTGATGACTGAATCTAACTTCCAAGCACATTGTGATGCTTCTCAAACTGCACATGAATTTTAAAGTATTTTAATACTACAGATATACATACTAAGATTAAAGCAGCATGAAGAGACTATATGTCAATATCAATCCAACACATACTTTTTCTCTTATGTCAACTGAAAATATTTCAGAAATGTTATTTCATAGAAGATGTGGTCACATGGCTTTGGAACACTTCTCAGGACTGGGCATATGTAATCAGAAGTAAAATTAATTTATGAAAACAGGATAAATGCAACTTAAAGTAACAGCTACCAGACAAGAACAATAAGCTGGGGAGACTACCAGACCATGCATGAAGATTGTGGAAAAACTTTTTTTGCCAATAATTTGCTATCATAAATACATATACAATTAAGCAATGCACAGCCACCATGCACATTGGTAATAAGGTCCCAAATCACAACATACAGCTATTCAGAAATTTAATTAAACCAGTCACTTAAATTAGAACAGACGTACAACCACCCAGCCCAGATTTGGGGCAAATAAATGATATACCTAAAACAAAAATACAACCAATTACTGATTCTTATGGCATTTGTGTGTATGACTTTCTTGAAATTAAAATAACAAAAGACTTCTAAAAAACTGTAAAAAATGAATAAAGTGGAGACTTGTATAGCTTCCTCTCTTCAACCAAAGTAAAGAGGATATGTTTGTGAAAACAATGTTTTCTCTTTTTTAATGTACCGACATAAAATCAAAGGTGATTCAACATTTAGAATGAAAATACTCATCAAAAGTGACTGGGCGCAGGGGGTCCATCAGGTGAGAAATTGGGGATCAACAGAGGTGAGACTTAGAACCTCACCCCCTCTGTTTTGAGAGAAATCTTCTGCATCGTGGATGTTTTGTTGCCCTTCTCTAGCTTGGATTAATACTTAATCTATAGGCACAGACCTGATCATCTACATTTGCCCTCTTATAGCACTAAATTATGTTTTCTACCTTTATCTTGCATCTACCTACCTCTTCAGCATTTTATTAAAAAATAATAAAAATAATAATAAGGGAGAAATGTGGGATTCACATATAAATCAAGTATAAAAATCAAACGATCATCATATCTGACTTGATTGTTTATAGTCCATGATGCGTGGTCAAAACCGAAAGTTTCTGTGATATGACTGCCCTTGCACTGTTCACCATGTAAGAACTTATTCACTATGTAAGAACTTGTTCACCATGTAAGAACTTGTTCGTTATGCTTCAGAAGATTGGAGACTGTTGAGAATTAGGCTTGGGGTTGATTAATGATTGTGCATTGAGTCCCCTATACAGAATTTTATTGTTGTTAACAACCATTTGATCAATAAATATGAGAGATGCCCTCTCAAAAACAAACAAACAAAAAAAAAGTGACTGGGAAAAACTGATTTGCATAATCCAATTAGGAAAGTGAGAGTTTATTCTCTTTAGAAATGCCTGTTAACCACTAATAATCTCAACTACCCAGGGACAGATATGTCCATTATCTGAAGCCCACATAATTTTGATTAACTAGTTTCTCCCCTGACTCACAATCCTTTCTAGAATGGCTTCTATTATTATAAAACCACGCTGACATTCCCTCTTCTCCATCATTATAGGGAATAGGACACCAACAACTGCTCTTGAAACAATCAATAAATCTGTCTCCTCTCCATGAGAATAGGAATCTGTTTTGTTCAGTGATGTATGCTAAGTGTCTATAATAATGCCTGGCACATAGTAGGCACCCAATAAATATTTAATGATAAACAGCTGTTTATTTTTATTTTAAATTGCCTAAGAGACACAGTAAAGTTGAAAGAAAAGCTCAATATGTTCTAGTCAGTTTCTTCTAAGATTCATTTATCTTAATTTCAATTTATTTTAACTTAAAAATTATCTATTTTGTAATACTTCACTGAGGTCTTTACTTTTTACAACATCAAATTAGGATAGCTTTTAAACTCAAACAATTGGCAATTACTGACCTGACCCTTTGTCAAGCTTCTATTGTCTCAAGAAGCATTAGTAAGAAAACAAACCAGCAATTTTCTTCATCCTTCCATTGTGATGCTGATCAGTTCTTGCAGAATTCTAATATACTTCTAGAAAATAATACTCCTTACCATAAAGTAATGCCTCTGCTTAAAATATTCCAATGGCTTCTCATTAAACATAGAATAAAATCATTACTCTTATATGAGCTGTCCCCACCCAACCTCTTTTTATACTACATTCTTCCTTGCTCACTATACTTCTGTCACACTAACTTTACCTCTGTTCCTCAAACGCACCAAACTCCAAGCTCAATCCTAACTTAGGGCCTTTTGCAATTGCTGCTGTTCTTTCTGCCTCTAGAGCTTCCCATTACTAGTTCTTCCTTGTCACTGAGGTATCAGCTCAAACATGATATACCCAGTCATGGCTTCCCTGAATTTATCTAATTAGTCTTCACTCACCACAGCCATTCCATCATCCTGCCTTATTTTCTTCATAACACATTTCACCATGTGAAACTATCTTGATGGCTTATTTATGAACTGTTTACTAACTCCCACAACTAGAACATAAGCACCATGAGAGAAGGGACTTTTTCTCTTGTATTTCCCCTGTACCCATAGCACCTAAGGTAATGGCTGCCACTTATTAGGTTTAGTTGAATTAATGAATGAGTAAAAACTTAACTTAGGGATTCCAGTGCATTTACTGAAAGCAAAACTTCAATTAACAAGCAAATGCATTCCTTGAATAACGAAAATCTAAACAAATTCAAAAACTATATTCTTGTGACTTGCATGCCCAGATGAACATACATACATGTGCACACACACACACACAGATACTCACATGCAATGAAATAGGCGCAGATACTTGCAAGAAATACAACACAGAAATGACAGTTGAAGTGGGAAAAGGTAAGAGGTCAAAAAGACAGAAAGGTTAGGCAGGTGGGCAAGAAGAGCTAGGGAGAGATTAAAGAGGTCAAATCATCAGCCTCTAGCATACCTGCAGGTACAATAGAGGAGATGCCCGTCTTTGTGGAGCTGCTTTGCCAATTCCAGCTGATGATTGTTCATCAACTTTTCGTTTACAACCACTATAAGTGGCTTTCCTTTTTCAAGAGTCTCTAAACAACTTCCTGCACCTACAAAAATAAATCAAATGTGTTAATACAGTTTTAAAAAAAATTAAGGTGTTGCACCAAGCTTTACAGCTAGGACTCAAAAGATAAAAAACTTAGTCGCAACACTACAATCCAGGCCTTTTAATTATATACATTTAAAATGACAAAAATGTAATTATCAGTTGCTCTCTAATGAAGTGTTATAAAACTGACTTGAAAAACATATTCTTTACCACTGATGACCCATGACTGAGTGCTCTGCCACCTGCCCTCTAGTACTATGCCCTAAGTATGAGCCTCGAATCTAAATCAGACTCAGGTTCAACACACTGTACATGAAACTGACTGCACTTCCATTCAAACACAAGTAGAAAAAGCAAGCCTTCAATAGTAAGACGCACCAATAAAGAAAAATTTGTAACACTGTTCATGATTCTGCCTGTGAGGTACCACCCTAAAAATAGTCAAGAATAAATCTCCACTAATGTGCATATATACAATACTTGGGTCAATTCAACTTTGAAATCTAAAATCATTTAGCTATTTTAAATGGGAGCAAAGAGACTGATAAGTGACTAGGCAAAATCTTTAGATGACGCTAGGGTAGTAGTTAAAACAAACTCTAGCACCAGACTGTTTACCATTTACTGACTAGACAAGTTACTTAACCGCTGTGTCTCGGTTTCTTCCTGTGAAATGCAGACACTACAGTTCATAGGACTGTTTGGGAGAATTCAACAAGTTATATACACAAAGCATGCAAAACCATACCAAAAGCTGTTACTATCGTATACATTTCTAATCACCAAATCTGGCAGTAATGTCTATTTCGAAAGACCTCTCTTCAAACTAGGCTTTTTAAAAACCAAGAAACTTACTCCCTTACTTTTCCAGCAGTCAAAATTGCAATCCTCCCCAAAAACAGTTCTTTTGAAGGTACTAGCAATCTAACTACAACAGGATGGTTCTCTAAAAAGCTAGCAATGAGTTACACAGTATGTGATTGTTAAAGAACATTTTTGAAAGCATTCATTTCACACTCAATTTTAACAAAAATGTACAAAATCTTTCAAAGCTAATTTCTCCATGACCAATCCAATCAATTAGCTGGCTGAACACTCCTGCAGCTTAAGCCCAAATATCAATTTCAAGTTTGACAACTCTTTGCATGTGTCATCAGGTAAATTATTTTGCCCCTCTGTGTTAAGGGTTTCTTAAAGTTGGGTTATAGTGATTTAATTTTTCTCATCCTTCTATCACCCAGAAACAAATTCTCTCCACTAATGTTCTCAATTGTTATATTCGAGCATTACATTCAAAAGGGCTACAGTGAGTTCCTCTAGTGACTTGACTCTACCTCAAAAGTTAAGATTTGTTACTGTCTACCAAAAACCAAACTCTTTAAGATTCTAAAACACTTTACCTGCATGACTAATAACAAGATCTGCTTTCTCAAGGTCTTCTTTCAAGGAATTCTTGTACCTGTAAACATCCAGAGTAAATGACTCGGTACTGAATGGCTCAGGTACCACTTTTCCTCTACCTATTTGCAGGACAAGCCGGTTGTAACCAAGTCTCTTGATTATCTAAATAGAGAAAAAAGAAAAAAAACGGGCTTTTTCAACAGGCTACTGTGAAAACAGCAGTAACAACGAACCCTACGGAAGTTTTCCAAAACGACTTTTCCCTGTACTGGGCCCGACAAGTTACCTCACTTAGCCGGAATGGACGTAAGCGACCTGGCTAACCAAGCCGTGAACGAACTGGCCACTCGAGAGGCATGAGATCAGGCAAAGACTCTGAAAAGGGTGTCGAAAACTAGTGAGGAGACCAAGTAATTGGCCCGCTCGGCCTCCCGGATGGGGCTGCGCCAACCACGAGCCCTGAAGAGAAGGCGCGCTCAGAGCACACCGCGCGCCCAAAAACGCCGGCCGCGAGGGCGCCTGAGGCGGCCAAGCGCGGCCGCGGCTCCGGCTGGGCGGGGCTGAGGGGGGACGACGTGCCTGGCAGGCCCAGCGGAGCGCGCGGAGTAGGCCGGCGCCCACCACGCGGCCCAAAGCGAGCCAGCGGAGGAGCCGGCGAGAGCAGCCCCGGCCCTTCGGAAGAAGGGGCGAAGTTATTGGGCAGAGAGGCGGAGGCGGAGAACCCGAGGAAAAAAGCCGGGGGCGGGGAGAAGGCGCTGGAAAAGGGCGGGGGAGCGATCCGAGGAGGCAGAGGGCCCTGAGGGGCGGAGGAGCCGGAAGAGGGCCCAGCCGGGCGCGGAGAGGAGCTAGCAAAGCGGGCGGCGGCACCTGAGTGAGCGCTGCGGTCAGGCAAGGTTACCGAGGCCAGCGGTAAGGCTGGTGGTGGCAAGCTACAAGCCACGAGCGACGAGCGCCCCGAACAAAGACGCTGCCCACCCGCTCGCCTCCCCGACTCACTTGCCGACTGGCGTGCGCCGATACGCACGCGATGAGGTCGTCAAAGCTGGTGGTCCCTACAGTGACGAAAAGACACTTCATCGCGTGAGTTCGTTCCCTGAATCTCAAGGGCCGGATATGACGTAGCAGAATCCAGGCGCGCAGTGGCCGCAGGGGGTGCGGGAGGCGGAAGTCTGCCACGGCCGCCATAGGGCGATGGAAATCAGATCCTTGAGGCAGGGAGGGTGGAGTCAAAGATTACTTATGGCCTACGAGCCGGCCACTGATGACAACCCTTTGCGTGTAAAAGTCAGGGCAGCGTCACGAGGAGGAGGAGGAGGGAATTGACAGACTTAATTTACCTCTTCAAACTTCGTGGTTAAGAAAGAACAGTGAAGCCTCATACCCTATCCTAAGAGTTTACATAATTGGTTGGATACCACAAATCTTTTCAATGATACTAAGGTTTGGGATTCTTTATTTGCGAACATGTTTTGCCCATATACATTTTAGTGATGGTCTTGCCTCAAGTCTGTTGACTGCATTCCAAAAAAAAATGCCATTTCAAAAGCATTGGAAATGGTCTCTTACAAATGTGGTTCTCAAGAATCCAGAGCCCTTATGGGGTCTCTGGGAAGCTGCAGAGTCAAACTCCATTAACAAGTTTTGTGTGTAAAATAGAGGCGTTAAGGCCTGAAACCTACATCTATAATTCATTGAACCCATCCATTGAACCATTTAAAATGTAAAGTTATGATAAAGTATGATGCAATTTAAAGTTATATATTAGCATGAATAAACAGCACAGATAATTACACTCAGGTAGCCAAGTACAGGAGAGGTGATTTCTCAAGACTTCTACTAGCATTAGATCATCAAGTGCTCTTTTTCATTCTAATGTCTTCAGTATTTCCTGATTAAAATCTCCCTTTAACCCATATTTATGCTTTGTCCTGCCTGATCATATACAGGAAGAAAGCTGTGAGAAGAAATTATTTTAAAAGAGAAAGAGGATTGGAGGTGAATTAGGGCTAAAACATATGCTGAAAAAACCTCAAGTCTATTTCTGCTGGATTCTTTATATATCTTGTAGCTTGTTTAATTGCCTTTTTGAGGAGTGGTATTTTGCTATCCTTTTCTTGATGCCAAATTTCATGAACTAATGATGCAGTGCAGCTAAGGTTCATAATGACAAATGTAGAAAGACTGTGGTTAAATAGTAAAACATAAGCATAGTTATATTTTCTGCCCAATAAGACTAATAAACTATGAGTACTTATTAAACTATAAAGACAACAAATATTCCAAAGTATTCGGAAAATCAGAAAGGCCTTTACCTCTTGTGTCTGTAAGACCTTTTCATATATCTGAAAAATATTAAAGGAGCACTGTTTAATTAGCTCATAGAGTGAATAAACATATATATAAATCAAATAGACTTAAATTTCCAGAGAATAGGAAAATTGAACTTATAATTTAAATGTGCTAGACTTAATAAAACATATTGCACAAGCTGATCCACAAATGTTTTAAGAATCCAAGATTACATAATTAATGGAAAATTTTAGCAAGTCTTTTCTCTGTTATATTAGTGTTAAATGTAATACAAGCATGCATTTTATTTTACTTGGGTGTTTTTCCTAAACTCATACATGCTTACTGATCAAATAAATTAATGTTACTTTGAAAATGTTTATAATTATGAAAAATAGAAATTTGTTTTCAACTACATTAAATCCGTATTCTGACAAACTTTATTTCAATAACAACTGTTTTATAGTATAACAGCTTGAGGATAATTTCCAAAATCTTTAAGCAACTAAAAGTTGTGGCCTGACATTAAATTGAGTAAATTAATGGTTAATCATTGCACAGCTACTTTATAAGTAAAATGTTGAAACACTGGTTTATACTAAGCATAATGCTAAATTGATATCCTTTTGCTTCATACTTTGAAATGCTATAGAGAAGCTATATCTTGGAGTTGTGGAATATGTTCATTTTCACCATTTTAAGAAGTTATGAAAAAGTTTTGATGGCTATAGAAAATTTTGTCATGTACATTCTAAAGCTCTGCTCGTCTGTTAAAATGCTTGCATAAATCAGACAGTTCTCAATTATCTACCCTGCACTTGTCTTTTAATAATAAAGGTTAGTGTAACTCCGGGGAGAGGATATCCCGGGGCAAAATACCTAGCTGAAACCGAAATCAGTCAAAGGGAAAAATAAAAGTTTAAAACCCATTTATTGTTTACAAACAGCTGTCCGGGGTCGTCTCTCTCCTGCTCCATCAGAAGCCAGCGAATACCCGTTCCCTCCAACCTCTCAGGTTCAGATAAGCCCTGGGTTGCCCAGGTAATTACCAATTAATATGGAGATGAACTACCTTTCTCCACCCCTTAGGAACCCCTGTTGATATGGAAATGCACTAAAGCCGGGGGAGGGGGGGAGAGAGATTCTGGAAATACTGCAATTTTACCCACAGTTAGCCACTTTGGTTAAAATTTAGAATTAATATAGGTGGTTGAGGGTCTTCAAGGAGTAACAGTGACAGAGAATTACAACAGTATATGTGTATGTACTTTGGTTTTTCAAGGAAAAAGAAGTTTTTTTTCTAAAGCAGAGTTTTGGTTTCCAGACTCCTTTATACTCTTAAAAATTGTTGAGAACCTCAAAGAGCTCTTGGTTATGTGGATTATAATGTGAGTTATAACTATTGATATTTACCATATGAGACTAAAAATGAGAAAGTTTAAAAATATTGATTCATTGGAAAGTAGCAATGATGAACACATTGCATGTTAATCTAAATGACCTAATTTTTATGAAAAATAACTATATTTTCAAACCAGAATTTTCCTGAAAAGAAAAGCATTGTTTCACATTTTTTGCAAATCTCTTTACTATCTGAGCTCACAGAAGAGAAATGGATCCTTGTATCTGCTTCTGCATTTAATCTATTGCAATATCATAGCCTCTGGAAAATACTGTATGCTCATGAAAGGGTGAGAGTCAAAAAGACAAATAACATTTTAGTATTACTATGAAAATCATTTTGACCTCACAGATCCTCTAAAAGAATACAGGAGAGTATAAAAAAGGACAAAGTTTAGAAAGTAAATTTTATTTACCTTGGTTTATAATACCTGAGCCTGAAACAAAGCTATGAAATATATTAAAATGTTTACAGTACTCCCTCAGTTTAAATAGTCTTGTTTCCTTTATTTAGTAATGAATGTTTCCTCCTACAGTATGAAAGGTCATTCTTTAAGTGTAATCTTGCCTAGATAGAGATTCTATGTCTTACAAGAATAATTTTCTATGATTTAAGTTGCCTTTAAAATCTAAAAACAAAACAGAATGAACAAAACAGTAGTAGACTCATAGACACTGAGAAGTGGCTGGAGGTTATCATGGGAGAGGGGTTGGGGTAAGTGGGTAGGGTGGGTGAGGGGGATAAAGGGGCACCAAATCTCAATTGTAATATAAGTTGGTCATGGGGATGGAAGTGCAGCATGGAGAATGTAGTCTGGTTCTGTAACATCTTTCAATGTTAAAAACTGTATTCGGTGGGGGGGGGTGAGGATTTAATGCGTGTAACTATTGAATTTTTTATACTTGAAACCAATATAATATTGTATATCAACTATACTTCAATAAAAAATAAAAATTAAAAAGTTGCCTTTATCATGTCCTTAATAATTTAAGGGGAAAAAAACCCCAGAGCACAGAGTCTCTTCACTTACAATAGTGTTATCTTCTATTTCTTTTCAAATCTTTATTTGTACAGTAATCCCCATCTCATCCATGGTTTCACTTTCTACAGTTTGTTACCCACTTTTAAGTATGGTCCAGAAGCAGATTATCTTGCTGACATATCTTTAAGAGACTAGGTAACCTAGCCTGAACTTTTAAAATACCGTTGAAATAAAAATATTGATTAGTAAACCATTGAGGAAAAAATCTTTTTTGTCCCTTTATCTTTCTAGGTTCTCCACCTGGAACCTTGCAAATTTAGACTGGCAAAAGACAGATCAACAAGAGAAAAGCAAACAGAAGTTTATTAATATGTGCATTATGCCTACATTGTTCTCCTCACTTCATCTCATCATATAGGAATTTTATCACCTCACTTATCGCAAGAAGAAGGGTAAGTACAGTACAATAAGATATTGTGAGAGGGACCACATTCACATAACTTTTATTATAATATATTGTTATAATTGTTCTGTTATTGTTAATTATTGTTAATCTGTACTGTGCCTAATTTATAAGTTAAACTTTATCATGAGTATGTAAATACAGGAAAAAACAGTATATATAGGGTTTAGTACTGTCCAGAGTTTCCTGCACCCACTTGGGGTTTAGGAATCCCCCACCAGTAAGGGGGACTGCTGTGCTTTGATTAAATTGGTTTTTCACTCATGAGCCTGTCTAATCAAGTGCTCAAATCTCTGGAAACTCTTAATTTTGCCTTCCCAAAATCAGTTCCTAAATTTAGAACAAATAAAAATTTCAGGGTATACTTTATACCTAAAACTAAAAATTTTATACATAAAACCATGAAGACTTCTCAGAGGGCCTCTGGAATCACCAAGACTTGCTATCCTTATAAAGAGATATTGGGAAATAATTATGTTTGTTTAATGTATTACTATTATCATGTCGCATGGGAAGAGCTATCAGATCAAGAGACATTCAACCTCCCCTAAATTAAGTTTATTTTGAAATATTAATTAAGTAATAAAATATTATTACTTTAACATTTCAGAAATTATATGCTTTATGGGAAGTCCCTGATGATTTGTCAGTGCCCTCCATGTCCTTCAGAGGTAATACTGTTTTGCCTTCAGGGGCAACCCTCACCTCATCAAAACTCCTAAGAAATTGTTATATACTGTACTCCAATACTGAATTTAACTTCTCTCTATTAAGATAGAATTGGCAATAGCAATAAATTAACTACAGACATTAAATCTGTTAATGTTCTTGTTTACTCTAAAGCTTACCTGATGCTTCTACCATAAACTACTAGAATTTGTATCTTCAACAAAGAACAGTTTCAACCTCATAGAAAAGAACCATACCAAGTACTTGAAGTGATTGGAACTTCAAAGAATAGACTTTGGGGTTCAGGGTTCTGAAATGAGTTTGTTAGGAAGGAAAGGAATCGGCTCGGTGTCGCTGGGAAATCAGATATAGTGAGGCGAGAGACCAAAGTCAAGAAAGCAAAGTACGTTTCAGTGCACTCTGCATAGAGTAACAGAGCAGGCCTGCCTAAGGTGAGACAGGCCGGGGTGCTCATTCTGAGGCTTCTTTTATGTGGTTTTGGCAGGGCAGAGAGGTCCGTGATTGAGAGCTGTCAGCTCTCTAAGCTTGTTCTGATTGGGAAATGGGGGCTGTGCTGTGTCTGTGCTTCTGATGTTTCTTATCTGGGGGGACACTGGACATTTCCTGAGTCACTCTTGGACCCTATGGCTTCATCTGATTAACTCTCTGTGTCATTTTTGTCTTTCTGATTCTATTTGATCAAGTCCCTGAGTCATCTTTGGGGGGCCCTTTCTCCTTTCCATCCTGTTCATTTCTGTCTTTCTGCTTAACAATATCACTTAGATAACATTCAGAGCATACCAGTGAACTGAGGCAACATTTCCAGGGCTCTTTCATAATCCAATAAAATGCACAAACCACTATAGAATCAGATAACCAGGCAGAAAGTTGCATGTTGTGAAACATTTGTTTTTAATCTCTGGTTTGTGGGTCCATTATGTTCTTGAAAAGTTGCCAAAATTTGAGTCTCCCTTTCCTCCCCCTCTTCACAAATGTTGATGCCAATTATCTTACTTTTAGGGACACCAAAATAATTATTTCTTGGCTACACAGGTCAAATCTTGGATTAAAATAATACTACAAAATTATGAGTCAATTTTGGGAGAACCATAAAGAAAATGGTTTAATTTTAAAGGGTAGCAAAATACCCCACCCCAAAATATGGTGCTTTGACATAAGGATTATTTTAAGCTGAAGGCTATTGGGAAGAAGCAGATACATGAAAAAAACACTCTGCTTACCTTTATTTGCCTTGAAGTTATCATAAAGGTGTTCCCTCCCCTCTACCAGGAAGGAAGAAGCTAACCACCAGAGATAATTCTACATAGGAATACCATAGGAATCTCTACATATCTACATAGCAAACTTTACTAATTAACCCTTAGGATCCATTTCTCCCATTTGTTTACCTTCCAACAATTTGCCACCCAAGAAACTCACAGTCCTTTTCCTTTGTCTTGTCTCTTCTCTTAAAATGTATTTTTGGTTGAGATGCTTTATATAAGCTCAAGTTATAACTACTCCTTTAGGTACTCATCATTGAGTACTCCTATGTGTGTGCATAATGCACATATTAATAAACTTCTGTTTGCTTTTCTTTTGTTGATCTGTATTTTGCCAGTCTAAATTTGCAAGGTTCCAGGTGGAGAACCTAGAAAGATAAAGGGCCAAAACAGATTTTTTCCACTATGGTTTACTAATCAATATTTTTATTTCAATGGTATTTTAAAAGTTCAGGCTAGGTTACCTAGTTTCTTAAAGATACTAGTGAGTAAAATGAAGGACTTCATTTACCCAAGAGTGTTCAAGAGAGCTAATAAAATCAAGATTCAAAAAGATATTTAAAAATATATAAGAATAAATGAAGAAGCAGAAGCAATTAATTCAAATAAATTGGATCCAAGTGTTAGGCTTAGGTTGAAAAACTATACAAGTATAAAACTGGGTTTTTAATGGGCTGTGATGAATGACAGCTGGTCGCAACAATGAGGTAGGGCCAAGGACATGGGACAAGCATCATGATTAACTTTTCCTGGCTATGATGAAAAATGCTGAGATATAAACAGTATAGTAAGAACAGGAGTGACCCCATCTTAAGACTAATATTCCATTTTCAAAAGCAGAGAGTTGAAAAGTAAAATTCCTAACATATTCTCTGGTAATTAGACAATAACCTCACAGTCTACCTCAAAGCAGAGCAAGCAGTCTTAACGGATATGTCCTCACTGCTTGAGAGTAACTACTATCTTGGAGAAGAACAGGATAAATAAACCCCTTGTGTTAGGTTTATTTAGCAGAATTAGCTGGAGGACTGATAATAAAGGAAAGGAGGAGACACTGTGTCTCTCACCAAAGATAAACACCTTGAGACCGCAAGTCACGCCTATGCCCAACAACCACCCCCCTGCCCTTTGCCCCATTACATTTCTTTTAAACTTACTTAGTTTTGTAAAGTTTGGTATGTAAAAGTTGAGATTTCTCCTAGTGCAACAACACTACTTGAGTATATGCCTCTTGTATGGTATTGTTAACCCCCTGTTGTGTAAAAAAGACAGAATCCCCAAACTTTCAGTGTGCCTCCTCTCTGTGAATGCCTGCATTTTCCTTTCTTTAAGTGCATACTTTCAAATAAAGCTTTCTCACTGCTCAAATTATTGCGATTTGTCTCTTTGCTATTTCATTTTATTTCCAAGTCGTCACTCTGTCTCTACTTTACTCCTATTAAGTAGGAAGGCGCTGCTGAAAGCTCAGATTTAGACCTGCATGTTTCTGTCGCCTGGGTGACCTGGATGGATGAAACTGCAGCTGTGCGATCTGCTCTTGGTAGCTGACCTGGAAATCTCCTTTCTTTGGGAAGTTCTCAGAACATAATCTCACTCCATCCTGTGCTCCATGGCTCCTCCAAATCCTGGAGTGGTAGTGGCTAGTCCCCATGCCATGCAGACCCAAGCGGACACAGGATGCCAGATGACTCTGGCTTCAGGAGTTGGCAAGGGAATCTTCCCTAGGCCAAGAACTTTCCCTCTGCACTTTCCTGTTCTCTGCTGCCTGCAAGGCAGCTGCCCTTCCCTGCTGCTCTTGTTTTAATGAATTCCTTCCTTACCTACACTCATCTGACCTGCTTGAAAATTCTTTCTCGACCAGAGTCAAACACTCGCCCCCCTCCAGGTTCAGGTTTCTCCTAGTGCTTTGCCTAGTGCACAGGGAGAGACCTTTCCAGACGCAGCTGTTCGGCAGCAACACTATTTGAGTTATTAAAGGCAGGGAAAAAAACTAATTTTTACTGAACACTCCTAATGTGCCAAGCATGGTGGTAGACATATTACATGTCTGATCTCTTTATATCAGGCTTAAATTATAAGGTTTTAAAAATCCTATCTGTATGTGAGTTTGCTGCTTATAAGAAATTACTCTCCAAATCATACTAAAGCTACAATATTGCTAAAATAATTAAAATGAACCTTTCTGATTTTCACTCCACATTCCTTCTCAGGCTACAAAAACAATGACAAAAAATTATGAATTCGAACCAATTACCAGCAACGAAATTGAAGCGGTAATCAAAAAACTACCCAAGAACAAAACCCCCCGGGCCAGATGGATTTACCTCAGAATTTTATCAGACATACAGAGAAGACGTAATACTCATTCTCCTTAAAGTTTTCCAAAAAATAGAGGAGGAGGGCATACTCCCAAACTCATTCTATGAAGCCAGCATCACTCTAATAGCAAAACCAGGGAAAGATACCACAAAAAAAGAAAATTACAGACCAATGTCCCTGATGAACATAGATGCAAAAATACTCAACAAAATATTAACAAACCTACCGGTGGAGCCAAGATGGCAGGGTGAGTAGAGCAGTGGAAATCTCCTCCCAAAACCACATATATTTTTGAAAATACAACAAATACAACTCTTCCTAAAAGAGAGACCAGAAGACACAGGACAACAGCCAGACTACATCCTTCTGTGAAAACTCAGCACCTCGCGAAGGGGGTAAGATATAAGCTGCAGCCCCGCGGGACCTGAGCACCCCTCACCCCAGCTCCCGGCAGGAGGAGAGGAGTCAGAGCGGGGAGGGAGAGGGAGCCCAGGACTGCTAAATAGCCAGCCCTAGCCATCCGCACCAGAGCGCAGACACAGTGCATGTGTGGGGTGCTTGAAACTAGGGAAACAGGACAGTAAGACCTGTGAGCGGGTACCTGCAGCTGGTGCCCTGGGGACAAAGAAAAGCGAATGCTTTTTGAAAGTCTTAAAGGGACAGGGACCCCACAGCTGGACTGAAGTGACCCAGGACACTTACCCAGCAGCTGGGAATCCCAGGGAACTCCGGACACCCTAACCCCCTGGGCAGCAGCGCACCTTAGAGGCCCCTCACAGAGATAAACAGCATCCTTGCCGTTTCCCCTCCAATGCAGCTCCGCCATATCGGAGCAGCAGCCTGAGGCAGGCCACGCCCACAACAACCACAGAGCTAAACTCCATAGCAGCCAGGCAAGAATCAGAAGCCCTGTCTGCATGCATCTGCCCAGCAGAAGCCGCTAGAGGTTGCTGTTCTCCCAGAAGAGGAAAGCCACAAACCAACAAGACGGGGCGTTCTCCCAGCCGTCACAAGCGCAAACTCCACAAACTATCTCTATTGCCATGAAAAGGCAGAATTTGAGGCAGACCAAAATCACAGAGTCAACCCCTGAGAAGGAGATAGACCTAACCAGTCTTCCTGAAAAAGAATTCAAAATAAAGGTCACAACCATGCTGATGGAGCTGCAGAGAAATATACAAGAGCTAAGGGATGACGTCTGGAGGGAGATTACAGAAAGGAAACAATCTCTGGAAGGATTTATAAGCAGAGTGGATAAGATGCAAGAGGCCACTGACAGAATAGAAACCAGAGAACAGGAATGCACAGAACCTGATGTAGAGAGAGATAAAAGGATCTCCAGGAAGGAAACAATATTAAGAGAACTGTGTGACCAATCCAAAAGGAACAATATCCGCATTATAGGGGTACCAGATGAAGAAGAGAGAGAAAAAGGGATAGAAAGTGTCTTTGAAGAAATAATTGCTGAAAATTTCCCCAAACTGGGGAGGAAATAATCAATCAGACCATGGAAGTACACAGAACTCCCAACAGAAGGGACCCAAGGAGGACAAAACCAAGACACATAATAATTAAAATGGCAAAGATCAAGGACAAGGACAGAGTTTTAAAGGCAGCTAGAGAGAGGAAAAAGGTCACCTTCAAAGGAAAACCCATCAGGCTATCATCAGACTTCTCAACAGAAACCTTACAGGCCAGAGGAGAATGGCATGATATATTTAATGCAATGAAACAGAAGGGCCTTAAGCCAAGAATACTGTATCCAGCACAATTATCATTTAAATATGAAGGAGGGATTAAACAACCCCTGGACAAGCAAAAGTTGAGGGAATTTGCCTCCCACAAACCACCTCTACAGGGTATTTTAGAGGGACTGTTCAAGATGGGAGCACTCCTAAGACTAAACAGATGTCACCAGAGAAAATAAAGTCACAGCAAAGAAAGCACACCAACCAAATACTAACTAAAGGCAAAAAATAAAATCAACTACACACAAAAGCAGTTAAAGGAAACACAAAACAGCACAGAATAAAACAACCAACATATAAAGAATGGAGGAGGAAGAATAAGAAGGGAGAGATGTAAAGAATCACGAGACAGTGTTTATAACAGCTCAATAAGTGAGTTAAGTTAGACAGTAAGATACTAAAGAATCTAACCTTGAACCTTTGGTAACCATGAATCTAAAGCCTGCAATGGCAATAAGTACATATCTTTCAATAGTCACCCTGAATGTAAATGGACTGAATGCACCAATCAAAAGACACAGAGTAATAGAATGGATAAAAAAGCAAGACCCATCTATATGCTGCTTACAAGAAACTCACCTCAAACCCAAAGACATGCACAGACTAAAAGTCAACGGATGGAAAAAGATATTTCATGCAAACAATAGGGAGAAAAAAGCAGGTGTTGCAGTACTAGCATCAGACAAAATAGACTTCAAAACAAAGAAAGTAACAAGAGATAAAGAAGGACATTACATAATGATAAAGGGGTCAGTCCAACAAGAGGATATAACCATTATAAATATATATGTACCCAACACAGGAGCACCAGCACATGTGAAACAAATACTAACAGAACTCAAGGAGGAAATAGAATGCAATGCATTCATTTTAGAAGACTTGAACATGCCACTCACCCCAAAGGATAGATCCACCGGACAGAAAATAAGTAAGGACACAGAGGCACTGAACAACACACTAGAACAGAGGGACCTAATAGGCATCTATAGAACTCTACATCCAAAAGCAACAGGATACACATTCTTCTCAAGTGCACATGGAACATTCTCCAGAATAGACCACATATTAGGCCACAAAAAGAGCCTCAGTAAATTCAAAAAGATTGAAATTCTACTAACCAACTTTTCAGACCACAAAGGTATAAAACTAGAAATAAATTGTACAAAGACAACAAAAAGGCTCACAAACACGTGGAGGCTTAACAACATGCTCCTAAATAATAAATGGATCAATGAACAAATTAAAATAGAGATCAAGGAATATATGGAAACAAATGACAACAACAACACAAAGACCCAATTTCTGTGAGACGCAGCGAAAGCAGTCTTACGAGGTAAGTATATAGCAATCCAGTCATACTTAAAGAAGGAAGAACAATCCCAAATGAATAGTCTAACATCACAATTATTGAAACTGGAGAAAGAAGAACAAATGAGGCCTAAAGTCATTAGAAGGAGGGACATAATAAAGATCAGAGAAGAAATAAGCAAAATTGAGAAGAATAAAAGAATAGCAGAAATCAATGAAACCAAGAGCTGGTTCTTTGAGAATATAAACAAAATAGATAAGCCTCTAGCCAAACTTATTAAGAGAAAAAGAGAATCAATACACATCAACGGAATCAGAAACGAGAATGGAAAAATCACGACAGACTCCACATAAATACAAAGAATTATTAAAGACTACTATGAAAACTTATATGCTAACAAGCTGGAAAACCTAGAAGAAATGGACAACTTCCTAGAAAAATACAACCTTCAAAGATTGACCAAGGAAGAAACCCAAAGTTAAACAAATCAATTACGA
Source organism: Manis pentadactyla (assembly GCF_030020395.1). Classification (NCBI taxonomy): domain Eukaryota; kingdom Metazoa; phylum Chordata; class Mammalia; order Pholidota; family Manidae; genus Manis; species Manis pentadactyla. The sequence goes on along the minus strand of NC_080038.1, from coordinate 106,902,610 downwards.
GGAAAGAAATTGAAGTGGTAATCAAAAAACTACCCAAGAACACAACCCCTGGGCCAGACAGATTTACCTTGGAATTTTATGAGACATACAGAGAAGACATAATACCCATTTTCCTTAAAGTTTTCCAAAAAATAGAAGAGGAGGGAATACTCCCAAACTCATTCTATGAAGCCAACATCACCCTAATACCAAAACCAGTCAAAGACCCCACCAAAAAAGAAAATTACAGACCAATATCTCTGATGAATGTAGATGCAAAAATACTCAATAAAATATTAGCAAACCGAATTCAAAAATATATCAAAAGGATCATACACGACGACCAAGTGGGATTCATCCTAGGGATGCAAGGATGGTACAACATTCAAAAATCCATCAACATCATCCACCACATAAACAAAAAGAAGGACAAAAACCACATGATCATGTCCATAGATGCTGAAAAAACATTCAGCAAAATTCAACATCCATTCATGATAAAAACTCAACAAAATGGGTATAGAGGGCAAGTACCTCAACATAATAAAGGCCATTAATGATAAACCTACAGCCAACATCATACTGAACAGCGAGAAGCTGAAAACTTTTCCTCTGAGATCGGGAACAAGACAGGGATGCCCACTCTCCCCACTGTTATTCAACATAGTACTGGAGGTCCTAGACACGGCAATTAGACAAAACAAGGAAATACAAGGAATCTAGATTAGTAAAGAAGAAATTAAACTGTCACTATTTGCAGATGACATGATATTGTACATAAAAAACCCTAAAGACTCCACTACAAAACTACTAGAACTAATATCGGAATACAGCAAAGTTGCAGGATACAAAAATAACACACACAAATCTGCGGCTTTCCTATACACTAACAATGAACTAATAGATAGAAAAATCAGGAAAACAATTCCATTCACAATACCATCAAAAAGAATAAAATACCTAGGAATAAACCTAACCAAGGAAGTGAAAGACCTATACCCTGAAAACTATAAGACACTCTTAAGAGAAATTAAAGAGGACACTAACAAATGGAAACTCTTCCCATGCTCCTGGCTAGGAAGAATTTATATTGTCAAAATGGCCATCCTGCCCAAAGCAATCTAAGGATTCAATGCAATCCCTATCAAATTACCAACAGCATTCTTCAACGAACTGGAACAAATAGTTCAAAAATTCATATGGAATCACCAAAGACCCCAAATAGCCAAAGCAATCCTGAGAAGGAAGAATAAAGTGGGGGGGATCTCGAGCCCCAACTTCAAGCTCTACTACAAAACCACAGTAATCAAGACAATTTGGTACTGGCACAAGAACAGAGCCACAGACCAGTGGAACTGAATAGAGAGTCCAGATATTAACCTAAGCATATATGGTCAAGTAATATATGATAAAGGAGCCATGGACATACAATGGAGAAATGACAGTCTCTTCAACAGATGGTGCTGGCAAAACTGGACAGCTGCATGTAAGAGAATGAAACTGGATTATCGTCTAACCCTGTACACAAAAGTAAATTCAAAATGGATCAAAGACCTGAATGTAAGTCATGAAACCATAAAACTCTTAGAAAAAAACATAGGCAAAATCTCTTAGACATAAACATGAGTCACTTCTTCATGAACATATCTCCCTGGGCAAGGGAAGCAAAAGCAAAAATGAACAAGTGGGACTATATCAAGCTGAAAAGCTTCTGTACAGCAAAGGACACCATCAATAGAACAAAAAGGTACCCTACAGTATGGGAGAATATATTCATAAATGACAGATCCAATAAAGGGTTGACATCCAAAATATATAAAGAGCTCACATACCTCAACAAACAAAAAGCAAATAATCCAATTAAAAAATGGGCAGAGGAGCTGAATAGACAGTTCTCTAAAGAAGAAATTCAGATGGCCAACAGACACATGAAAAGATGCTCCACATCGCTAGTTATCAGAGAATTGCAAATTAAAACCACAATGAGATATCACCTCACACCAGTAAGGATCGCCACCTTCCAAAAGACAAACAACAACAAATGTTGGTGAGGTTGTGGAGAAAGGGGAACCCTCCTACACTGCTGGTGGGAATGTAAATTAGTTCAACCATTGTCGAAAGCAGTATGGAGGTTCCTCAAAATGTTCAAAATAGACTTACCATTTGACCCAGGAATTCCACTTCTAGGAATTTACCCTCAGAATGCAGCAACCCAGTTTGAAAAAGACAGATGCAGCCCTATGTTTATCACAGCACTATTTACAACAACCAAGAAATGGAAGCAACCTAAGTGTCCATCAGTAGATGAATGGATAAAGAAGATGTGGTACATATACACAATGGAATATTATTCAGACATAAGGAAACAAATCGTACCATTTGCAACAACATGGATGGAGCTAGAGGGTATTATGCTCAGTGAAATAAGTCAGGCAGAGAAACACAATACCTAATGATTTCACTCATATGTGGAGTATAAGAACAAAGAAAAACTGAAGGAACAAAACAGCAGCAAAATCACAGAACCCAAGAATGCACTAACAGTTACCAAAGGGAAAGGGACTGGGGAGCATGGGTGGGAAGGGAGGGATAAGGGCAGGGAAAATGAAAGGGGGCATTGCGATTAGCTTGTATGGTGTGTGGAGGGGCATAGGGAGGGCTGTACAACATGGAGGGGACGAGTGGTGATTCTACAGCATCTTGCTATGCTGATGGACAGTGACTGTAATGAGGTTTGTGGGGGGGACTTGGTGAGGGGGAGAGCCTAGTAAACATAGTGTTCTTCATGTAATTGTAGAGTAATGATACCAAAATAAAATAAATATAAAAAAAATAATTATGAAATGCTTTTTGTTAGTAAAATCCAATTTATTGTGGAACAGGTCACCTAAATGAAGGATCTAATTCTTTTTTTTTGTTTCGATTTGGGTAAATACTCTATTCTTAACATCTGAGATATCCCACATAGATCTTTTCTTCAGGATTTTGGGAATAAAGAGCCAGGGTTTGAGAGAGACCCATGGTAAGAAATACACTGAACACCATGACTTAGCATACATACATGTTTACATGAAACTGGCACCAAAGTAGCATTTAATTTTATTATAATGACTACCAGACTAAGTTATACATCTCATTACCAATTATTTTAGGAAGAAGGAAAAGACATTTATGTGATCTGATTATATGAATATATGCCTCTTGTATTGATCAGTGATATTGTTAATCCTCTGTTGTATAAAATTATCATAATCAGCTTAACTACAAATAAATGAGAAAATGTTTGATTAAAGAAGACTTTACAGAGTAAAATGTAATTCCAGAAATTGCTTATAATCTATTGTATAAAAGAGAGCTAATGATTACATGAGACCAAAGGTGTTAAGACTTGGATTTTTTAAAAAGAACTTGGTGAAAATTAAAGGGAAACCGTACTGATACGGTGTTGAAAAGCCAGCAGGGGGAGCTCCTGGGCCCCATCACTTGTCTTTAATTACAGACCCAATCTGAAGAGAAGAAAGGGACATTGCAAGACAATACTGCTTTAGCTACTACTTTACTGCCCAACAACATCCTAGCCAATTAGAGACTGTCACAACTCAGTCAATGACAAGCCACTATGCTTAGAGCTCCCAGTTTACTCCAGTGAACTTTTTGTTTATAACAGCCCCTCCCAAGTCCGCCCTTTCCTCTATAAAAGAACATTCCCCTCTGTTGTGTGGACTTGCGTATGCTTTTGCTGTTGCTTGCATGTCCTGAATTGCAATTCTCTGCTATTCCTGTATAAACCCATTTTTGCTGGTAAAATAAGGGACTTTTTATTTTTAAGGTTAAAAAATTCAAGTTTTCAAAAGGTCTGAATTGTATTACTTTCTTTTTATTTAACCCTTTTTGACTAATTTTTGCTGCCTTATGCAAAAACTACAGAATATGCCACTGTTTATAAATGTCAGAGACATAGATATATCACTTAAAAACAAATTCATTAAAAATGTTCATTGAGCACTTTTATATAAGTCCCTCTGTTAAACACAGACACACTAGACAATTTAGAGTCTAGTGAAAACAAAAACAGATATACACATATGTGTTTACAAATTGTGATAAAGTGCAATAAAAAAAGAAGAAATGCAACAAAAAAAAACAGGAAGTGTGGATTTGGCATGGGTACCTACTTAAAATTCAATGATTGGAGAAAGCTTCTCTACAGAAATGACATATAAGCTGAGGCTTGAATGATAAGGAACCAACCAGAAGACTGGGGGAACAGTCTTCCAAGCAAAGTGAATACATTACAGGCAGGTCATGAGGAAAGGTGCTTTCCTTGTTTAAACAGAGAAATGAAAAAGGACAGTGTATATAGAGCATAATACACAAAAGAACCAGTGGCATGCAATGAGATTGGAGAATTCAACAAGACCTACAGGTGATGGTAAGGATTTTTATTTGTTTTCCTCAAAAACTTAGAGGCAAATGTACCAAAATAAATATGAGGATTTTCACTTGTTTCAAAAATTGATATCTACATTAGAACATGCACACAATGCATCACGGAAGAAATTAAGCACAAAAATGTATTGTTCATAGGAATTATTCATTTTTTAATTAAAATTTTAATTTTATTAATACCATGTACATAGATTTTTAAAAAACAGTACAGGAAAAAAGAACAGTCCCCTTATCCTATCCCTCTCCTTTCCTGATTCTCATTTCTGAAAGGCAATGACTTTAAACAATTTTAGCTGTTCCCTATAGTATTTACTACCATATTTCTATGTAACATGCTTATATATATGCTATTTCTTGATTATTTTTAGCTTTTTAGGTAATATCTATTTAATCTCTATCATGAAAGGTGGGAATTCAGCTCTCTTATGCACCAGTAAACACACACTTCTCCACAATTTTTAGTGAAATCAATATTCAGTGATTATATTTCTATGAATTTGTAAACATTCAGAGTTTAACCGTATATTGAGTATATTATTATATTTTCTGTCCTATAAAAATTTTGTTTTGCCACATTTTATTTAATTTTTATTTGCTTTGGATTTTCTTAAAAGAATCTATCACTTGCTCGTCCCATAACAGGTCTTCCCAAGAACTCTATATATCTTTCTGTATGTTCAAATACATCAGATTATCTATAATGTTCATTTTTTTAAAAGATGTCTGCGATGGGGATTTTTATACCTCTGTTCCAATCTGAACTGGTTTAGTCTTTCTGAATAGCTGTCTTTCTGGGTTATCACCTCATCCTTATCCTGAAAATGTTTTTTGCCTTTGTGTTTTATCCTATTTTCTGGACCCTACTTTTCCCTCATTTTTGCTTTAACTTCCTCATTTTGGTGGACAAATACCACTGATACCTTTATGACAAAGATGGCAAATTTTCTGAGATTTTGCATGTCTGTAAATACCTTGCTCTAATTTGATTGTTAGTTCAACTGATATAGAATTCTAGGTTGGTGTATTAGTTTCCTACTGCTACTATAATAACGTATGCCGAACTTGGTGGCTCAAGACAACACAAATTTATTCTCTTTCAATTAGAAATCTGAATTTACTTTCAATACACTAAAGCCAAGGTGTTGGCAAAGCTAGTTCCCTTTACAAGCTATAGGGGAGAATCATTTTCCTTGCCTTTTAGTTTCCATAGCCACCTGTATTCCTTGGCTCTGGCTCCTTCTTGCTTCTTTAGAGATTATCACTACAACTCCCACTTCTGTTTTTACATCTCCTTTTTGTAACTTTGATCTTCCTGCCTCCCTGTTATAAGAACCCTTTTGGTTACATTAGGCCTATCCAGAAAACCAAGAATAATCACCACATCTCAAGATCCTTAACTTAATCAAATCTGCAGAATCCCTTTTACCACATAAGGTAACATATTCACAGGTTCAAGGATTAGGACAAGGACATCTTTGTGATAGGCATTGTGGAAAAAGGATATAAAAATGTCTAAGATGCTGTTCATTTTATCAAGAAGCTCATAATCTAGTGTTGAATATAAGACATATGCAAAATAACTACTATATGTGACCCACATAGATCACACAAAATATTTTTATTTTTGTTTTGTCAACTTGCAATATAAATAGAATGAATTATGTAGCTAACATTCCAAATATATGTGTTTCTTTGTATAATATATTCATGCATGCTGTCCTTTGACAACAGCTGCAAACATTAAAACCAGATCAGGTACAGAAAGTCTAGAAAAAGAGCTGCCACTCTTAGCACACTAGGGGAAAAATTATTGGTTTCAAAGAGATATGTGTATATGTTTATTTTAATATGTTTCTTTTTTTTTTGAGGGCATCTCTCATATTTATTGATCAAATGGTTGTTAACAACAATAAAATTATGGGGGACTCAATGCACAATCATTAATCAACCCCAAGCCTAATTCTCAACAGTCTCCAATCTTCTGAAGCATAATGAACAAGTTCTTACATGGTGAACAAGTTCTTACATAGTGAATAAGTTCTTACATGGTGAATAGTGCAAGGGCAGTCATATCACAAAAACTTTCAGTTTTGATCACGCATCATGAACTATAAACAGTCAAGTCAGATATGATTATTCGTTTGATTTTTATACTTGATTTATATGTGAATCCCACATTTCTCCCTTATTATTATTATTATTATTATTTTTAATAAAATGCTGAAGTGGTAGGTAGATGCAAGATAAAGGTAGAAAACATAATTTAGTGCTATAAGAGGGCAAATGTAGATGATCAGGTCTGTGCCTATAGACTAAGTATTAATCCTAGATAGACAAGGGCAACAAAACATCCACGGATGCAGAAGATTTCTCTCAAAACAGAGGGGGTGAGGTTCTAAGCCTCACCTCTGTTGATCCCCAATTTCTCACCTGATGGCCCCCCTGCGACTGTGCCTGTCTTAGGTTGTTCCTCCCTTGAGGAAACTTACCCGTCTCTGGCTAACCAGTCATCTTCCCGGGCCATACAGGGAAATGTAAAGTTGGTAAGTGAGAGAGAAGCAATATTGTTTGAAAAGGTTAGCTTTTTACTTCTTTGCAGATTTATGCCCTGTGGCTGGCTTCTATGCCCAGCATTTGTCTTGAGGTATCTTTACCACTTGGAAGAATTATGATACTCGGTAATTTTCAATATGAGGCACGAATTCTACTAAAGGATTGTAATTAGGAAGGAAGAAGAAAAGCTATAGAAGTAGCAGACGGAAGAAAACATGGGAAGATTGATTATTTCTTTGACATATCTTCTTGTAGAGTAACATAAGCATGTATAGGTTTTAACAAACTACTAATTAAATTGCGTACACACATTAACATAATAGGAATACAGCTACATAACAAAAGCAGACCTACAATTACCAGCCATATCCAGTGAAATCAAGAAAACCAGTTAGGTACCCTAGGCATTGGTGAAAACTTATCAATGATATGATGGATATTGTCTAACTGAATTTGAATAGTTTGAGAAAAATCCGACAAATTAAAACAACACATTCCTGTGAACTGTTCACATTCCATATGTTCTTTTAACAGTAGATAGTCTATAGTCGGACGATTCTGGAGCACTGCAACTTGCACTTCTCCTAATTCTTGGTTGAGTTCCGACAGTATAGATCCAGTCAAATTTGTTGTTTTACTGTATGCACAGGCCAGCTTAGATATCTCCTTCTTCATTCCAATGGCAAGTCCAGGAACCAGTGGGATGAATGCAGCTACAACTGCAACAGCGCCAGGATCTTTGCTGAAGTTCTTTGATGATCATCTTCTGGAATGACACTTTCAGAGGATGTTGATGTTGGAAGTTCTTCTTCATATTGTATCTTAATTCATTTTCTGGGTAGCCAAATTAGGCTTTGATCCTCTGTATAAACACAAACAAACCCTTTGCCCACACTTTGATATGACCTTTATACCACTGTGAAGAACCTATTGGAGATTACCACACAGGAACTGCTTTTTTTTTAAGAGAAAGGAATATTATCAGAAAAATGTACTTCCATAGCTGATCGTCTGACACCCTTTAAAAGATCAAAATTAAGGATATGTAAAGCATGCATTAATCATTGACTTGCAGTTAGTTTTATCCTATCAGGGAGTAATCCCCCTTTTCTTTCTCTTTTTTTTTGTTATCATTAATCTACAATTACATGAAGAATATTATGTTTACTAGGCTCTCCCCTATACCAAGTCTCCCCCACAAGCCCCATTACAGTCACTGTCCATCAGCATAGCAAAATGTTGTAGAATCACTACTTGTCTTCTCTGTGTTGCACAGCCCTCCCCTTTCTCCCACCCCCCACATTATGCATGCTAATCATAATACCCCCTTTCTTCTCCCCCCCCTTATCCCTCACTACCCACTCATCATCCCCAGTCCCTTTCCCTATGGTACCTTTTAGTCCATTCTTGGGTTCAGTGATTCTGCTGCTGTTTTGTTCCTTCAGTTTTTCCTTTGTTCTTATACTCCACATATGAGTGGAATCATTCTGTATTTGTCTTTCTCCGTTTGGCTTATTTCTCTGAGCATAATACCCTCTAGCTCCATCCATGTTTTTGCAAATGGTAGGATTTGTTTTCTTCTTATGGCTGAATAATATTCCATTGTGTATATGTACCACATCTTCTTTATCCATTAATCTACTGATGGACACTTAGGTTGCTTCCAATTCTTGGCTATTGTAAATAGTGCTACGATAAACATAGAGGTGCATCTGTCTTTTTTGAACTGGGCTGCTGCATTCTTAGGGTAAATTCCTAGAAGTGGAATTACTGGGTCAAATGGTATTTCTATTTTGAGTTTTTTGAGGAACCTCCATACTGCTTTCCACAATGGTTGAACTAATTTACATTCCCACCAGCAGTGTAGGAGGGTTCCCCTTTCTCCACAACCTTGCCAACATTTGTTGTTGTTTGTCTTTTGGATGGTGGCCATCCTAACTGCTGTAAGGTGATATCTCATGGTGGTTTTAATTTGCATTTCTCTGATGATTAGTGATGTGGAGCATCTTTTCATGTGTCTGTTGGCCATCTGAATTTCTTCTTTGGAGAACTGTCTGTTCAGCTCTTCTGCCCATTTTTTTAATTGGCTTATTTGCTTTTTGTTTGTTGAGGTGTGTGAGCTCTTTATATAATTTGAATGTCAACCCCTTATCAGATATGTCATTTATGAGTATATTCTCCCATACTGTAGGATGTCTTTTTGTTCTACTGATGGTGTCCTTTGCTGTACAGAAGCTTTTTAGTTTGATATAGACCCAATTGGTCATTTTTCCTTTTGTTTCCCTTGCCTGGGGAGATATGTTCATGAAGAATCTGCTCATGTTTATGTACAAGAGATTTTCACCTATATTTTTTTCTAAGAGTTTTATGGTTTCATGACTTACATTCAGGTCTTTGATCCATTTCAAATTTACTTTTGTGTACGGGGTTAGACAATAATCCAGTTTCATTCTCTTACATGTAGCTGTCCAGTTTTGCCAACACCAGCTGTTGAAGAGGCTGTCATTTCCCCATTGTATATCCATGGCTACTTTATCATCTATTAACTGACCATATATGCTTGGGTTTATATCTGGACTCTCTATTCTGTTCCACTGGTCTATGGGTCTGTTCTTGTGCCAGTACCAGATTGTCTTGATTAATGTGGCTTTGTAGTAGAGCTTGAAGTCAGGGAGCATAATTCCCCTGGTTTTATTCTTCCTTCCCAGGATTTCTTTGGCTATTTGGGGTCTTTGGTGGTTCCATATGAATTTTAGAACTATTTGCTCTAGTTCACTGAAGAATGCTGTAGGTATTTTGATAGGGACTGCATTGAATCTGTAGATTGCTTTAGGCAGGATGGCCATTTTGACAATATTAATTCTTCCTAGCCAAGAGCATGGGATGAGTTTCCATTTATTACTGTCCTCTTTAATTTCTCTTAAGAGTGTCCTGTAGTTTTCAGGGCATAGGTCTTTCACTTCCTTGGTTAGGTTTATTCCTAGGTATTTTATTCTTTTTGATGCAACTGTGAATGGAATTGTTTTCCTGGTTTCTCTTTCTGCTAGTTCATCATTAGTGTATAGGAATGCAACAGATTTCTGTGTATTAATTTTGTATCCTGCAACTTTGCTGAATTCAGATACTAGATCTAGTAGTTTTGGAGTGGATTCTTTAGAGTTTTTTATGTACAATGTCATGTCATCTGCGAACAGGGACAGTTTGACTTCTTCCTTGCCAGTCTGGATGCCTTTTATTCTTTGTGTTGTCTGATTGCCAGGCTAGGACCTCCAGAACTATGTTGAATAAAAGTGGGGAGACTGGGCATACTTGTATTATTCCTGATCTTAAAGGAAAAGCTTTCAGCTTCTCGCTGTTAAGTATAATTTTGCCTGTTGGTTTGTCATATATTGCCTTTATTATGTTCAGGTACTTGCCCTCTGTACCCATTTTGCTGAGAGTTTTTATCATGAATGGATGTTGAATTTTGTCAAATGCTTTTTCAGCATCTGTGGAGATGTCATGTGGTTTTTGTCCTTCTTTTTATTGATGTGGTGGATTATGTTGATGGATTTTTGAATGCTGTACCATCCTTGCATCCCTGGGATGAATCCCACTTGATCATGATGGATGATCTTTTTGATGTATTTTTGAATTTGGTTTGCTAATATTTTGTTGAGTATTTTTGCATCTATGTTCATCAGGGATATTGGTCTGTAATTTTCTTTTTTTGTGGTGTCTTTGCCTGCTTTTGGTATTATAGTGATATTGGCCTCATAGAATGAGTTTGGGAGTATTCCCTCCTCTTCTATTTTTTGGAAAACTTTATGGAGGATGGGTATTAGGTCTTCACTAAATGTTTGATAAAATTCAGCAGTGAAACCATCTGGTCCAGGAGTTTTGTTCTTAGGTACTTTTTTCATTACCAATTCAATATCTTTGCTGGTAATTGGTCTATCAGATTTTCTGTTTCTTCCTGGGTCAGTCTTGGAAGGTTGTATTTTTCTTGAAAGTTGTCCATTTCTTCTAGGTTATCCAGTTTGTTGGCATATAATTTTTCATAGTATTCTCTCATAATTCTTTGTATTTCTGTGGTGTCTGTAGTGATTTTTTCTTTCTCATTTCTGTTTCTGTTTATGTGTGTAGGCTCTCTTTTTTTCTTGATAAGTCTGGCTAGGGGTTTATCTATTTTGTTTATTTTCTCGTACAACCAGCTCTTGCTTTCATTGATTCTTTCTATTGTTTTATTCTTCTCAATTTCATTTATTTATGCTTGAATCTTTTTTATGTCCCTCCTTCTATTGACTTTGGGCCTCATTTGTTCTTCTTTTTCTAGTTTCATTAATTGTGAGTTTAGACTATTCATTTGGGATTGTTCTTCTTTCCTGAAGTAGGCCTGTATTGCAATATATTTCCCTCTTAGCACGGCCTTTGCTGTGTCCCACAGATTTTGTGTTGTTGAATTATCATTGTAATTTGTCTCCATATATTGCTTGATCTCTGTTTTTATTTGGTCATTGATCCATTGATTATTTAGAAGCATGTTGTGAAGCCTCCATATGTTTGTGGGCTTTTTCATTCTCTTTGTACAATTTATTTCTAGTTGCATACCTTTGTGATCTGAGAAGCTGGTTGGTACAATTTCAATCTTTTAGAATTTGCTCAGGTTCTTTTTGTGGCCTACTATATGACCTATTCTTGAAAATGTTCCATGTGCACTTGAGAAGAATGTGTATCCTGTTGCTTTTGGATGGAGTGTTCTGTAGATGTCTGTTAGGTCCATCTGTTCTAATACATTGTTCAATGCCTCTGTCTCTTTACTTATTTTCTGTCTGGTTGATCTGTCCTTTGGAGTGAGTGGTGTCTTGAAGTCTCCCAAAATTAATGCATTGCATTCTATTTCCCCCTTTAATTCTGTTAGTATTTGTTTCACATATGTAGGTGATCCTGCGTTGGGCACATAGATATTTATAATAGTTATATCCTCTTGTTGGATTGACCCCTTTATCATTAAGTAATGTCCTTCTTTGTCTCTTGTGACTGTTTGTTTTGAAGTCTATTTTGTCTGATACAAGTACTGCAACTCCTGCTTTTTTCTCCCTATTAGTTGCATGAAATATCTTTTTTCATCCCTTACTTTGAGTCTGTGTATGTCTTTGGGTTTGAAGTGAGTCTCTTGTAGGCAGCATATAGACGGGTCTTGTTTTTTAATCCATTCAGTGACTCTATTCCTTTTGATTGGTGCATTCAGACCATTTACATTTAGGGTGATTATCAATAGGTATGTACTTATTGCCATTGCAGGCTTTAGATTCATGGTTACCAAAGGTTCAAGGGTAATTCTCTTATTATCTAACAGTCTAATTTAACTCACTTTGTGTGCTATTACAAACACAACCTAAATGTTCTTTTTTTTCCCTCCTTTTTCTTCCTCTTCCATTCTTTGTATGTTTTGAATCATATTCTGTACTCTTTGTCTATCCCTCAGGTGACATCTGTTTAGCCTTAGGAATACTTCCATATATAGGAGTCCCTCCAAAATGCACTGTAGTGTGGTTTGTGGGTGGTAAATTCTCTCAACTTTTTCTTATCTGATAATTGTTTAATGCCTCCTTCAAATTTAAATGATAACCTTGCCAGATATAGTATTCTTGTTTCAAGGCCCTTCTGCTTCATTGCATTAAATATATCATGCCACTCCCTTCTGGCCTGAAAGGTTTCTGTTGAGAAGTCTGATGATAGCCTGATGGATTTTCCTTTGTATGTGATCTTTTTTCTCTCTCTAGCTGCTTTTAAAAGTCTGTCTTTATCCTTGATCTTTGCCATTTTAATTATTATATGTCTTGATGTTGTCTTCCTTGGGTCCCTTGTGTTGGGAGATCTGTGCACCTACATGGCTTGAGATACTATCTCCTTCCCCAGATTGGGGATGTTTTCAGCAATTTCCTCCTCAATGATACTTTCTATCCCTTTCTCTCTCTCTTCTTCTTCTGGTACCCCTATAATATAAATATTGTTCCAATGTTTGGATTGGTCACACAGTTCTCTCAATATTCTTTCATTCTTAGAGATTTTTTTCTCTCTTTGCCTCAGCTTCTTTGTATTCTCCTTCTCTAATTTCTATTCCATTTACTGTCTCTTCTACTACATCTAATCTGCTTTTAAATCCCTCCATTGGTTGTTTCATTTCAGGTATGGAATTCCTTAATGATTGAGTCTCTGAGTTAAATTCATTCCTGAGTTCTTGAATATTTTTCTGTACCTCCATAAGCATGTTTATGATTTTTATTTTGAACTCTCTTTCAGGCCAATTGGTGAGTTCAGTTTCATTTGACCCCTTTTCTGGGGTTTATGAGATTTTGGTCTGAATCATGTTCTTTTGATGTTTCGTATTTCTGTGTGGTGCCCACTAGTGCCCAGTAGCTCCAGATTCTGGAGCTTCTCAGCCCCTAGAGTAAGGTTGGGGATCATAGGGGAGCAGAGCTGGTGCCTGTGGGGGAAGGAAAGATCTGTTTTCTGATTCCCATTTGCAGTGCCTGTCTCCGGTGTCAGAGCCAGTGGGCCAAGCACACAGGTGTAAGCCTCTGTGCTTTGTGTCTCTAGCTGTCGTAGGTGGGCCTCCCTCTGGCTGACCTGATGCCAGCACAGTGACTGCAGGTGTGTGAACTGGTGTTGGCAGGTTAGGAGGAAGGCCCAGCAGGCTGCATGTCACAGTGGGGGGCCTCGGAGCTGAGTAGGCAGCCAGGGGAATGGGGCAACTGAAGTTCTCAACCAGCTGGGCAGACTGCACCCAGACAACCTTGTCCAGCTCTCCCCTCCCCCGCACAGCAAGCTCCGTGCAAACCCCGCTCCTTCAGCAGCCCTCTCTCTGCTAGAAGGCCTCTCAGTCTGCCTGCCTTTCCCTTGTCCCAGAGCGGCTGGGTGTGGATCCCTTCCTCCACAAAAGGCAAGAATCTGTCTCTCAAGCACTCCACCTGAGCTTCCGATGTCCAGAGCACCACACAGTGTATGTTTCTGCTCCAAAAGCAGACCTCCAGAGCTGGGCTTTCAGCAGTTCTAGGCTTCCACCCCCTCCCCTGCTCCATTTCTCTTCCTCCCGCCAGTGAGCTGGGGTTGGGGAAGGGCTTGGGTCCTGCCTGATTAAGGCTTTCATACATTACCCTGTTCCGTGAGGTCTTTTCTGTTCATGAGGTCTGTATCCAGTCTGGTTCAGCCTTCTTCCTTTTTGCTGTTTTAGGGTTAGTTGTATCATTTAACTACATTTTCAAACTATTTGTGGTTTTGGGAGGAATTCTCTATCTCACCTCTCATGCTCCTATCTTGAATCCTCCTTGTCACATTTATTTTTATGGAATCTATTTTGATTAAGTACAAGTGCAATTTATATAGTAAATACAAAGTCACATTCTAAATACAATAAGTATAAATAAAATTTATTATTACATAAGTAATGATTTAAAACTCCATAAATAGTAATTATATGTGTTTTCTCTTTAAGTCAATGTTGGCTTACCATTGTAGACAGTTATTAATTCCACTTAAACACATCACTGTATTGGCTATTATTCACGGGCGGTATGATAAGATGGTTCTTGCCCCTAGATGTTTATTAGCTATGATAATCACCACTGACACAGACCTGAATGATTCTTTACATCAAAATGTTGTCATAGATCAGAATTGGAAGGGAAGTCATCTATTCAATTTCCCACTCATTGCAGAAATCTCACCTGTAATTTGACTGATAGGCAGTGCCACATAGAAAACAATGGACTTTGGAGTCAACTTGAATTCAAATTCCAGCCTTAACCATTCATGAATTGTATGACCTTGTCTATGTTACTTAACATTGTTTTTCATCTCCTAATCTGTAGAATCAATATAATCATGTTTACCTTGACTGATATTTACTGGAGAAGTCACTACGTAGTAGCACTGACATTTTAGTTACCCTTCCTCGTCTCTTATATTTAGGGTTTCTTAAGCTATAAGTGTTCATCATCTAACATAACCTAAAATATTTTGTATTTACCAGGCACAGTTTAATAGGACAGTGACTAGAAGATGTAAAAGCTAAAGTTTGTCTTTAGCACACTCTGCTTTCCCTTCTTGCAAACCCCAAAGAAGGAGGAGGAAAAAAATTATTTTTCTCTAACACAGTGCTCTATAGACTTTTACTTGCAGGCCTCCAACATTAAAAATACTTTGTAGTCCCCCAAATTTAGTTATAATAATACACACTTATTATGGTACTATTATTTTCATTATGAAACATATTCAAAAATTGGAAATTGTAAAACAAGATAAAAATAAATACAAACAGAAGAGACAGGTATCAAGAATATATAAAGAATTCTTAAAATTCAACAATAAAAAGACATCCCAATTTGAAAATGGGCAAAGGATTTGAATAGACATATCTCCAAAAAAGGCAAACAAAAAGGCCAATAAATACATGAAAAGGTGCACAATGTCATTAGTGAAATATAAATCAAAACCACAATGTGATACCACTGCACACAACTAGGTAACTGTAATCAAACAAACAGAAAATAACATGTTGGCAAGAAAGAGAAAATGGAACCTTTATACATTGCTGAAAGAAACGTAAAATGATGCAGCTGCCATGTAAAACAGTCTGGCAGTTCCTTAAAATGTTAAGTATATAACCTACAATCCACAATTTCACTCCTAGGTATATACCCAAGAGAACTGAAAAGTTATGTCCGCACAAGAACTACATGAATGTTCATAGCAACATTATTCATACTAGGTAAAAAGTGGAAACAACCCAAATTTTCATCCACAGATGAATGGCTAAATAAAATGTGGCATTTATGCAATAACTATTTATTTTTTGGCTTTAAAAAAAACAAAATATTGATACAGGATACAATGTGGATAAACCTTGGAAACTGTATGCTAAGTGAAAGAGTCCATCATAAAAGACCACATATTATATGATTGCATTTATGTGAAATGTCCTATACAGGAAATCAATAAAGAGAGTAGATTAGTGGTTTCCTGGAGATGGGACAAAGGTGGAAGGGTGGGTTGGGGGTAACTGCTAATGGGTATGGGGTTTCTTTTTGGAGTATTAACATTTTGGAGTATTTAAAATAGATTCTGCTGATGGTTGCACAAATGTGAATATTCTAAAAAAACATTGACTTCATACTTTAAACAGGGGAATTTTGTTGTATGTAAGTTATCTCAATAAAGCTGTGCAAACAATAAAATAAATTGAAAATCTAAAGAAAAGTTCTTGTTTTCCTTCCTATGTCTTATGGAACACCCTGTACACATCCACTTTGGAAACCTTTTCTTCTAAAGGTCCTTTTCAGTGGTCCTGAAAATAGCATTGTATTGGTTGCCAAAATTTCAAGTGCATAAAATGTAATCCCTCCCTTTAATGGTTGAGAGCTCAATAGTAAATTGTTGGAGAAGGAAAAACAACAACAATCACCAAAAAACCCTGATTTGGACTTCAGTTGACCATTATTTCATTTGCTGCTGGGCCTATTTTCCCAAATGGAGATTTTTTAAACCAAGGATATCATATTAAGCGATTCTATTTTGGCCAAGAGTATTGAATGTGACCCAAGGAATAGTAAACAGGTGATCAAACTTCTCGCTTATGATTTTTCTAGTGGTTACTCCAAATGTTCAGAGACTTTAAATGACTCTGGTCCCTATACCAAACTCACACATATCATTTTCAGTAATTGTCCTTATCAAAATTAAATGGCATGGCTGAAGGTCAACATAGCATTCTTTCAGTATTCTCAAAGTATCTCTATTACCAATTTTCCTTTGGGTCTATTCTAGCTACAATGTTCTCATACTAAACTTTTCTCATTGTCATGAACCGTATATTGCAAATTGCTAAATGAGTCTGTGTATATTTATATAAAATTGCTGAAAGCCTGTAGAATATATATTTTATAAACATCTACTTAAAATTCCTGTAAATCCTACCAAACTGGAAAAGAACATGCATATATACATATTCTATACACTAATAATACACTGTTTCATTAAAAACATAATTTCATTTGAAGAAAATATTGTGAAATAAATTAATTGCTTTGAGCAGAGAACAATGCCAACTTCACTTATTTAGAAAAATAATCACTGTATGTGTATGTCCAGGAAATTTATGCTTAACCACCAGTATCCTGACCAGAGTTGGGTGCCTGGCCCTTTATTAACTTCTTTCCTTTTAGTTTATGAGTCTTTCTGGAGTACAAGACCGAGTCTTATCTCCTTGACCCAGCTCATTCCCCAACTTCAATTTGAGTAAATAAAATACACTGTACACCACTGGCATTTTGACCCTAGACAAATTCCTGAAGAGTTGACTTTGCAATTCTATCTCATGCCAATCCCACCTTATTATAAGACAAATTCAGCAACATACAATTTCATTTACTCTCATGACCATTTTTACATTTTTAGATGTATGTAACATATTTTAATTTTTATTATTTACAATTATGCATTATTACATGACTATTTACAATTAAGTATTAACTGTAAATACATATAAGTAATCTTCCCAGTAGGTAAAAAGTTGAAGAAAAATTAACTGAAATATACCTTTAATCCTTAGATAATCTCAGAAAGGTCTAAGATCCATATTTTGATACCTGCCTTCCAAAAGTTGTGAATTTCTCTTACACATATTTTTAAAAGGTGACAAAATAATTTATTGAGGATCTACTAATTGCTAGTCATTTCTACTTAACATACTATGTTTAATGCTAACAAAATTATGGAGACTTTCTTATCACTGTTGCATAAATGAAGAAAATAGTTCAAAGAGGTTAAATTAATTATCTAAAGCAACATCAGTAAAAAAAGATAGTAAACATAATCCTTCTGAATCAAATCTAGTTGCTTTTTTTTTTTTTTGTATACCAGGGAGTGAGATAAAATGGTTGCCCAATAGGTAACTTCACCTGTGCAATAAGAGGTGGTAGGGAAAGGGAGAAAATAACATATGGGAATTTTCCTACCCAGAGACAGAAAACAAACAGGTAACTAAGCATGTGCTATAGGTATAGGGTTATCTAACAGGGGATCAAGAAACTAGAAGGACTAAGGCAGGAATTTCACATTGATGTGTAAATGGGATAGAAGTCACAGTAGTATTTGTAAGTGTTAGAGCAAAGATTCAAACTCAAGACCTTCCTCTTCACCTCTAAGCTTATATACCTGTGTTCATTGTTTTCCTTATTTCTGGATTATTTCCTTCCAACATTTCTTGCAAACTTTTTGCCAATCTATCTAGTGCCAGCTCTAATGCAACCCCTCAGTGAAGCATTTCATGATCTATTTCCTCTTCTCAGCATATGGGATCTTTTGCTCTGCTATGGGATATAATATTGAAAGGCATCAATACTGGGGTATAAGAGAGTGTTGGGACACTGGAATGGGATTGGGGTTGCCTTTGGACATCTTTGGCCAGGTTTCTTGATCAGATTTTCTGAAATGTCAGAATCATGGTCTAGAATCCTTGCATTGATGCTAGTGTCAGCTTGCAGAACCAAGAGAAAGTTGGGCAAATATCTCTGTGCAGTCAACCATCAGGGAATGATGGAATAGTTTCACATCTTACCATGTCTTTTGCTGAATGTAGATGTTTCTCTACTTCTTAGAGAAAATGAATCAAACGCTGCCATTTTGCTTGGATGTTGTTAATGTCAGTACTGAAATGTACTTGGATTCTTGAATACTAACCTCATTTAATAAAGTCTTATCTGAAAGAAGAAAGAAGGTGAGTAAAGGAAGTGTCCCAGATACTCATCCAGATGCTCCTTTATGGCTCCTACATGGAAGGCTTAATCCTGCACTGTCCGCTATGATAGCCAACAGCTGAATGTAGCTATTGAATACATGAAATGCAATCCATATGGACTGAGATGTGCTGAGTATAAAATACATACTGGTTTCAAAGACTTAGTATGAAAAAGAAGAATGTAAAATATCTCATTAAACATTTTTATATTACATGTTGTAATTTTTTTGTCTTTTGGGCTAAATAAGTTATTAAAATGAATTTCACTTATTTCTTTTTACATTTTTAATGTAGCCACTAGAAAATTTTATAATACATATGTGGCTCACATTTGTGGCTTGGATAATATTTCTATTGTGAAATACCTGTTTAGATCCTTGCTACTCAAAGTGTGGCCTAAGGACCAGCATCATTAGCATCATCTGGAAGCTAGTTAGGGCTTACCTCAGGTCTATTGAATCAGAATGTGTATTAAGCATGATTCATAGGTGATTTTTTTGTGCATTAAAGCTTGAGAAGCCCTGCTATAGACAATGTACAAAGAGAATGATTACTCAACTGTAAGTATATGAAGTTTGGGGTCTATGATGGTTAACTTTATGTGTCAACATGGCTAGGCTATGGTACCCAGCAAATGGTCCAACATCAGTGTAGATGTTGTTGGAAGGTATTCCTTTAGATATGATTAACATTTACAATCAATAGACTTTAAGTAAAGCAGATTACCCTGCATAATGTGGATGGGCCTCGTTTAATCAGTTGATGATCTTCATATCAAAACTGAGGTATCCCATAGAAGAAGCCATTCTGCCTTAAGACTGCAACACAGAGGATACCCTGCCTGAGTTTCCCACCTACTGGCCTGCACTGCAGTTTTCACATTCAAGACTGCAACATCAGCTGTATCTGAATTTTCAGCAATCCTGCTTGCCCTACAAATTTCAGATTTGCCAGGCCCCACAGTCATGTGAAGCAAATTGATTTCTCTCTCTGTTTGCCTGGAGAACCCTGATTAATAAAGCCTGCTTCACTTATCATGGTCCGAAGTACAAAATCTTAAATCTCTTCCTTTTGATTCACCCTTTAGTTCTGGCATATCTCTCACCTAGATTTTTAACCAAGTCTCATTCCCTTGATTTGTTCCATCGTAGGGTTGACTCTTGACTCCCTAAAAGATCATCAGTATTACAGGATAATTTCAAAAAGTTGAAGTCATGATTTATACAAATATAAAATAAACACACACCAAAGGCTTTATTTAACTCACTATGATTAGTGATTGAACAAGTAAGATATTAGTACTGGTTCAAACAAGAATGAAAAGAACAGGTACCTATCTAAGTAATTAAATGAATTGCCTAATAGATGCAAAACTGAACAACAGTTACAGGGAAATAAAATGTAATGTGTGGAATCATCTCTTATTCAATCAGTTGCATCCCCAATCAGAAAAAAAAAGACATTTGCATCTTTGTGGATAAAAATAGTTTGCATTATTATCATTTTTCTATAACATAGAGAATTTAAAACAGCCCACAGAGAGGGAAAAGCATATATCTTAATAGAATCAGATAATCCCTAAGGGTCTGCTGGACAACATCAGAATTCCATTGAAAGGACTAGTAATAGTTTGCCTTTTTTTTTTGGTGTTCCACAATTTCTACAGAACAACCTGTTGATGAAGCAATGGTAAGTTTATTAGACTTACTGTGGTATGAGAGAAAGCCACCATGACAGTCTTAGTACTGTCCCAAAATGGAGAAATTAGGGAAGAGTTTTCATAGGATAATTTAGGGTTTTAGAGCCCAAAATGAGTGATTCTTAGGTGATTTCTTAGTAAGAATTCACAAAACACATATGTGTTTTGTGATTCACAATTATTCATAGAATTTTAAGAGAAAGGTGGGTTCATACAATAATAGATATCAGTGTATTGCATTTTGCAGGTGTACGGGAAGAAAACTTTTCCTCCACCCTCTTGGGTTAATTGTCTGGGGATGTGTGAATCAAACTGACAAAAGATAGATTAGCAAGAGAAAAAAACAGTTTATTTATACGTGCAATGTGCATATATGAGGGAGTACTTAGTGATGAGCAACTCAAAGGGGTAGTTTGAATTGGGAGCTTATATACCTAACTTACTATGGAAAGAACAAATAGGTTTCTTTAGGAAAGACAAATTAGTTTCTAGAAGAACAAATATGAGATAAGAAAGTTTGTGATAATTTTGTTTATGAAGCTGTAAGTGGTCTTTCTGTCTTCCTCATGGCCATGAAACTCCCCTAGAGAGATTTATGGTGGGTTAACTCATGGTCTTTGTCCTGGGAGTAGAAGCCTCCCCAAAGAGGGAATTTATGGCAATCCTCATTTCTCAGAAGTTTCATCTTTTAGTCAGATAATGGAAGTTCTGAGAAGGCTTCTTTCTGCATCTGTTCAATCTCAAATGTCTATAGCTAAACCTGTCTACAAATTTCCCTAGACAATTTATTTGCAATTACTTCTCAATTCTGTGGTAGTCTAGGAAACAAGTTTATCTTATCTGCTCTTTTAGTCTATATTCTCTACAGCAGTACTATCTATCCATCACCTGATGAATTTGTAAAAAGTGCAAATTCCAGTGTCTCACTTCCTATCTCCATATATTACGATTCATTGAACAGGAGTCTAGAAGTTTGAAACAAGCACACAGGGTATGCAGTTTAAGCATGCTGCATTTTAGAAGGGCTATCCTAAAAACCAGAAACATCTAGACCAAATATATCTAGACAAGACATTCAGAAAATAAAGTCTTTTTAAAAATCTCACTTGATGCACTTCTGAAATGTTGGGGAAATTTGTAATATGGTTGTTATCTTGAGAATAAAAAATAAAAAAATCAACACTTATTATATTAGTGTTAATATCTTTTGAAATACTAAAGTAGCTATAACTAGTCCTAATTTGGAATATATACCTATTTAATTCTATATTCAAGACATAAAAGCATCTTGCTTTTATGGATCTGCTAAAGTGGGAAACCAATTTCATCACTTCATCTCAAAGGGCCAAAGAAAATATGTATTTTTTGTAATGCCAATGAAAGAAAATGTACATTTTTTTTGTAATGTTAAAGTCGGTGTACATACATTTTACTGAAGTTATTCCCTATAACAGAAATGTCCCTTCCCTCTTTCCTGCTTGGCAATTCTTTGATCTTCCTCAGAAGTCACCTCCTGTAACCTCCTTCTTCCACTTTCATTCTTTGTTTCACCATAATCACTCCTTCCTTTGTTTTTCCATAGCACTTTGTATATGTCCACATTGTGTTTTATATGGTAATTAATTTGTTATCTATCTATCCTCCTTGCTAGACTGTACAGTTCTCCAGAGCAGAAATCATGGTATAATTATTTTTGTGACCTCTGTCCCTGTCTTATTACTTCACTCAGAAGACATGGCCTTGATGTGATATCTATATATGTAAGCATCTCTATCCACAGGACACCAAACCAGCTTCCCGAATATGATCCAACATTTTTTCAGGCAAATACGATCCAATACTTTGTCAAGCATTTTCCCTTAACAATGATAAACTGAAGATAGAGAGTCCTAATGATTTCTGTTGATGACTGGTTAAGAGACAGTGTTCAAAGCATTGCTGGACATCTTTGAAAATTGGTAAAATCGAAGAGGGAATAAACTCCTCATTTTCAGGTTGTAAGGTACTAATGAAGAAAGAAAATCAAACAATAAGCCCCATATAACAACCCCATAGGATAAATGGACTTTTGGGTGAATCTTTGGGTTTTGTAGGCCTAATAAGGTGGTGTTCAACAATATGGTGTTTCTGTCACCTTACATTTTCTCAAGGCTGCTTTGTCCGATTCTGCTCACTAGTATTTGTGTTTGTAAATTAGGCTATGTTATTGTTGCTAGGAAACATAGTTACCTTTTATTCCAATCACTTTTGAAAATATAATCCAATATTAAATTTTATTTGTGGGTGCATGTTCTACACATTCAAGCTGAATAAAATTGTAATAAATACTGTGTAAAACACGATTGTGATGGTGTATGTCAAGAATGTGTGAGTCTGTATTACTCAGATGCCACTCCAATTTACTGCTACATTGTGCTATGAAAGAGTCAGTCAGGAAATGTGCCAGGGCCTTTTAAAAATGCCAGTGTTCAGCCAATTCTATTAGTTCCAAGTGCTTTACTCTTTTCCTCTGTCAGGATATACCAGATTAGCATAACAGGTCCAATTTTCAAAAGGCGCATTTGACTTTTTTCTTTTGGAAATTCAGCTTTCAGCCTGAAAAAAACACAATCACCCTGTATTTGTGTTTAAATAGCCAGATCCCCCACATCAAACTGATAGGTAGAATTATGGAACCAGAAAGGATTTTTCTTAGAGACTGATTACTGAAGCACATTTTAAATAATGAACTTTGGAGGAGAATTAACATTTTCTTCCCATTATCCTGATGTTAAGAAGGAAGGGTACAGAATCTCAGTTAGGGTACCAAATACTCTGATTTCTTGAAAGCCTGCTTTAGGGGTTTTAATGTAGTTATTATTACTTTACAAACATAACTTCACTTCAAGTAGACATGATTAAAGAATTAAAAACAGGAATAGCCAGTTTAAAAATGTATCCTGCAAGAAAGTAGCAAAATACTTGTCATTAAACAGATAATTAGCATTGCAAAAATTGGCTCATGATATGTACAGAAATCCTATGATATGGACAAATAATATCATTGTCCAAACTGAACCCACCTGCATTTTTAAAAAATTCTTTGGAATTTAAAAGGTAGATAGTATTAAGGGATAATTTTTAAAGATAAAAATCATGACTACCATACAAATATAAAATGAACATGTGTCAAGGTTTTATTTAACTCATTAACTAATGAAAGAACCAGAAAGATGTTACTATTTCAAGACCAATTCAAAGAGAAGAAATGTCTTATGGAATGAATTTACAAACAGATTCAAAACTGGCTTTTTCCATAGAGGAAAAGGGGATTCAAATGTCTTTCATTTGCATATGGAAAAATAATTTGTAGTGCTTTCAGTTACCTATAAGGTAGAAGTATGAAACAATTCAAAGACTGTGAAAGGTAGAGATGACCCTGGTGAGTAAACTTGATTTGCTGTATACTTAAAACCAATATAATATTGTACATCAACTACACTTCAATAAAAAAGATAGGTTGAAGAGATAAACAAGTTTGGGTTTTTGTTATTAATTAAGGATATTTTATAGTCCTGGTTCTTGTGATTCTATATCAAACATGGTTAATGTAATTCCTAAAGAAGTAGTAACCAATGAACTATACAGTACACTACATGCAGCAGAATACCTAAGAGTAACTTACACAAGTCTGTAGTATAAGCTTCCTGCTCATTGCTATCTCTTTCCCTTCCTTTTGCCATATATAACAGAGTTTTAGATGTTTTATCTTAAAAGCAACCAGTTTTACTGATATATAATTCATATATCATGCAATTCGCCCATTTAAAGTTGCAATTCAATGGCTTTTAGTATAGCTGCAGAGCTGTGCAACCAACACTATAATCTGTTAGATTTTTTAATTTAAAAAAGTATAGAATCTATTCACTGTTGTTAATATGATTAGGCCCTTAGTTTCCATGTGAACCCACTATCTTGACTGGAAACTGCTGATTTATTTGCTGAAAAATTTAGGTTTTTAAAAATAGCATTAATATAGCTAAGTTGAAAGTGTTTTCCTTAAAATTATATGGCCCTTACAATGGACTATTATTAGGAAATAAAAAGGAATGAAATACTGATATATGCTACAGCATGGGTGAACCTTGAAACCATGCTGTGAAAGAAGTTATAGCCACAAAAGCCAGCCACATATATAATTCCATTTATCCATTTATATGAAATGTCCATATAGGCAAATCCATAGAGACAGAAAGTAAATTAGTGGTCGCAGCAACTGAAGAAGGGTAAATGAGTAGTGACTGCTATTGGGTACAGGGTTTTTTCTACGAGTGATGAAATGTTCCAAAATTAGATTATGGTACTGATTGTACAACTCTGTGAATATATTAAAAAACACTGAATTGTATAATTTAAATGGGTGAATTTTATACTGCACATGATATATCTCAAAACATCTCTAAAAAGTGTATTCAATAAGGAGTTAAGGTGAGTAGGAATTTCATTCTATTTAATTGGACACAGTGAAAACTAATGGTTCTAAGAGACAAATTTTAGAGAAGTTACAGCAATATTTAAACATTAACCAAACCACAAAAGGCTTTTCATTGTTTTTTTTATATTTTTTCATTTAAAAATTTTATATGAAAAAACGTGATTACTGGTGAATTCTGTCACACAATTAAGGGAAAGATAATGTGAATTCTATAAAAACCTTCCCCAGAATTGACAGTGCTCCTCTTCCCAACCATTCTATGCGACCAACATTTCTTTGATATCAAGGCCAGAAAATATATTACAAAAAAAACCACTGACTAATATCCCCCATGAACCTATAGGCAAAAATTTTGAACAAAATTTTAGAAAGGATTGGATTAAAGACAGCAGAGTGAGAGGTGAGACAGAGGCTTCCTCCTAAAACTGCACATAATATGAAAATATAATTAATATGACTAATCCTGAAAGAACAACAGGAAAGAAGGCTGCACCAAACTGCATACACCTGGAGAAAAGAATAAACCTCATGGAACAAGGTAACGTACCAAAGCCGTGGTCTGGTGAGACCCAAGCCCTTCCCCCATCCCAGCTCACTGGCAGGGAGGAAGAGAAATGGAGCAGGGAGGGAGTGGAGGCCTGGGACTGCTAAATACCTAACTCTGGAGATCTGCTCTGGGACCACAAACCTACATTTCACGGTGCTTGCATGGTACACTCGTTATTAGGGTGTTGGAAAGCTAAGACAGGAAGAATACCTGGAAAGACTGAGATTCCAGCCACTTGTGGAAAGCAGGGATTCATATCCAGCTGCTCTGGTACAAAAAGAAAGGCAGGCAATCTGAGAGACTTCCTAACAGCAAGAGGGCTGCTAAAGGGGCAAGGATTGCACAGAGATTACTGCTCAGGAGAAAGGACAGGTTGACAAAACTGTCTGGGTGCACTCTGCCCAGCAGGTTGGGAAATTTCTCGATCTTCAGGTCCTCCAGCTCCCTGGCTGGCTACACAGCTCAAGGGACACCCTCCGTGATAAGCAGCCTACTGAGCCTTTCTCCCAGCCAGCCCCACCTGGCTCACAAACCGTTGAACCCTACCCTGGCATTAGGCCAGCCAAAGGGAAGACATGTCTACAGCAACTACAAACGCAAAGCATAGAGGCTTATATTTGTGTGCTCAGCCCACTGGCTCTGGCAGTGGAGGCAGGCATAGCAGTCCAGAAGCAGGAAACAGCACTTTCCTCCCTCCAGGCACCAACACTGCTCCCCTGGAACCCCGGACATTGCTTCAGGGGCTGAGCAGCTCCAGAGACTAGAGCTTCTGAGCACTAGAGGGCGCCATATACAAGGATGAAATGCCAAAGAAACCTGGTTCAAAGTAAAATTATGAATACAACACCTGAGAAAGATTCAAATGAAATTGACCCCATGAATCTTCCTGAAAGGGATTTCAAAATAAAAATCATTAACATGCTGAGGAGTGGAAGAGGCATGGGCAGGAAAGCAGGCAGCTGCAGTGTTCTCATGAAAGACTGGGGCACCCTTTGCTCTGCCCCACTTGGCCATGGTGGAAGGGGTGGGGTGTGGATCCCACGGGCAGTAGGTGTTGGGAAACCCAGGAGCTTTCAAAAGAAGGCTGTTATTCTCAGCCTTGTCTTATATGGGCTTTGAAACTTACCAAGCCATTTCTCGGGCTGCTATGGCTCTTGCCACAGCCAAAGTCCTTGGAGTTGAAGAAATCCTTGAACAGGCAGACTACTTGTATGAAAGTGGAGAAACAGAAAAACTTTATCAGTTGCTAACCCAATACAAGGAAAGTGAAGATGCAGAGTTATGGTGGCGTTTGGCCTGGGTGTCATGTGATATAACTCAGCTTAGTGGAACAACAGAAGAGGAGAAAAAGCTCTTGGTGTATAAAGCCCTAGAGTATGCAAAAAGAGCCCTAGAAAAAAATGAATCAAGCTTTGCAGCTCATAAGCGGTATACAATCTGTATTAGCGATGTTGGAGATTATGAAAGCATCAAGGTTGAAATTGCAAATGCCTATATTATCAAGGAACATTTTGAGAAAACAATTGGACTGAACCCTAAAGATGTTACCTTAATTCACCTTATGGATATTTGGTGTTACACATTTGCTGAAATGACTTGGTATCAATGAAAAATTGTTAAAATGCTTTTTGCAAGCTCCTCCTAGTTCCACCTATGAAGAGGCCTTAGGCTACTTTCACAGGACAGAGCAAGTGGATCCAAACTTCTACAGCAAGAACTTGTTTCTTTTAGGAAAGACATATCTGAAGCTGCACAACAAAAAGCTTGCTGCTTTTTGGCTAATGAAAGCCAAGGATTATCCAGTGCACACAGAGGATGATAAACAGATTGAGACAGAAGCTGCTCAGTTGCTTACAGGTTTCAATGACAAAAATTGAAAAATTTTTTGAGAAGTACATGAAATATCTAAGAAACATTGCCTGTTCATCAAACTATAAAGATAATAAATCAATCATAAATGCAATAGAAGTAAAAAAAAGAAAAAAAGACAAAAATCATTAACATGCTCATGGAGGTACAGAAAAATACTCAAAAACTCAGGAATGAATTCCGGTTGGAGATCTAATTGTTGAGAAGCACAATGGAGGGTATTAAAAGCAGATTAGATATGGTGGAGGAGACAATAAATGAAATAGAAATTAGAGAAGAGGAATACAAAGAAGCTGAGGCACAGAGAAAAAAGGATCTCTAAGAATGAAAGAATATTGAGAGAATTGTGTGACCAATCCAAATGGAACAATATTTGCATTCTAGGGGTACCAGAAGAAGAAGAAGAGAGAAAAAGGGATAGAAAGTAACTTTGAGGAGGTAATTGCTGAAAACTTCCCCAATCTGGGGAAGAAGATAGTCTCTCAGGCCATGGAGATGCACAGATCTCCCAACACAAGGGACCCAAGGAAGACAACACCAAGACATATAGTAATTAAAATGGCAAAGGTCAAGGATAAGGACAGACTATTAAAAGCAGCTAGGGAGAGAAATAAGATCACACACAAAGGAAAGCCCATCAGGCAAACATCAGACTTCTCAGGAGAAACCTTACAGGCATGATGTATTTAATGCAATGAAGCAGAAGGGCCTCGAACCAATAATACTCTATCTGGCAAGATTATCATTTAAACTTGAAGGTAGGATTCAACAATTTCCAGATAAGCAAAAGCTGAGAGAATTTAACTCCCACAAACCATCTCTATAGTGTATTTTGGAGGGACTGCTATAGATGGAAGTGTTCCTAAGGTTTAATAGCTGTCACCAGAGGTAATAAAACCACAGTAAAGAAAGTAGAACCGTTAATTACTAAGCAAATGCAAAATTAAATGAACTATACCCAAAGACAATCAAGGGATAGATAAAGAGTACAGAATATGATACCTAATATATAAAGAAAGGAGGAGGAAGAAAAAGGAGAAAAAAAGAAGCTTTAGATAGTCTTTGTAATAGCATATTAAGTGAGTTAAGTTAGAGACTTAGACATTAAGAAACATAACCTTGAACCTTTGGTAACCATGAATCTAAAGCCTGCAATGGTAATAAGTACATACCTATTGGTAATCACCCTAAATGTAAATGGACTGAATGCACCAATCAAAAGACATAGAGTCACTGAATGGATACAAAAAGCAGGACCCATCTATATACTGCCTACAGGAGACTCACTTTAAACCTAAAGACATACACAGACTAAAAGTGAAGGGATGGAAAAAGATATTTCATGCAACCAATAGGGAGAAAAAAGAAGGAGTTGCAGTACTTGTATCAGAAAAAATAGACTTCAAAACAAACAAAGTCATAAGAGACAAAGAAGGACATTACATAATAATTGAGGGGTCAATCCAAGAAGAAGATATAACCATAAATATCTATGCTCCCAACACAGGAGCACCCACATATGTGAAACAAATACTAACAGAATTAAAAGGGGAAATAGAATGCAATGCATTCATTTTAGGAGACTTCAACCCCCCACTCACTCAGAAGGACAGGTTAACCAGACAGAAAATAAGTAAGGAGACAGAGGCACTGAGCAACACATTAGAACAGTTGGACCTAACACATCTACAGAACTCTCTACCCAAAAGCAGCAGAATGCACATTCTTCTCAAGTGCACATGGAACATTTTCAAGAATAGATCAGATACGAGGCCACAAAAAGAACCTTGGTAAATTGAAAAAGATTGAAATTGTACCAACCAGTTTCTCAGACCACAAAGGTATGAAAGTAGAAATAAATTGTACAAAGAAAACAAAAAGGCTCACAAACACATGGAGGCTTAACAACATGCTCCTAAATAACCAATGGATCAATGACCAAATAAAAACAGAGATCAAGCAATATAGAGAGAGGAGACAAATGACAACTATAATTCAACACCGCAAAATCTGTGAGACGCAGCAAAGGCCATGCTAGGAGGAAAGTATATTGCAATACAGGCCTACCTCAGGAAAGAAGAACAATCTCATATGAACACTCTAAAATCACAATTAATGAAACTGGGAAAAGAAGAACAAATGAGGTGCAACATCAGCAGAAGGAGGGACATAATAAAGATTAGAGCAGAAACAAAATAAAATTGAGAAGAATAAAATAATAGAAAGAATCAATGAAAGCAAGAGCTGATTCTTCAAGAAAATAAACAAAGTAGATAAACCGTCAACAGACTGATCAAGAGAAAAAGAGAATCTACACACATAAACAGAATCAGAAATGAGAAAAGAAAAATCACTACAGACAATACAGAAATACAAAGAATTATTAGAGAATACTATGAAAAATTATATGCTAACAAACTGGATAACCTAGAAGAAATGGACAACTTTCTAGAAAAATACAAACTTCCAAGGCTGACCCGGAAAGAAACAGAAAATTTGAACAGACCAATTAACAGTCACAAAATAGAAATGGTAATCAAAAACCTACCTAAGAAAAAAATACCTGCACCAGATGGCTTCACCGCTGAATTTTATCAAACATTTAGTGAAGACCTAATACCTATCCTCCTTAAAGTTTTCCAAAGAGTAGAAGAAGAGGGAATACTTCTAAACTCATTCTATGAGGCCAGCATCACTCTAATACCAAAAGCAGGCAAAGACACCACAAAAAAAGAAAATTACAGACCAATATCCCTGATGAACATAGATGCAAAAATACTCAACAAAATATTAGCAAACTGAATTCAAAAACACATCAAAAAGATCATCCATCATGATCAAGTAAGATTTAATCCATGGATGCAAGGATTGGACAACATTAAAAAATCCATCAACATCATCCACCACATCAACAAAAAGAAGGACAAAAACCACATGATCATCTCCATAGATGCTGAAAAAGCATTCGAGAAAATTCAACATCCATTCATGATAAAAACTCTCAACAAAACAGGCATAGAGGGAAAGTACCTCAACATAATAAAGGCCATATAAGACAAACCCATAGCCAACATTATACCTAACAGCAAGAAGCTGAAAGCTTTTCCTTTAAGATCAGGAACAAGACAAGGATGCCCACTTTCCCCACTCCTATTCAATGTAGTACTGGAGGTCCTAGCCATGGCAATCAGACAACACGAAGAAGTAAAAGGCATCCAGATTGGCAAGGAAGAAGTTAAACTGTCCCTGTTTGCAGATGACATGATATTGTACATAAAAACCCCTAAAGAATCCACTCCAAAACTACTAGATCTAATATCTGAATTCAGAAAAGTTGTGGGATACAAAATTAATACACATAAATCTGTTGTATTCCTATAGACGATGAACTAGCAGAAAGAGAAATCAGGAAAACAATTCCATTCACAGTTGCATCAAAAAGAATAAAATACTTAGGAATAAATCTAACCATGGAAGTGAAAGACCTGTACTCTGAAAACTATAAGACACTCATGAGAGAAATTAAAGAAGATACCAATAAATGGAAACACACTCTGTGCTCATGGATAGGAAGAATTAATATTGTCAAAATGGCCATCCTGCCTAAAGCAATGTACAGATTCAATGCAATTCCTATCAAAACACCAAAAGCATTCTTCAATGAACTAGAGAAAATCATTCTAAAATTCATATGGAACCACAAAGATCCTGAATAGCCAAACCAGTCCTGAGAAGGAAGAGTAAAGCAAGGGGATTATGCTCCCCAACTTCAAGCTCTACTACAAAGCCACGGTAATCAAGACAATTTGGTACTGACACAAGAACAGACCATAGAACAATGGAACAGACTAAAGAGCCCAGATATAAACCAAAGCACATATGGTCAATTAATATACGATAAAGGAGCCATGGACATACAATGGGGAAATGACAGCCTCTTCAACAGCTGGTGTTGGCAAAACTGGACGGCTACATGCAAGAGAATGAAACTGGATTATTGTTTAACCCCATACACAAAAGTAAATGTAATGGATCAAAGACCTGAATGTAAGTCATGAAACCATAAAACTCTTAGAAGACAACATAGGCAAAAATCTCCTGAATATAAGCATGAGCAACTTCTTCCTGAATGCATCTCCTTGAGCAAGGGCAACAACAAAAAAATTAAACACATGGGGCTACATCAAACTAAAAAGTTTCTGTACAGCAAAGGATGCCATCAAAAGAACAAAAAGGCATCCTGCAGTATGGGAGAATATATTTGTAAATGACATATCCGACAAGGGGTTAGCATCCAAAATATGTAAAGAACTCATATGCTTCAACACCCAAAAAGCAAATAACCCGATGAAAAAATGGGCAGAGGATATGAAGAGACAATTCTCCAAGGAAGAAATTCGTATGGCCAACAGGCACATGAAAAGATGCTCCACATCGCTAATCATCAGGGAAATGCAAATTAAAACTACAATGAAATATTACCTCACGCCAGTAAGGATGGCCAGCATTGAAAAGACTAAGAACAACAAATGCTGGTGAAGATGCAGAGAAAGGGGAACCCTCCTACACTGCTGGTGGGAATGTAAGCTAGTTCAACCGTTGTGGAAAGCAATATGGAGGTTCCTCAAAAACTAAAAATAGAAATACCATTTGACCCGGGAATCCCACTCCTTGGAATTTACCCAAAGAATACAACTTCTCAGACTCAAAAAGACATATGCACCCCTATGTTTATTGCAGCACTCTTTACAATAGCCAAGATATGGAGGCAACCTAAGTGTCCATTGTAAATGAATGGATAAAGAAGAGGTGGTACATATGCACAATGGAATACTATTTGGCCATAAGAAAGAAACAAATCCTACCATTTGCAACAACATGGATGGAGCTGGAGGACATTATGCCCAGTGAAATACGCCAGGCAGAGAAAGACAAATGCCAAACGATTTCCCTCATTTGTGGAGTATAACAACGAAGCAAAAGTGAAGGAACAAAATAGAACCAGACTCACAGTATCACAGAAGGTGCTAGTGGTCACCAAAGGCGAAGGGTGTGGGAGGGCGGGTGAGGAGGGAGGGAGATGGGGATTGAAGGGTATTATGTTTAGTATATATGGTGTGGGCAGTCACGGGGAAAACAGTGGAGCACAGAGAAGGCAAACAGTGAATCTGTGGCATCTTACTACACCGATGGACAGTGACTACATTGGGGTATGGGTGAGGACTTGATAATATGGGTAAATGTAGTAACCACATTGTTTTTTCATGTGAAACCTTCATAAGAGTGTCTATCAATAATACCTTAATAAAAAATTTTTAAAAATACTGATCGCTAATGGGCAGTCTAAAAAAAAGAAAAATTTTAGCAAATTGCGTCCAATAATATATAAAAAGAATAATAAATCACAACAAAGTTGGACTCCCCCCAGAAGAACTGATTCAAAAGCAATCAGGGTAGCTCATATTCTAAAAAATTAGTGCAAACACAACCATATTATGATCTCAATAGATGCAGAAAAGTAATCAATATAATTCATTTTATACCCATTCCTCATTAAAATTCTCATCAAAAAAAGAATCAAAGGAAAGTTAAGCAGATAAATTGCAACTATGAAAAACATAGAGGTAGCATTATATTTAATGGTGAAAGACTGAATGATTTCCCTCACAAGATCAAAAATAAGACAAGAGTGTCCACTCTCATCACTTCTAGTCAACATTGTACTAGAGGTGCTGGACAATGCCATCAAGCAAAGAAGGAGAGAGAGACTGAGAGAAATAAAGGACACCCATATTGGAAAGGAAAAAGTAAAACTGTTTTTATTCAGACAACATGGAAGTCTATGTGGATCTGATGGATCCACAAAAAATTACTAGAACTAATGCATGAGTTTATAAGGTTTCAGGTACAAGATCAATACATAAAAATCAATTATATTTTTATATATTAACAACAAATAGTCAAGAATTGAAACTTAAAGAGCAATGTCATTTGTAATAACACTTAGGAATCAAAAATACTTAGGGATGAAGCTGAGAAAAGATGTGCAAGACTGAAAACTATAAAACTGCTGAGATAAATTAAGGAAGACCTTTTATTAATAAACCCTCTTCATGGATTTGAAGTCTCAAAATTGTTAAGGGTCAATTCTCCCCAAACTGGTCTATGGATTCAACCCAATCCCAAAGTCCCAGTTTGCTTTTCTGAGTGAACTGATATGTTTATTCTAAAATGCATGTAGAAATCCAAAGGACCTAGAATAGCCAAAAACATTGAAAAAGAAGAAAAGGTTGGGGGCTAACACTCTCTGATCTCCAGACTTATTATAAAGCTACAGTAATCAAGACAATGTGGTATTGACAAGATAGACAAACAGATCAGTGGGATAGAATAAAGAGTCCAAAATTAAAGTCACATACACAGACAAGTGATTTTTTACAAAAGTGCAAAGGCAATTCAGTGGAGAAAGAATTTTTAAAAATAAATTGATGAGGTGAAATGATGCTGAAATGATAGTTATCGACATGCAAAACAAAAACAAAATAAAACAAAAAAGAACTTTAACCTTCTTTGATTTAAAAAAACACACCATACACAAATTTAGTCCAAAATGAATCATAGACCCAAATGTAAATCTAAAACTATAAAGCTTTTAGAAGAAAATCTCTGTGATTTTTGGTAAAAAAACAGCAGCTTGGATATATCATAAGCATAACCCATAAAAAATGATAAAGACTTCATGTAAAATAAAAAATTCTTCTCTTCAAAAGACCCTGTTAGGAGACTGAAAAGACAGGCTACAAAGTAGGAAAAAAATGTGTGAAACATATTTTTTATAAAAGACTTATATCCAGGATATACAAAGGACACTCAAAACTTAATAATAAACAAACAATACAATAAAAAAGCAAAAGATTTAAGCAGACATTTCACCAAAGAAGATACACGGATCACAAGTAATAAATCACATGAAAAGATGGCCAATATATAGTCATTAATGGTATTGCAAATTAACATCACAATGAAATACCACTATGCACCTATTAAAATGAAGTATTGGTAAGAACGCAAAGAACCTAGAATTCTTATAACCCTACTGTTGGGAATATAAAGTGGTAAAGCCACTTTGGAAATTGGTAGTTTCTTTAAAAATTGCGCGCATAGCTACTATACGATCCAGCCATTCCATCTGTAGGTATTTACCCATTTATCCAAGATAATAGGCAAAGAAGAACTATGAGAAAGCTAAATCAGGGAAAACAGAGGGCAATGGACAAGGGAAATCCTCTCAGACAATTTCAAAGATTTCAAGGACTGCCAGATGGAATTTACTGCCAAGACAAGGAAACTTCACTATTCCTGTTCAGGATGACGTGATAACTGTTAGGATTCAGTTTGCATTCTCTTTTTTCTGAATGGGAGTGTTTACTTTGGTATCCTCTGCCACATCCAAATGTGATGGAGAGAACTCCACATCCCCCAGAAATCGTGACTTTTTGGCAGATCTAGTAATTAGGGAGACTCTTACCTCTGTTGGGAGCAGGGTGAGTGTGTTCCATGAACGGGGAGAAGAATGTGCATTAGATGTTTGAGAGTCAGGGAAGTGGGCTAGAGCAGAAAACACATTTCCCTTTCTTTCTCTCTCTCCTTCCTTCCTTCCTTCCTTCCTTCCTTCCTTCCTTCCTTCCTTCCTTCCTTCCTTCCTTCCTTCCTTCCTTTCCTCCCTCCCTCCCTTCTCTCTCTCTCTCTCTCTTTCTTTCTTCTTTGTTCCTTCTTTCTTTCCTTCCTTCTTCCTTTTCTTTATCCTCCCTCCCTCCCTCCCTCCTTCCCTCTGTCCCTCCCTCCCCCCTCCCTCCTTCCCTCCCTCTCTCTCTCTCTCTCTCTTTCTTTCTTTCTTTCTTTCCTTCCTTCTTCTTTTCTTTCTCAAAGATCCAACTTGTGAGAAGCATTTCCCAGTCTCCCTGGTAGATAGGCATGACTGTGTTTTATACTTCTGGTCAAAGGTATAAAGGGGAAGCTGTTGGGTATAATTTTTGATGATGCTCCTTAAAAGGGGTGGATGAGATGACAAAAAAGCCATACCTTAAGGACGGTGGTGAGCCATACCATCCCTGGACTGCCCACCCACCTCTAGGCTTCTACATGAGCAAAAATAAACTCCCAATTTGTTTGAGCCACTGTTTTCCACTTTCTGTAACCTACCAGTCAGGTGTAAATTCCTAATGGATACATTAGATAAGATAAAAGTAACTGTGTTCTTTATTAGTGAATCTTAGTAATCTGTGTTCACTATTTATTTACTGAAGTAGAGGTCCAGGTCTATCTGTTGAAAATTATATATTTGAATCAGGTCAATAAGGTTTGTATTGAATGCCTATGTTTACGTGGCACTAATGTTCATTGAGAGGAATCTTTACTGATTATATCACAGCCCTTACATTACATTTCTCCTTTCCATGACAATTTTGAAGGTCTGGACTCTGTAACCCATGTCTCTTTTCTGCCTACTGGGCTGAAAATTTCCTTAAATGAAATTTTGTGGTTGAAAACTAAAAACTTGCCAGGTTGACAACATGCATTTTTATACTTCAAAATTGAGGATTTTATACCCCCAAGACAACACATTATATTTAACTTGCATCATGTATAGTCATATACTCACCTGAAGGTGCATGTGTGTCTATTATGAATGAGATTTGTTTCAAAAGTTATCAACATTCACTTGCTGTCATAGATATTAATTGGCTTCCTACTCAGCATCCAGTTCCCCCTTTTTCTTTCCTAAGGGTACCCAGATTTCTGACCAGGTAGCTGCCCCTTTTTCCATACAGCTAATATATACATTCACAAATTCACACATATGTGCACATATTTATGCTTTCTATCATATATGAACCTGTGTCTCTAAAAGGATTTTTCTTTTTATACAACTAAAAGGCCTTTATAGACAGTAAACAAAGAGGCTGCATATGGAAGAGTTTGTATGGAATAACAGAGTGGTAGGAAACAGTATTGGTGGGTAATAGTATACACCCCTCACAATGGTAATTATCTGGTGTTGAATCCTCTCAGACCAGAGTCATGCAAAGGCCAGGCCCCAAGAGTGCTTGGCTATACTTACCAGGACTGACTGTGGCAGGCAGTTAATGAGAAATTGTCCTGAAACCTAGCCAGAAAAGTCAGATACCAGGTAGTCATTCTATGCAACCTGAAGCAGGAGTGAGGAGGACAGCAGGGATCCAGGAGACAAAGTTGGCCAGATGCTAAAGAAGCAGTAACACTACGGCACCAAAGAATGATAGTAACTAGAGTTAGTAGGAGCTGCAAAGATCAATGTGGGTATCAAACAATGGAACAGGCCAAGGTGGAGTTTGGTGTGTGTGGAGGATAAGGGTAATTCAGGATTTCAACTTGAAGAAATGGGAATGTAGATCAGGCTCCTTATCTGAATGCTTTGGTTGCTCCCACCAACAGGGGTGAGTCTTAAAGGATCAGACTACAATCAAATAGTATTTCATTGAAAATGAATATCATGGCAGAATGGATTAGCTACATTTTTAAAAAACTCTGTGAACTTTATCATATAGGAATAAGTGTACTGCTACTACCATATGGGGCTACCATGTTCCAGACACTCCTAAGAGAATTTGGCATGAATGATCTCATTGAATTTTTATAATAGCCTTATGAGTCAGGTACTATGATTGTAGTGATGGTTGCATAACACTCTAATGATACTGAAAAACATGAATTCTATACTTTAAATGGCTGAAATATATGATATGTGAATTTTATTCCAATTAAGCTAGTGAAAAGAAAAGAGAACAAAGTGGCAGAGAGTTTATATGGCA
This sequence comes from Manis pentadactyla, assembly GCF_030020395.1. Taxonomy (NCBI): domain Eukaryota; kingdom Metazoa; phylum Chordata; class Mammalia; order Pholidota; family Manidae; genus Manis; species Manis pentadactyla. The sequence goes on along the minus strand of NC_080038.1, from coordinate 106,865,410 downwards.
TACATGGAAAATGCATACAAATGCAGACAACTTTAAATGTTCATACATTTGTTCATGCAAATGATTTTGAAATGAGAAAATCAATGTCAGAATTATAGGGAAATAGGAAGAACTATTTCCTGGAGATACTGTAAATTCATTATATAATGGCCATATGTAACAAAAAAGTATTATGCTTAGTTTTGAACTAGTAAAAAGAAAAGGCAGGGAGTGGGGGAGCCTCAGGATGGTGGAGCAGGAAGGCAAGACAGAAACCTTCTCCCACACAAAGCAACTACAGCAAATACAATTAAACCTGAAAATGAACTGAAGACTACAGAACACACCACCTACACCTGGGGAAGAAGAGACACAGAAAAGGGTAAAGTGGCAGAGCTGTGACCAAATGGGAACCCAGCCCTTCCACCATCTCAGCCCACAGGCGGGAGGAAGAGGAAAGGAGAGTGGAGGGGATAGGAGCTCACGAACGCTGCACACCTAGCCCTGGAGATCTGCTCTGGGAACATGAGTCCATTAGGTTCTGGTGCTTAGCAGGACTGGACACCAGGGACAGTTGCAACACCCTGGGAGGCTAAGACATCAACCACCTGGGAAGGATAGGCATGCTCTCCTGGTCCCATTGAGACCCAGCACAGAAGCAACAGTTTGAAAGACTTTCCAGCAATGGGAAGGGAGCCAAAGGGTCAAGGGTTGGATGGGGTTGTCTCTGAAGGAGAAAGGGCAGGTGTAACATACCTCCCCAGGCCTCCTTTGGACCAGTGGGTCAAGCACTCTCTGAAGTGCAAGGTGCTCCATTCCCCTCACTGGCAACTCATCCCCAAGGCACCTCCCTGCATGCCAGCGACATGCCAGCCCACTTGGCCCAGCAGCATCCAACTTTACTGCCTGGCAGGCACAGGGTGACTCTCCCAGTTCTCATGGCCCTGTTTCAACCCAACTAGGGAGATGCCTGAAGGATCCAGCCCCAAGAGCTCCTTCCTCCACCTGGTGGCCAAGCCAGATGCTGTGCACCCTGCCACTGCTAGGCGGCACCTGTGGGACTCACTGTTGCAGCATGACTAGCTGCCTCCATTGCCAGCAGGGCCTCCCAACACCCAGCTTGCTACCTCTGTTCACCTTTGCCTGACCACCACTCAGGTTGAGCAGCCCACAGCCTAAGGGCCCTTCTACCATGCAACTCACTGCCTAGGTGCACCCACACCCTCCCAGAGAACAACTGGCTGCCAGCACTGTGCATCCTGCTGCTGCCACAGTGCACCCATGCACTCTTCACCACATGACTTGCCACCATTGCCAAGCACCTAAGGGTTCCACAACTGGGTGATTTGCCATCACCAGAAGCCCATGCACCCTGCCATTGTGCAACTCACCCTGCAACCATCCCACCCCAGTTAACCCAGCAGCCCCGTCATCACTGCATGGCAGACAGAAGACAGACCCACCCACAATGTTCCCAGCAGAAACCACTGTTCTGATCACATAGGCCCAGCTAAGGCAAACCACTGGCCTCAGCAGACTGAGACAAACCACTGCTGGCAGACACAAAGGCAACCCCGCACATTGTGCACCAACAGCAACTGGGGCTCCACAGCAGAGGAAAAGCAGGCACTGCAAAGGAAAGAGTCCTGAGCTTCTGGGAACCACAGGACACCTTCTTCATAAAGCCATTACTCTCTAGATCAGGAAGCATAGCAGATTGATCTAATACGAAAGAAGAAACAGAGAAACCCTGAAAAAATAAAGAGGCAGAGGAATATGTTCCAAACAAAACTATAGGATAAGACACCAGAAAGACAGGTAAAATGAAACAGAGATCACCAATCTTCTTGATAAAGATTTCAAAGTAAAAGTCATAAATATACTCACTGATCTGTGGAAATAAAGATCTCAGGGAGGACTTGAACAAAGAGATACAAAAGCTGAAGAATACAGTAACTGAAATGAAACACAAAATGTAGGGAATGAATAATAGATTGCTTCAAGTAGAGAAGACAATCAATGAGATGAAAATTAGAGAAAAAGGAATACAATGAACCTGAGGAGCACAGAGAAAAAAATGATCTTTAAGAGTGAAAGAATGCTAACAGAGTGGTGTGACCAACCCAAAAGAAATAATATTCACATAATAGGGGTACCAGAAGGATAAGAGAAAGATAAAGAAATAGAAAGTCTCTTTGAGGAAATAATTGCTGAAAACTCCCCCAATCTGGGGAAGGAAATAGACACTCAGGTCATGGAAGTACAGAGAGCCCCCAACAAAAAGGAAACACAGGGAGACAACACCAAGACATATAACAATTAAAATGGTAGAGATTAAGGACAAGGAGAGAGTATTGAAAGCAGTTGGAGAGAGAAAAAAGATTACTTATAAAGGAAACCCCATCAGGATATCAGCAGACTTCTCAGCAGAAACTTTACAGGCAAGAAGGGAGTGGCATGAAATATTTAATGTAATGAAACAGAAGGACCTTCAACCAAGAATCCTCTACCCAGTAAGATTATCATTTAAATTTGAAGCAGGGATTAAACAATTTCCAGATAAATGAAGGCTCAAAGAATTTATAACAGCAAAACCAGCTTTACAGGACATGTTAAAGGGACTGCTATAGATGGAAAAGTTCCTAAGGCTAAATAGTTTTGATTATAACAGCTAATACATAAGGTGTAGAGGAGGAAGAAGAAGAAAAGAACTTTTAGATTGTGTTTGAAATAGAGCAATCAGAAATTTAATATAGACTGTTATATAGTCAGGAAGCTATCCTTGAATGTTTGGTAACATAAACCTAAAGTCTATAATAGATACACACAAAATTAAAAAAGAGAACTCCAACCACAACATTAAAGAAAACCATCAAGTAAGAGAAGAGTGTAAGAGAGGAAGAAAGGGACAGAAAGGAGCTATAAAAACAAACAGAAAACAGTTAGTAAAATGGCAATAAGTACATACCTATCAATAATTACCTTAAATGTAAATGGACTGAATACATCAATCAAAAGACATAGAATGGCAGAATGGAAAAAGAGACAAGACCCATCTATATGCTGCTACAAGAAACTCATTTCAGACCCAAAGACATACACAGACTAAAAGTGAAGGGATGAAAAGAGATATTTCATGTAAATAATAGGGAGAAGAAAGCAGGAGTAGCAGTACTTATATCAGACAAAATAGATTTGAAAGCAAAGAAAGTAACAAGAGCCAAAGAAGGACATTACATAATGATAAAAGCGTCAGTCCAACAAGAGGGTATAACCATTATAAACATCTACACACCCAACATAGGAGCACCTAAATATGGAAAACAAATACTAATGAATTAAAGGGGGAAATAGCTTACAACACATTTATTGTAGGATACTTTAACAAACCACTCACATCAATAGACAGATCAAGCAGACAGAAAATAAATAAGGAAACAGAGGCAGTGAACAATACATTAAATCAGATGGACTTAACAGTCATCTACAGAGTACTCCACCCAAAAACAGCAGGATACACATTTTTCTCAAGTATACATGCAACATTCTCCAGAATAGATCATATATTAGGTCACAAAAAGAGCCTCAATAAATTAAAAAAGATTGATTGTAACAAGCAATTTCTCAGACCACAATGGTATGAAACTAGAAATAAATTACACAAAGAAATAAAAAGCCTACAAACACATGGAGGCTAAACAACATACTTCTAAATAATCAGTTCTTTAGAACTAAATAGCTTATAAAATTCATATAAAATTCCTATGGAACCACAAAAGACCCCAAATGGCCAAAGCAATCCTGAAAATGAAGTGGTTCCTAGAGGTGGGCTTCTAGTTATAAGAAACAGTCCATTTTAGCTCCTACAGCTTCTATCATCTGGCCTAGACATATGGGCTCAGCCTTGCTCCAGTCTTTAGAAACCATTTGGCTGTCAAGCAGGGGGAAGTGTAAAGAACCCTGGACTCACAGCTCAGTTACTCAGCACTGAGCATAAAGTCAGCCTTCCTACTAATCCCTTTCTGACTGAATCATCTAGTCTAGTAAATGGGCTCTTAATCTTGCTCCTTATGAATATTTCTACTTTATAATGAAGTTGTAGCAACTAAATCCTCTTCATGAAGAGTCTTCTCATTTGTTCTCATTTCCTTGACACTGGGTGAAGAAAGAAAGTTTCAACAGGCATATTCCTCTTTTCATATTTAGTTAAATTGCTTCAAGGATTTATCTCTAAGTGATGACCACTCCCTTTGTGGGCTTCTATTAATGTGCAAACCTGGGAATTAAAATCACATAGGCTTATTAGGAACCCCCAACTCTTCTACTCAACTACTTGAGGCAAAACACTTAACCTCACCGAACTTCAGATTCCTCATCCTGAAAATGAAGATAATATCATGTATCTTGCAGGGTTGCTTGGGAGGTTGTATGTCAAAGCCAAGCAAAGTGACTGAAACATGAATGTTGAGGAAGTGGTAGCTCTTTTACTTTTTTATATTCAGGTAAAATTCACACAGTGTAAATTTAACCATTTTAAAGTATGCAACTCAGTGACATTTAGTACATTCACAATATTGTGCATCAATTGCCTCTCTCTATTTCCAAACATTTTCATCATGGCCAAAGGATACCTGGCATGATAACTCATTTATAGCTCAAAAATGCTAATAGGGAGAAGAAAGCAGGAGTAGCAGTACTTTTATCACACAAAATAGATTTGAAAGCAAAGAAAGTAACAAGAGACAAAGAAGGACATTACATAATGATAAAAGGGTCAGTCCAACAAGAGGGTGACTTTTGTGGGTGGTAACCCAAATGGCATCACACTGAGAACATTAAGATCACAAATCTAAGGCTAAGTGCAGCATTCATCATTCTCTGATCTCCTGTGTGATGCCATCTGTGAAAGCTCAGCAAAATAGAGGTATAATTCTTAGCCTGCTTGCTTTACAGGTCACTTTCAGGACTTTTCCTCCCACATAAGGTCAGTCTGCAGGGTTTTTATAGCTTGGTTGCCCTTTCTACCCGCCATCATGCCATGAAGTTTCATTTAAGCACATTACTCAGCTAGGTTCTATGCCAACTTGTTGTAAAACAATTTATCATTGACCCAAACTAGGTGTTTGCTAATTCACTCAGAATTAATTGTGCGCTTTAATCATTTTCACTGAATTAATTTCCATGTCTGTAGCTTTTATAACCGTAAGTACTAGCATACTGATTGAAAATTTCCCATCAGTTGTATATGAGGTATGACTATAAATTTTCTTTTTAATTTTCTTCTATGACTCATAAACTGACTTAGAAGCAATTTCAAAAAGGAGTAAAAGGTTTGCAAAGGATAGTGGCATACATGCAATAAATGCCTTTTTTTCTCTTAGGGGAATACTCAGATGCATACATTCTTGTTTGTTAAAATGGTCTTGTTACATTACTGTCACAATCTACATTCCAACATTGCTGTTAGCTTCTTCATTTTCTAGCATTTCTTTTTATTTTTAGAATATAAGATACATGCTTTTTACATTCAGCTTTTAAAAAAAGTTTTTAATGATACTTTCATGTGTTGCAATGTGTAAAATATTATTTACAAATAGATAATGAGAAGAACAGTTAGTACCATTCACAACCTGTGTCAATTTCTTGTTTTGGCATAGTGGTAGAATAAACGAACACAAGACTGGATGTATGTTAGGAAACCTGGGTTCTAGTCCTCAGACTGCAACTAAATAGCTGTGTAATTTTGGGAAGGCACAACTTTATACAGAGACCACATTTTTCTTCATCTGTCACATAATCTGTCTCTCCTATCTACTTCATTAGGATGCTTTAAGACAGATTCAGCATGTTCCAGTTTAACTGATTAACTCCACCATCTTTATTCCCAACTCTCTGTCCTAAATCTTGTCTTTTATGCTAATTGTCTCGCAAATCTTTATTCCATTCTCATTGTCCTATGTCAAGTCTATTTATCTCAGTCTACTGGATGACTGCAATAGACTGGTCAACCTGTTCCCATTCTTGCTCTCCTCCAAACAATCATCTACTTTACAATAGTTATAGGCTGAAAACACAATCTGACTATGTCATTCCCTGGCTTAATGCCTGAAATGGCTTCCCATTGTAAAGTGATAAATTCTATTTTTTAAGGCTGGTACACAAGGCTCATCAGATACAGTTTCATTCTACCTTACAAACAGTGAGCCCACTATAGACCATATAAAATTACTTGTTCAAATCTTTAGTGATCCCACTGTGGCAGATGCTTATGATGGACCATGCCAGATCCCCAAATCTACCTGATTTCAGCTCAGTGTGGTAGAAGTTCTATGTACATTTGTCAATGTCCTGAACTAATCATGAGTCACAGCATTTCTCTACTCTTGCTTTTTTGGAAGCTATAGAAGGCTGTTAAACTGTGTACAGGTATAACCAAGAAGTATGGGATGGAGGAAAACTCTAAATCAAAGGAGAACAAAAATCAGTGGATAAATGCCTGAGAATCTCTGTTCTGTGAAGACACAATCCAAGGTCTGTTCTATACAGTTGCTCAGACAGTACTAGTAGGGTTGAGCTTCAGTTGTCCACAGCAATTGCACCCTGTGTTTTGGAGGTGATGCTTGGGACCACATCCCAAATAAACTACCCATACCCAGTCCTTGTTTCAAAGCCTGTTTTCTGGGTAATGCAAATTAAGACATCTTCTAAGTTTTGTCTACTTGACCTTTTGATCATTAAGAGTGTGCTAAAGACTCCTACTATAGAAATAGGGGGATTAAAGATGGCGGCATGAGAGGCAAGACAGAGTCCTCCTTCTAAAACAACACACAATACAAAAATATAATTAATACAACTAATCCTGAAAGAGCAACAGGAAAAAAGGCTGCACCAGACTGCATACACCTGGAAAAAAGAGCAAACGTCACGGAATAGGGTAACATACTGAAGCTGGGACCCAGCGGGACCCAAGCCCTTCCTCCAACCCAGCTCACCGGAAGGAGGAAGGGAAACAGAGCGGGAAGGGTGTGGAGCCCTGAGACTGCTAAACACCTAGCCCTGGAGATCTGCTCTGGGAGCACGAACCTACATTGCATGGTGCTCTGGTGATTAGTGGGATTGGAAAGCTAAGATAGGCGGAAAACCTGGAGAAACAGATATTACAGCTGCTTGTGGAAAATAGGAATTCATATCCAGCTGATCTGGGTAGACAGTCTGAAAGACTTCCTAAAAGCAAGGGGGCTGCAAAGGAGCAGGGATTGCACAGAGCTTCCTGCTCAGGAGAAAGGACAGGTAGACAAAATTGTCCAGGTGCACTCTGCCCAGCAGGTTGGGAAGGTAAACAATCTTCAGGCGCTCCATTTGCCTGGCTGGCTATGCAGTTCCAAAGCTCCCCACTGTGATATGCAGCCTGCTGTGTCTTCCTCCCAGCTAGCCTTCACCTGGCTGGCAAACTGGTAGCCCCTGCCCTAGTGTCAGGCCAGCCAGAGGAAAGCCCTGCCTACAGTATATACAAACCAAAAGCATAGAGGCTTACACCTGCATGTTCATCCCACTGGTTCTGGCAGTGGAGACAGGCATAGCAGCCAGGAAGCAGGAAAGAACTCATTCCTCCTCCCAGGTACCAGCACCACTTTCCTGTGATCCCCGAAATCACTCCAGGGGCTGAGTAACTCCACAGAGTAGAGCTTCTGGGTACTAGATGGCACCACATACAAATATGAAACATAAAAGGAACCTGGTTCAAAGCAAAATCTCAACACCAGAGAAAGGACTGACTGAGTCTGAATTAATAAATCTTCCTGAAAGAGATTTCTAAATAAAAATAATAAACATGCTCATGGAGGTACCAAAAAATACTCAAGATCTCAGAAATGAATTTAGGACAGAGATCCAATCACTGAAGAGCACAATAGAGGGTATTAAAAACAGATTAGATATGGGGTGGAGACGATAAATGAAATAGAAATTAGAGAAAAGGAATACAAAGAAGCTGATGCACAGAGAGAAAAAAGGATCTCCAGGAATGAAAGAATACAGGGAGAACTGTGTGACCAATTCAAACAGAATAATATTTGCATTATAGGGGTACAAGAAGAAGAGAGAGAAAAAGGGATAGAACGTGCCTATAAGGAAGTAATTGCTGAAAACTTCCCCAATCTGGGGAAAGTGATAGTCTCTCAGGCCACGGACATGCACAGATCTCCCAACACAAGGGACCCAAGGACAATAACACCAAGACGTATAATAATTAAAATGGCAAAGATCAAGGACAAGGACAGACTATTAAAAGCACACCGAGAGAGAAATAAGATTACATGCAAAGGAAAAGCCATCAGGCTATCATCAGACTTCTCAGCAGAAACCTTACAGGCCAGAAGGGAGTGGCATGATATATTTAATACAATGAAGCAGAAGTGCCTCAAACCAAGAATACTTTATCTGGCAAGATTATCATTTAAATTTGAAGGAGGGATTAAACAATTTCCAGATAAGCAAAAGCTGAGAGAATTTACCACCCACAAACCATCTCTACAGTCTATTTTGGAGGGACTGCTATAGATGGAAGTGTTCCTAAGGTTAAACAGCTGTCACCAGAGGTAATAAAAATGGATAGACAAAGAGTACAGAACGTGATGCCTAATATATAAAGAATGGGTGAGGAAAAAAGGAGGGGGAAAAAAAGAACCTTTAGATTGTGTTTGTAATAGTACATTAAGTGAGTTAAGTTAGACTCTTAGATAGTAAGGAAGTTACCCTTGAACCTTTGGTAACCACAAATCTAAAGCCAGCAATGGCATTAATTAGCATATACCTATTGATAATCACCATAAATGTAAATGGTCTGAATGCACCAATCAAAAGGTAAGCCACTGAATGGATAAAAAAACAAGATCCAACTATATACTGCCTATGAGAGACTCACTTTCCCCACTTTTATTCAACATAGTACTGGGGATCCTAGCCACGGCTATCAGACAACACAAAGAAATAAAAGGCATCCAGATTGGCAAGGAAGAAGTCAAACTGTCCCTGTTTGCAGATGACATGATATTGTACATAACAAACCATAAAGAATCCACTCCAAAACTGCTAGATCTAATATCTGAATTCAGCAAAGTTGCAGGACACAAAATTAATACACAGAAATCTGTTGCATTCCTATAAACTAACAATGAACTAGCAGAGAGAGAAATCAGGAAAACAATTCCATTCACAATTGCATCAAAAAGAGTAAGATACCTAGGAATAAACCTAACCAAGGAAGTGAAAGACCTATACCCTGAAAACTACAAGACACTCTTAAGAGAAATTAAAGAGGACACTAACAAATGGAAATTCATCCTATGCTCTAAGCTAGGAAGAATTAATATTGTCAAAATGGCATTCCTGCCTAAAGCAATCTACAGATTCAATACAATCCCTATCAAAATACCAATAGCATTCTTCAATGAACTGGAACAAATAGTTCTAAAATTCATATGGAACCACAAAAGACCCCAAATAGCCAAAGCAATCCTGAGAAGGAAGAATCAAGCGGGGGGAATCTTGCTTCCCAACTTCAAGCTCTACTACAAATCCACAGCAATCAAACAATTTGGTACTGGCACAAGAACAGAGCCACAGACCAGTGGAACAGAATAGAGAGTCCAGATATTAACCCAACATATATGGTCAATTAATATAAGATAAAGGAGCCATGGATATACAATGGGAAAATGACAGCCTATTCAAAAGCTGGTGTGGGCAAAACTGGACAGCTACATGTAAGAGAATGAAACTGGATCATTGTCTAACCCCATACACAAAAGTAAATTTGAAATGGATCAAAGACCTGAATGTAAGTCATGAAACCATAAAACTCTTACAAGAAACATAGGCAAAAATCTCTTGGACATAAACATGAGCAACTTCTTCATGAACATATCTCCTCAGGCAAGGGAAACAAAAGCAAAAATGAACAAGTGGGACTATATCAAGCTGAAAAGGTTCTGTACAGCAAAGGACACCATCAGTAGAACAAAAAGGCATCCTACAGTATGGGAGAATATGTTCATAAATGACATATCTGATAAGGGGTTGACATCCAAAATATATAAAGAGCTCATGCACCTCAACAAACAAAAAGCAAATAAGCCAATTAAAAAATGGGCAAAGGATCTGAACAGACAGTTCTCCAAAGAAGAAATTCAGATGGCAAACAGACACATGAAAAGATGCTCCGCAACGCTGATCATCAGAGAAATGTGAATTAAAACCACAATGAGATATCACCTCACACCAGTTAGAATGGCTGCCATCCAAAAGACAAACAACAACAAATGTTGGCAAGGATGTGGAGAAAGGGGAACCCTCCTACACTGCTGGTGGGAATGTAAATTAGTTCAACCATTGTGGAAAGCAGTATGGAGGTTCCTCAAAAAACTCAAAATAGAAATACCATTTGACCCAGGAATTCCACTTCTAGGAATTTACCCTCAGAATGCAGCAGCCCAGTTTGAAAAAGACAGATGCACCCCTATGTTTATCACAACACTATTTACAATAGCCAAGAATTGGAAGCAACCTAAGTGTCCATCAGCATATGAATGGATAAAGAAGAAGTGGTACATATACACAATGGAATATTATTCGGCCATAAGAAGAAAACAAATCCTAACATTTGCAACAACATGGATGGAGCAAGAGGGTATTATGCTCAGTGAAATAAGCCAGGTGGAGAAAGACAAATACAGAATGATTCCACTCATATGTGGAGTATAAGAACAAAGGAAAAACTGAAGGAACAAAACAGCAGCAGACTCACAGAACCCAAGAATGGACTAACAGGTACCAAAGGGAAAGGGATTGGATAGGGTGGGTGGGAAGGGAGGTATAAGGGGGAAAATGGGACATTACAATTAGCACACATAATGTAGGGTGGGGGACATGGGGAGGGCTGTACAACACAGGGAAGACAAGTCGTGATTCTATAGCATCTTACTCTGCCGATGGACAGTGACTGTAATGGGGTATGTGGTGGGGACTTGATCATGGGGGGAGTTTAGTAACCATAATGTTGCTCATGTAATTGTAGATTAATGGTACCAAAATTTTAAAAAAGAGTCTAAGGAGGGTATCATAAGAGAAGTTCAAAGTGCTATAGAAGCTCATTGGAGAGAACTTTACAGAAATGCATACACGCATCATGGATGCATCACCTGAGATGACCTAGGAAGAATGAAAGGATAATTACAAGCAGAACCCAGCAGAAATGTTAGGTTATTTTAATTTAAAACACTTTAGCATAGACAGTATGACATTGTGTGCATTAGCTGAAGTTACAGCCCAGGTACAACTAGTATTCTATTTAAGAGTTCACATTCCAGAGAGCCAACTATCATTTTAATTATGAGGCATCTACCCCTAAAGTGGCTTCTATAGGTGCTTCCTTTATTTATAGCTACACTGTCTGTAGCAATACCAGGTACTTCACTAATTAGCATTGTGAATGTTGGAAGTTGGTTTTTACTGGTGAAATTTGTGACTTGTTAATTAGCATAAAGATGTTACAAATGAGTTCTCATTGTTGAAATTAAAGGTACTCAAAATATGTGGATTGGCTAAAGTATTTTGAATACACATCTCATTCTCATATGAGTCAGGTAAAACAGTATCTAGTGAAGCCCCTGGTCTTTACCATTAGGAATACCAGGACTCAAATCTAAATGTGATTCAGTGTCCAGCCTTTTGTTTGGTGGATTGCTGGCTGCCACATGCAGACTATAGGCTAATAGGATTCCTCATCTGGAATGTAATCACATCTTGTATTTTTAGTATATTTTGTTGACTGAGAAAACATGTATGTGCATATAGATTCTAGAATCACTTGCAGTAACTTCATAGGGTCCCAGGGGTCCCTAGTCTACTGTTTGGAAATCACTGTTTTATATATGGGAAGAAGGGCAGGTTTACATCATTGCAGTGTATTTTAGGAAGATTAATCTGACTTTGGAATTTGGGATGAATTGAATGGGGGAAAGAATATTCCAGGTGAAAAGTAGTAAAAGCATGGTAACAGAATGGAGTAGAAGAGGTTAGATTGGAGAAGCATGGCAGAGGAAGAATACAAGTAAGTAAATGTAGGGAGCCAAGGGAGGACAGATGGTATTTATAACAGTCACGTATGTAGAGCTTACGTGCCAGGCATATTCTATGTAGTTTGTATATATTAACTCACTTATTCCTCTCTGAAACCCTATAAGTTAGACATTTTGCAGATGAAGAAAGTATTGAGAGTATAATCACCCTGCCTAAGGTCAGTGAGCTGGGATTTGAACCCAGGCAGTCTGGCTAGAAAATCCTAATCATTCAACCATATTGCTTCAAAGAATTAAATATAACCCCAAAGTTTTGAGCTCCTGTTATTAGGAGAATGGTGAGGTCAGTAACTGAAACAGAGAAATCAGAAGTATTTGGGGAAGGAGAGAAACACATACAGCATATACGTGCATATGTATTTGTAAGACATTCTACTGTGTTTATTTATTCTTTGAGTTTTACTGAGATATAATTCACATACAGCATTGTGTAAATTTAAGGTGTACATCATAATGGCTTGACATACATAAATTGTGAAATGATTACCACAATAAGTTTGGTTAACAACCCATGAGCACATATAGTTTAAAAAAATGTTTTTTCCTTGCAATTTGAACTGTTAGAATTTACTCTTTTAACAACTTTCAAATAAATGTACCATACAGCAGTGGAATTATAGTCATCATGTTGTACATTCCATCCCCAGAACTTTATTATCTTAGAACTGGAAGTTTGTATCTTTTGACCATCTTCATCCAATTCCCCCAACCCCACCCCCATCTCTGGGAACCACAAATATCATATCTTCTATGAGTTTGCTTTTTTTAGATTCCACATATAAATAAGATCATGAAGTATTTGTCTTTCTCTGACTTATTTCACTTAGCATAACACTGTCAAGGACCATGCATGTTGTCATCAATGGCAAATTTCCTTCTAATTTATGGCTTGATAGTATCCATTATATATGTGTGTATATATATATATCTCATCTTCTTCATCCATTCAGGTCAAATATTTTAGTGTAATATAACTAAAAAATTTAGAATTCAAATGTGCCAAGAATGGATAATACTTTAAAGTTTCTATTAACTCATTAAACTTAATACTTTAAATTTCTATTAATAAAACATAACTCAAATGAGTCATTCTTGTGCAAGCTAAGTCCCAAAAATCAGAGAATGACAGAATTTGATGGAAACCAGAATACATCACCCCAAAATATGCCTCTTTGACATAAAATTATGTTGAACTGATGGTAATTAAGAAGAAGTAAATGCTGACAAAGCTCCCCCTTTTCTGTGTAAAGGCAGGAAATAAATTCTCCTTTTGCTGGAGACAGATTCTAATTAGCCCAGAGATGGCACCAGAAAATCTGTATAAACAAATCTTGCTAAACTAACTCTTATCTTCCTAGTTATTTCTTCATCATTAACTACTGAGACAGGGACCCTGGATGTAGTCAGAGTAGGGTGAAGGCCTCCGGAGGGGGCAGGGTGGGATATTTGCAGTCAGAGCAATGTAACCACATGCAAAGAAACCCCCCTGCTAAAACTCTATGTTAAACATTGAGCTCTAGAATCATTCTTCAGGGAAATCAGTTAATGTTCGCCAGATAAAGAAGAGTAGCATATGTTTTATTATGCTAACCATTTATAATCATGTGTAAGGTTCACTTTAGCATACTAAAAGGCCCAGGCCTATGTGCTGTCTTTCCCCCTTCAGATCTGATGAAGTGATTTTGCAAACTGGGCAACTAATTTAGCAAGTAAGTCCAGACATAAACAACACAGTAAAAGGCAGGAAAGATTCCACCTTAAAGATAAGATTGCATTTTAATACCCAAGAAGTTAAGACGTTAGAAATTCTTAACTTACTCTTTAGCAAACAATACCTCAGCCCACCTTGGGGGGGCTGAGCAGGTGACCTTGTTTCACATACTCCCAGACCAAGATGCTGGTATCTCAGAGAAATCATCAGAGGAAGTTGCTTGTGTTAAGTTAATTCTAAATATTCATGGAGCACTTAACAAGTCCACAGCCCTAAGTTTTTTTCATGTTCTCAAAAAATCCTGAGCTGCCTATAAAATCCCCTAGACAATGCACCACTAGGGACTCTCTTGTCCCCTCCTGGCGTGAGCCAGGAGCTCTGTCCTTTCACTGTATCTCTAAATAAAAGCCTGTACCTTGCTCTCCTTCCTTAACTGTTTGTGAAGCTCATTCTTCGGCTTTGTGAACAAGAACCCCGGCATCACTACCTTAGCCCAAACTCCTTTGCTTTGTCAATTCTTCACAAATTTATTGTTAGTTTGTGAAAAAGGCGCAAAACCTTCTGCTCCAGTCACTTCTTTAGGTCTTCATTCTCTTTGAAGGCTCCTGTGTACATGTAAAAATTTAACAGAACTTGTGTACTTTTCCCTTGTTAATCTATTTTTGTCAGTTTAATTTTCAGACCCAACCAGGTGATGCCAGGGTTCTTGTTCACGAAGCCGAAGAATGAGCTTCACAAACACTCAAGGTAGGAGAGCAAGGTACAGACTTTTATTTAGAAATAAAGTCAGAGAATAGATTTCCTGGCTCACACAAGGCACCAGAGGGGACAAGAGAGCCCATGATGGGGCTTTGTCTAGGGGTTTTATAGGCAGTTGAGGATTTTTTGAGAACATGAAAAAAACTTAGGGGTGTGGACTTGTACCACCTGCCTTGTCCTCAAGGTGGGCTGGGTCGTAGTCTGATTGCTAGAGCTGACAGCGGAGTCACAGGTTATGCTGATACCCTTGCAGAACACTCAAACATTCCAGGCCAAGTTGCTCCTGGGCTTTTGACCTTTAACTGATCTCACTGAAGATGTCTATATCTTTACCCTAGAGAATTAGTGTGACCTTGACTTTGCATAATGCTTAACAGAGTTTCAATGGGGACTTCTTTGACCATTGTTACATTGCTCTCACTGTAAATATTCCGCCCTGCTTTTCCCTGGAGGCCCTCACCCTACTCTGAGGGTCGAGGAAAACTTTTTTCTCGTCTACAATTGTTAGGAAGGAAAATAGATATGAGTGGGTTAGAAAGAGTAAGGCCATAAAGCCCACTAGAAGGGACTCAAAATTTTAACCAGTTAAAACCAGAGAGCCAGGAAAGACTCATAGTTAATGAGTTGATCAGTTAAAGCTCAAAAGGCCAGGAGCAACTTGGCCTGGGATGTTTGCAGATTCCTCAGAGAAAGAGAAATATCTCAGCATAACCCATGTCTTCATGTGTCAATTAGGTCACGCCAAATTTACTTTTTTCCTGCTGAAAGGTCCAGCTATAAACAGCATAATAAAGACAGGAAGATTCCACCTTAAAGCTAAAATTGCATTTTAAAATCCAAGAAGTTAAGTAAGACTCTTAACATATTCTTTAGCAAACAGTTAATAACTCAGCCCACGGAGGGCAGTCTTAATTGATAACCTCCCAAACCAGGAAGCTGCTATCCTGGGAGGGGACCAGAGCAGTACATTTCTTATGTTAATTTTGCAGAATTACCCAGAGAACTGACAAGAAACTTAATGTCTCATCAAAGATAAACATCTTGAGACCACTTAACAAGTCCACACCCCGAGCCCTTTGTCACACACCTGAAAAAGTCCTTAAAAGAGGGAACCCCCAACCTTTCAGTGCACACCTCTCTCTGGGGTCTTATGCACTTTGTAAGTGGGTAACTTTGACTTTTTCCCAACCTTTCAGTGTGCACCTCTCTCTGAGGTCGCCCACACTCTTTAGGTGCGTAGACTTTCCCTCCAACCTTTCAGGGCACCTCTCCTGTCTGAGGTGGCCTAAACTTTTTCTCTCTTTAAGTAGCTTCTTACTCTGCTTCACTACTGTGTCTCTCCTCTTCAATTCTTTGTTGTGGCGGGGAAAAGAACTGAGGAAAATACACAACACCTCTCCCCCAACAATACCACACAGCAATTACTGTAAAATAGCAAAGTAAAAATACATGTATTACTGAGAGGAAACCTTCACTCAGATGTTAAGACTTACAATATATTGACAATAATTAAGACAGTCGGGTACAGGCAGAAGGATAGATATATAAATCAATGGAACAGAATAAAAATGTAGACATAAATCCACACAAGTATACCCAATTAGTTTTTGAGAAAATAACTAAGTTCAATGAAGGAAGGATAGCCTTTTTAACAAATGGTGCCAAAGCAATTGAACGTCTTTAGGCAAAAAAAGATCCTTCACCTAAATTTCATACCATATATAAAAACTAAGTCAAAATGGATTACAGACTTAAGTATAAAATGTAAAACTATAAACCTTTTAGAAAAAATCTTTGGAGACTACATTCAGGCAGAGTTTTCAGACTTGACACCAAAAGCATGATCCATAAAGTGAAAAAAACTGATAAATTGGCTCATTAAAATTTAAAACTTTTGCTCTGCAAAAGACCCTAAGAGGAATGAAAAGATGAACTACAGGAGAAAATATTTGCAAACTACATATCTAACAAACAGCTAGTATCTAGAATACACAGAGAACTTCCAAAAATCAGCAGTTAAAAATGGGCAAAATGCATGAAGAGACATTTTACTGAAGAAGACATACAGATGACAATAAGCATATGAAAAGATTTAATGTTAGCCATCAGAGAAATGCAAATTAGCACTACAATGAAATATCACTACAAAACTATCAGAATGGCTACATGAAAAAAAAGTGGTGATAATGCCAAATTAAGATCAGGATGTTGAGAAACTGGATCTCACATACATTGCCAGTAGGAAGGTAAAATGGTGCAGTCATTCCGGAAAGCAGTTAGGCAGTTGCTTACAAAAGTAACATACAACTTAGAACCTAGTAATTACACTCCTGGGCATTTATCCTAGAGAAATAAAGACTTACCTTTACATGAATGCCCATAACAGCTTTATTCGTAGTAGACAAAAACTTGAAACAGCCCAGATGTTCTTCAAAGCATGAATAGGTAAACAAATCATGGTAATGTATACAACATGGAATGCTACTTAGTAATAAAAGAGAATGGATTATTAAAGCACACAACAGTTTGGATGAACTGCAAGGAAATTACGCTGAGTGGAAAAAGCCAGTCTCAAAAAAATAGATAATGCATGATTCCATTTATGTAACATTCATGAAATTGGATAATTATAGAAGTAGGGAACTGATCAGTGGTTGCCAGGTGTTAGGGATGGGGAAAAGGGGGACAACTGTGGCTATAAAGGGATAACATGAAGGAGCCTTTTGGTGATGATACAGTTGAATATCTCTATTGCGGTGGTGGTTATACAAGGCTACACATGTGATAAATTTCCACAGAGTTCCCCTCCGCCCCCACCATATGCAAATTAGTACATGTAAAACTGTTGAAATTCTACTAAGCTCTAGGGATTGTACCAAAGTTAATTTCTTGGTTTTGATCATGTCTTATAATGGTATAAGATGTTAACATTGGAGAAGGCTGGGGAAAGGGTACATGGGACTTCCCTGTACATTTCTTTTGCAACCTCCTGTGAATCTATAATTATTTCAACATGAAATGTATATTAAAATATTAAATGCATTTTATTCAAAATGAAGTATATGTATATATATGTGCATATATGTGTGTAAAAAATATATATGTATATATGACAGGTGCAAGTGATTATTGTCTTCAGTGTACTAATCACTTATTGCACACATTCTATGGCCAAGATCCTGGTTCATGCAAAGTTGAATAAATACATTTTCAAAGACATCCATTCCACTAGAGTCTTCTTGAGAGGTTCCCATCAAAAATGCCCTTAATCTTTCAAAGTGAAACTTACCAGCCAGTAACATAAAGCAATTGAAATCTGCTGGCTTCCTTTTACAAAAATGCCCTTAATCTTTCAAAGTGAAACTTACCAGCCAGTAACATAAAGCAATTGAAATCTGCTGGCTTCCTTTTAAATAGACTAATTATGAGGACAACATAATTCATTCTACCCTCCACCATTTTTCTAAACTATTTTTGCTAAAACTACCAAGTATGCCCTAATTTGACAAATGCAAGCCCTGACCTCTCTGCAACATTTATCCTTATTAACCAGTTTGTCCCTTTTAAAATGCTCTATTTCTTCAGCTTTTGTGACATGACCTTTTTCCTAGTTCTCTTCTTGTCTCTCGAGCCATTTTTATTTAGCTTTTTCTCTCATTTTATATGTTCTCCCATAGCTTCAGTAAAAAAAATGCCATGCTAATGGTTCTCACATCTCCTTTCCAGTATCAAACTTCTTTCTTGAATTTCAAACCCAAATTATCAACCACTCATTAATTGTCTCCACATGAATGTCCTCCAGGAACTTTCCATTTAACTTAATTTCCCTCCCCCTACATTCCTCCTCCTTGCATGGGCCCTACACATAGTAGTTGCTCAATAAATACCTGAGTTAAAATAGAAATATTCTTGATATTTTGAATGACATAATTCTACCATTGTTGAAAATTAGAAACCTCTGGACAGTTCTTGGCTTTTCTCCATCACCCTTAAATCTAGTTAATCACAAAATGCTGTTGATTTCACCTCAATGTTCCTTAAATTGAGGTTCTCCCAATTCTTATGTAACTACTACAGTCAGAGTCCTGAAATATCTCTCACCATGACTATTGACATAAGCTCCAAACTTGTCCCCACAAATTTGTGCCTACAAGTAAATTACCAGAGATGTCTGAGTGAGAGGGTTGTGTGAAAAACTAGTAACAATGTGAAATCACAGTCCCCAACTGTGCAGTTTAATTTACCAAAAACACCTTTGGAAGGACAATTCCTGGTTGTAGAACTGAGACCTTGTGAGAAATATCAAGCTAAGGAAATTGAGCTTGTAAGTGATTCTATGAAAGTTCTTATAAACACTAGCTCCTCAAATATCACTAAAACAGCTTGATGGGACAAAACTAGCTTATTCTCTCCACAGTAAAGGGGAGCCACCACCTCAACAGAGCCTTAATATCATCTATAGGTAGAGAAGATGAAGTTGGGATATTTATGAAATTTTAAAGTCTGGTTTAAAGTGGGCCTTTGGGAAAGGAGCTTGGTAATGATTAGGTAAGGATCATGACACAATAGTTTAATATTTGTGAATCCAGCAGCCTACCAATGGACTTTCAGGAATTTCCAGATGGTTCTCTCAGGAAGTTCCTGGAATGTACAGTAAGTTTAATTACAACCTTTATCTTTCTGGAACTGAGTTTCCTGGAATAGTAAATTGTGCTGATAAAGGCAGTGGAAAAGTAAAATCATATTAATATAGACAGTGAGCTGTGTGGGAGTAGATGGTCTCAGTTTTCATATAAAGAAGATAATAAGAAAATAGTAAAGGGATTAAAATAGATCTATACATTAAGTTAAAAACAGTAGATATTGAACAGTTTATTTCCATTTATTTGTCATGTTTTTGTTGTAATCTGACCTAAGCTAATTCAGCCTTCACAATTAGCTTTGATCTTATGTAAATTGAAGACTGCAGGTCTTCATATGCACAACTTTGCTATTGCATGACACATTACAATACATGGAGGCCTTAAACTGAATTACTCCACACATACTTTTATTTGTAAGCAGAAACAGGAAGGTCATACAGTCTTTTACAATAAGCTTGAGAAAGTCACTACCTCATCTTTTTGAGCACTTTAAGAAGGATCTTGTGCGAAAGTCTCACTCCAAAGCAAATATTCTGACACTAGGCTTAGCTGATCTATTTGGGTCACAAAACAAAATCTTTTCTTATTAGTGTATGTATGTGTGTGGTGGGAGATGATAGAATCCGGACCTGGGTACCACCTTTCAAATAAGCCCACCCACCATCTCAGAGAGAACTAGGTGTCATCTTACCTAGGCTACAAGCATTCTCCAGAGGTCACATCAGAAAGCCAGAATCCCACTTTCCCCTGACTCCTCCCCTTAAAAAGCCCGCCAAAAACCCTGGCCATAAAAAGCCTCTTGACCTGTTAGAGACCTTTTCCTTTGTTCTGCTCGCCAGAACAGAGGGGGCCCTCTCAGGTTCAGCAGTAAACCTGCTTGGACTGTTGAGTTCGCATCCCCTCTTTTCTTTAATCTATCCCCAGTTTTCTTTCATCTATTCCCTCTATCCCTTTCAGGGGAGGTGTACAGAAAGGAAAGGAGTTCCATATGTAAGGTGTGAAACACAAGTAAAAAGATTATTTTATTCAGGCCTTTGCAATAGGGAGAATGTTCATTAATGAGGAACATTTAAAGAAAAGGAAGGGAGCCTGAGGTTTTATAGAGGCGATAAATAAGGAAGCTATCCATGAGGCATATGGGAGTCAGAAGGAAGCACGTAGATGGGTCTTATCTGGGAATATATGAGAACAGAGCAGTCCTTTGAGGTTAGCTGGAATATAAAGGAGTGAGAATTCTTAACTGTTGTTTGAGGTTCAGAGCATGCTACCTTGGCTAATTGAATATTTTAAGCTGAAGGAATTTGAGAAATGTTAGGTCACGAAGGCTCTCTGACATTTTCCTGAAGCAGCTCCTAACACCATCATGTGAGAGTTGCCCAACCTATGACGCAAGGAAAGGAACATCCTTCTCTCTGAAACAGGTGGAATCTGACTGAACAGGCCTTGCTAAGTTCCCCCAGTTTACTACCCTTAGCTCTCATATCCCTTTGTTCTATTACATTTTTCTACAACCTTCCACTCTTCATCAAACCTAGTATAAAAACACAGGTTTAACTGTTTCTTTTGTGTTTTCATTCCCTTATGAAGGCTCCTGTGTCATGTAAAATTTGTATTAAATAAATATGTATGTTTTCTACTGTTGTAGAAAAAAAAATCTGTTTTTTATTACAGATACCCAGCCAAGAACTGAGAAGAGTTGAAGGAAAAATATTTTTTTCCTCCCCTACACTGCTTTCCATGAGCACAGGGCTCAGATAAATTTCAGCATTGTCATAGGCACTCATTAGAAGATGTCAGGCTGTGGGGTTTACCTGGTTCTTGTACCCCTTTTTGTGTGAGGGTGGAGCTACTTGTAGAATATTGCTAATCAATACATATTTTTTGAATTTTAAAGATTAGAGCCAGTTGTTTTGAGAATATTTTAGATAGGATGTCCAGGGGAGGCCTCTTGGAGGAAGTTGTTTTGGAACACAGACCTGAATTTGTTAAGTGAGCAAGTACGCAAAGCGGAAAGGTGTTCCAGGCAGAGGGAACAGAAAGTGCCGAGACCTTGAGGCACAAATGAGTATGGGAAATAAATGAGACCACCCAATAGAGAACAAAAAGAGGGCTATTTATTCAGAGCTTGGTATAGCAAGGGAATCAGCCACCATTACTAGCACTTGGCAGAGACTCAAAGGCAGGCAAGGAGTAGAGAAACTTCACTGGGGGAAAGCAGGATAGCTTCAGCTATGCCCTGATTGGAGGCTGTCAGCATGGGGGAGCTGTAGGCAGGCTAACCAGAGGCAGGGTATCTACGATGTGATTGGTTAGACATGCATGTTTGGTTTTCTCTGATTGGTCCTAAATTGGAAGCTAGGACAAGAATTAGGGAAACTGTCAGTTGTTAATCAAGTCCTGTGTTTTGGCTGTTTGGGGCTGATTGTTACAGGGAGCATTGTTTGGCTTCCTGGATTGGTTGCTAGAGATAGTAGTCTGGCTTCCTACAAGACTGACTTGTAAAGTAAGTTAGTCTCTTGGGCTGGTGTTGCAGATTGTGGGTCAGAGTTCTATTTTATATATAGTTTAGCCACTGTCATTTGCATATTCAGTCTCTCAAGTGTGATGTGTTTGAGGAACACCAGGAAGGATAGGAGCAGAAAGTGTTAGGAGATGAGGTTAGAGAGATTGGTAGAGAATAGGTTTGGTAGGGCCTTGAAATCCATGATAATGAGTTTGGTTTACTCCATTGTGATAGGAACTCTTTGGGGTATTGTCAACCTGGGAGTGAAGTGAGCTGATTAACTGTTTTAAAAGGTTACTTTGGCTATTGTATGGACTACAGAGACGACTACAGAGAGACAACAGTAGAGGCAGAGAGGCCACCGAGGAGGGTATCATCACAGTTTAGGTGACAGATGTGAAGGGGTTCAGAACATGCTCCCGAAAATATGCCACTCTGCATATTGAACATTTTGTTAAAGGCATGTGACAAATACCAGATGCAAGGACACTCTGAACTTCCTTCTTTCTTTTAAAAACAGGAGATGAAATTCCCATGTGGAAGATGTCCTCCCTATATGAGAAGGGAAGAGACATTCTATCTTCAAGGACAGGAAGCTGAGGCCAAGAGAAATCTGCAAACAAACCTTGTTAACCTGACTTTTATCTGCTTAATCACTTCTCCACCCAGTTAAATACCCTAAACCAGCCTCTTTGTCTTGTCACACTTTCTCAATTTACTACTCTTTGTCCAAATCAATACATAAGTGTTCAACTCGGCTTCTTCGGGAATTCATTTTTTTTGTGAGAAATTCCATGTACATGTATAAAAGTTTTTAAATGTGAATGCTTTTCTCCTGTTAATCTGTCTTATGCCATTTTAGTTTTTAGGCCTAGCCGGAGACTCCAAGAGGACAGAGCAGCATTTTTCCCCCTCCTACAGATGACAGTGGTCTGAACCAGGACAGCAGCTCTGGAGGCAGTGAGAAGTGGTGGATTCTGGACATGTTTGGAAGGTAGAACCAATAGGATTTGTTGATGGGTTGGATGTGGGGTGAGCAAGAGTAATCAAGAATATTTCCAATGTTTTTGGCCTGGAAATGTGGTGCCATTGCTAAGAAAACCTTTGTGAATGCCTTACTCTCCTTCATTAAATTATATCTGCCTGTCCAGATAACGTATGCTGCTTGAGGGTAAGGAAAGTACCTAGTCAAGTTTTCTTTCCACTGTGCTTATTAGATAATATACCCTGGCACACTGAAGTCAATATTTCTGACTGAATCTGTTAGACTGAAAAAAAAATGTTTTTGATGCTAGGACACCAAGCAAGGTTTCTAACTGGGGCATCTCTATTCTATTCCTTTTCACATCCTCTTGCTACCTGAGTAAAAAAATGTACACCACTTAGCAAATCTACATATTCCTTCCGTGAATGAAGTGACCTGCCTATTGATGTCATTCTAGGCAAACTGGCTAGACTGGATGTTATAACTGGATATGAAAGAATACAGATATTTACATTCTTTTGAATCCAGAGTTAAAAAAAATGCCTTGCACATTTTGCTCCTGGAGAAAAGGAGACAGATCAGTTCCCAACCAGAGAATTATAGCTGAATGGTAGATTAGATACAAATATTTTAGTTGCATTCTCATCCTAAACTATTTGTTAAGTGCCCGGGTAGGTAAGATCTGCTATGATTTAAATCTGGATTTTTTTTGCTTCTTGTAAATTTTCAAATACAACATAGGGACCTTTTCTCCCTTTATTCCTGTTAACTACTGTGTTACATAGAAATACAAGGGAACAGTAATGCTCTGTTAGTAAGGACATTTACATATGAAAAACACATGATGCATATTCAATTGCCCCTGTTTCAGAATCTCATCATTATCACATTAGTCATTACTGTGTAACTACCTTGTTTTGACTGATTATATACATGAATCCAATATAAATGAGTACAGCTATCTTGAAAACCAGTTTGCTTCCATTAAATTCTGAAGAAACAGTCATCAGTATAATTAAATTTCCCTTTAAATATTTTCATACGGTTCTTTCTTTATCATATGTCTTTGAAAGCAAGAATTTTTCTTCATTATCCACATTTTTTCTACCTTCAAAATTGTGCTACAACACTGAATTTGTGACATCATCACTATTTCCATAATAACCTATTATGATAGCAATAGCACATACACTGTTTAATAAATGAAGCAAAATGAAAAACTCTGATTAAAAATAAATGGAGACATTCAACATTAAATACCTACAAGCAAATTAAAAAGATTATAAAGTGGTGCAAGTTGTATATGCAAGAAGGAAGCATTTGTTTAATTCCAAAAGTGCTATGATTGTCCCCATTCTCCTCATGTAACGTAAAATATGACTAATTTAGGCCTTACTAGATTAGAAATTTTCAGAGTTCAGTATGTGAAGAATGGTGGGGAAAAGGTTTGTTAAGTAAATGAATACATGAAGAACAATGTTAGTGTCATATCTAGGCTGTGTAAGTGAACAAGCTGTTTACTAAAAGCAATCTGCCAACAGTTAAACTAGTCTATATGCTCTCCCAGGAATGACAACTAAAATGTTCACAGTATCTATAGGTCTTTCATATATTTCAGGACCTAGTTGGGATTAACCAGGATTAACTGCATCTGGTTGGAACAGGGTAAGTGAGCAAGGACATGGAATTATATCTTCCCACTGAGCAAATTCAGCTATTGGTACCAGAGAGAATGCACTATGAGGGTCAGAATATGAGATTCAGCTATGCAGTCAGTCATGCAGTATTCCTGAATGTCTACTATGTGCCAGGTTCTGTGCTAGTCATTGAGGATGTGAAGATGAATGTCTTCCCTCAAGGAGCTCACGTATATGCAAATGAGTGAATTTGAATCTGTGAATGAATTGTATTTCAATGCAAGAATATAAGCAATTACAACCACTGAGGTCACATAAAGGAATTAGTAATTAACCACTGTATTCTGGTGGGGGAAATCAAGGACACTGATAGACCTGGATAATGGGGATAAATCAAGCTGTTTGAAATGGTGAATGGCAGTACACTAAGGATACAGAGATGGGAGGGGCTTTCCAGGCCGAGGGTGAGAGATGGGCAGAATACGATCTGGAGTGTACTGTGAAAGAGGAAGTGGGGGATGAGGATTGAGCAGAGTGAGTAAGACCAGGTGATAGAAAGTTTTATACATCACGCTATGGGTTTTGTACTGATCATCCTATAGCAATGCCTGTAAGTAAACAAGCAATCTCCATACACACACAGCTTTCCCTTAGCCTTCCAGTGTGTCATTCTCTCATTCTTAAATATGAACATTCAGCCAAGGACCACAGACATTAGAGGTAAACTTCCAACATTAGAGCTGTACATATTTAAAGTGCATAATTTGGTAAATTTGGACATATATTTATATTCACGTTTGTGAAACCATCCCCACAATCAAGATAGTAAACATATCTAGCACCCCAAAAACTTTCCTTGGGCCTTCCTTCCTATTCCTCACCAAGAAGACACTGATCTGTTTTCTGTCATATTTTTTTCCTTTTTAGTTTGTTAATATGATAGATTACACTGATTGTTTTTTACTTTAACCTTGCATTCTTGGGATAAAACCAACTTGGTCATAGTGTGTTACATTTTTTATATATTGCTGGATTCGATTTACTTAAAATGTGTTATGAAGTTTTGCATGTACGTTCATGAGGGTATTAGCCTGTAGTTTTCTTCTCTTATAATGTCTTCATGTGGTTTGGTGTCAGGGGCATGATAGCCTTGTAGCATGAGTTGGGAAGTATTCTCTAAAATTTTTTGGAAGAGTTTGGGTAGAATTATTATTTTTTGTTTTTTTAAGGTATGGTAGATTTCATCAATGAAGTCATATGGATCTGAGTTTTTCTGTGGGGGAGTTTTTAACCATAATTTCAATTTCATATACATATTGCTATTCAGATTATCTGCTTCATCTTGAGTGAGCTTTGGTAATTTGTGACTTTAAGGGAATTTGTTCATTTGCCCTCATTCATCAAACTTACGGAAATAGAATTATTTCAAGTTATCCCCTTATTCTTTTAATATCTGCAGAATTTGTCACGATGTCACTTCTTTTATTC
The DNA here is from genome assembly GCF_030020395.1 of Manis pentadactyla. Taxonomy (NCBI): domain Eukaryota; kingdom Metazoa; phylum Chordata; class Mammalia; order Pholidota; family Manidae; genus Manis; species Manis pentadactyla. The sequence continues at coordinate 106,839,568 of NC_080038.1, read as the reverse complement.
TAGATATGCGTACTTTGCATTCTCCCTTTTTCCTGATTGATCTGGCTAGTGGTCTACCAATTTTATTGATCTCAAATAACCAGCATTTGATTTTATTGATCTTTCTCTGTTGTTTTTGTTTTCTACTCCATAGATTCTGCTTTGATCTTCATTGTTTCCTTTCTTTCACTTACTTTAGGTTTAATTTGTTCCATTTCTATTTTCTTAAGGTGGCAGATGATGTTATTACTTGGAGACCATTTTTCTTTTTTTTTTTTTTTTAAATAATTATTTTTTATTGAAGGGTAGTTGACGCACAGTATTACATTACATTAGTTTCAAGTGTACAACACAGTGGTAGAACATTTATATACATAATTCTAGGTTCCAGCTATCACCCTACCAAGCTGTTACAATATCTTGACTATATTCCTTATGCTATACATTACATCCCGGTTACTTATTTATTTTACCATTGGAAGTCTGTCCTTTTTTTTTTTTTTTTTTTTTTTTTTTGTGAGGGCATCTCTCATATTTATTGATCAAATGGTTGTTAACGACAATAAAATTCTGTATAGGGGAGTCAGTGCTCAATGCACAATCATTAATCCACCCCAAGCCTAATTTTCGTCAGTCTCCAATCTTCTGAGGCATAACAAACAAGTTCTTACATGTAGAACAAATTCTTACATAATGAATAAGTTACATAGTGAACAGTACAAGGGCAGTCATCACAGAAACTTTCAGTTTTGCTCATGCATTATGAACTCTAAACAGTCAGTTCAAATATGAATACTCATTTGGTTTTTATACTTGATTTATCTGTGGATACCACATTTCTCTCTTTATTATTATTATTTTTAATAAAATGCTGAAGTGGTAGGTAGATGCAAGATAAAGGTAGAAAACATAGTTTAGTGTTGTAAGGGAGCAAATGTAGATGATCAGGTGTGTGCCTGTAGACTATGTGTTAATCCAAGCTAGACCAGGGCAATAAAACATCCACATATGCAGAAGATTTCTCTCAGAACAGGGGGGGTGAGGTTCTAAGCCTCACCTCTGTTGATCCCCAATTTCTCACCTGATGGCCCCCCTGCGACTGTGCCTGTCTTAGGTTGTCCCTCCCTTGAGGAATCTTACCCATCTCTGGCTAACCAGTCATCTTCCGGGGCCATACAGGGAAATGTGAAGTTGGTAAGTGAGAGGGAAGCCTTATTGTTTGAAAAGGTTAGCTTTTTACTTCTTTGCATATTTATGCCCTGTGGCTTCTATGCCCAGCATTTGTCTTGAGGTATCTTTACCACTTGGAGGAGTTATGATACTCGGTAAATTTGATATGAGGCACGAATTCTATTTAAGGGTTGTAATTAGGAAGGAAGAAGAAAAGCTATAGAAGTAGCAGGCGGAAGAAAACATGGGAAGATTGATTATTTCTTTGACATATCTTCTTGTAGAGTAACTTCAGCATGTATAGGTTTTAAGCTACTGCTTAAATTGCGCACACACATTAACATAATAGGAGTATAGTTACATAACCAAAGCATACCTGTAATTACCAGCCATCTCCAGTGAAACCAAGAAAACCAGTTAGGCACCTTAGGCATTTGTGAAAACTTATCTATGATATGGTGGATATTGTCCAACTGAACTTGAACAGTATGAGAGAAATCAGACAAATTAAAACAACCCATTCCTGGGGACTGTTCACATGCCATATGTTCTTTTAACAGTAAATAGTCTGTAGTTGTAAGAGTTTGGAGTGCTACAATTTGCACTTCTCCTAATTCTTGGTTGAGTTCCAACAGTATAGATCCAGTCAAATTTGTTGTTTTACTGTATGCACAGGCCAGCTTAGATATCTCCTTCCTCATTCCCATGGCAAGTCCAGGAACTGGTGGGATGAGTGCATCTACAGCTGTAGCAGTGCGTGGATCTTTGTTGGGGTTTTTTGATGATCATCTTCTGGCATGAGTCCTCCAGAGAGTGCAGATGTTGGAAGTTCTCTTTCATATCGTATCTTAGTTCATTTTCGGGGTAGTCCAATTAGGCTTTGATCCTCTATATAAACACAAACAGACCCTTTGCCTACACTTTTATATGCCCTTTATACCCTTGTGTAGAATTCGTTGGAGGTTACCACACAGGAACTGCCCTTTTTTTTTTTTTTTTTGCTTTGTTTTTGGTATCACTAATCTACACTTACATGACGAATATTATGTTTACTAGGCTCTCCCCTATACCAGGTCCCCCCTATAAACCCCTTTACAGTCACTGTCCATCAGCATAGCAAAATGTTGTAGAATCACTACTTGCCTTCTCTGTATTGTACAGCCCTCCCTTTTCTCCTACCCCCCCATGCATGTTAATCTTAATACCCCCCTACTTCTCCCCCCCTTATCCCTCCCTACCCACCCATCCTCCCCAGTCCCTTTCCCTTTGGTACCTGTTAGTCCATTGTTGAGTTCTGTGATTCTGGTGCTGTTTCATTCCTTCAGTTTTTCCTTTGTTCTTATATTCCACAGATAAGTGAAATCATTTGGTATTTCTCTTTCTCCGCTTGGCTTGTTTCACTGAGCATAATACCCTCCAGCTCCATCCATGTTGCTGCAAATGATTGGATTTGCCCTTTTCTTATGGCTGAGTAGTATTCCATTGTGTATATGTACCACATCTTCTTTATCCATTCATCTATCGATGGACATTTAGGTTGCTTCCAATTCTTGGCTATTGTAAATAGTGCTGCAATAAACATAGGGGTGCATCTGTCTTTCTCAAACTTGATTGCTGCGTTCTTAGGGTAAATTCCTAGGAGTGGAATTCCTGGGTCAAATGGTAAGTCTATTTTGAGCATTTTGATATACCTCCATACTGCTTTCCACAATGGTTGAACTAACTTACATTCCCACCAGCAGTGTAGGAGGGTTCCCCTTTCTCCACAGCCTCGCCAACATTTGTTGTTGTTTGTCTTTTGGATGGCAGCCATCCTTACTGGTGTGAGGTGATACCTCATTGTAGTTTTAATTTGCATTTCTCTGATAATTAGCGATGTGGAGCATCTTTTCATGTGTCTGTTGGCCATCTGTATTTCTTTTTTGGAGAACTGTCTGTTCAGTTCCTCTGCCCATTTTTTAATTGGGTTATTTGTTTTTTGTTTGTTGAGGCGTGTGAGCTCCTTATATATTCTGGACGTCAAGCCTTTATCGGATGTGTCATTTTCAAATATATTCTCCCATACTGTAGGGATCCTTCTTGTTCTATTGATGGTGTCTTTTGCTGTACAGAAGCTTTTCAGCTTAATATAGTCCCACTTACTCATTTTTGCTGTTGTTTTCCTTGCCCGGGGAGATATGTTCAAGAAGAGGTCACTCATGTTTATGTCTAAGAGGTTTTCGCCTATGTTTTCTTCCAAGAGTTTAATGGTTTCATGGCTTTCATTCAGGTCTTTGATCCATTTTGAGTTTACTTTTGTATATGGGGTTAGACAATGGTCCAGTTTCATTCTCCTACATGTAGCTGTCCAGTTTTGCCAGCACCACCTGTTGAAGAGACTGTCATTTCGCCATTGTATGTCCATGGCTCCTTTATCAAATATTAATTGACCATATATGTCTGGGTTAATGTCTGGATTCTCTAGTCTGTTCCATTGGTCTGTGGCTCTGTTCTTGTGCCAGTACCAAATTGTCTTGATTACTATGGCTTTACAGTAGAGCTTGAAGTTGGGGAGTGAGATCCCCCCTACTTTATTCTTCTTTCTCAGGATTGCTTTCGCTATTCGGGGTCTTTGGTGTTTCCATATGAATTTTTGAATTATTTGTTCCAGTTCATTGAAGAATGTTGCTGGTAGTTTCATAGGGATTGCATCAAATCTGTATATTGCTTTGGGCAGGATGGCCATTTTAATGATATTAATTCTTCCTAGCCACGAGCATGGGATGAGTTTCCATCTGTTAGTGTCCCCTTTAATTTCTCTTAAGAGTGACTTGTAGTTTTCAGAGTATAAGTCTTTCACTTCTTTGGTTAGGTTTATTCCTAGGTATTTAATTTTTTTTGATGCAATTGTGAATGGAGTTGTTTTCCTGATTTCTCTTTCTGTTGGTTCATTGTTAGTATATAGGAAAGCCACAGATTTCTGTGTGTTGATTTTGTATCCTGCAACTTTGCTGTATTCCGATATCAGTTCTAGTAGTTTTGGGGTGGAGTCTTTAGGGTTTTTTATGTACACTATCATGTCATCTGCAAATAGTGACAGTTTAACTTCTTCTTTACCAATCTGGATTCCTTGTATTTCTTTATTTTGTCTGATTGCCATGGCTAGGACCTCCAGTACTATGTTAAATAACAGTGGAGAGAGTGGGCATCCCTGTCTAGTTCCCGATCTCAGCGGAAATGCTTTCAGCTTCCATTTTTCTTTTTTAATATAGGCACTTTGTGTCATAAATTTCCCCTTAAGTTTAGCTTTAGTAGCATCCTACAACTTTTGATATGTTGTACTTAAATTTTCATTTTAGTTAAAATTATTTCCTAATTTCCCTTTTGATTTTTTTGTTTGATACATACATTATTTAGAAATATTTCATTTGCACATATGGGAATTTCCAAAGATTATTTTGTTATTGATTCCTAATTTAATTCCACTCTGGTCACATGTGCAAATTAATTCCACATGTGACCATAGCCCAGAATATGGTCTACCTTGGTAAACATTCCCTGAGCACTTGAGAAGCACACTCTGATGTTGGGTGATATGTTCTATGAATGTCAACCAGGTCAACTCGTTCGGTAGTAGTGGTTGAGTCTACTGTATCTTTGCTTATTTTCTACCCACTTGTTTTTTATCCATTATGTAAAGATGGTACAGAGATTCCAGATTATAATTATGCATTTGTCTGTTTTTGCTTATGATTCTATCAACTTTTGCTTCATGCATTTTGAAGCCCTGTTGTTATTACTGTGTAAACATTTAGGATTGCTGTCTTTTTGATTAATTGACCCCATTATCATTACCAAATTACTTTATCCCTGGTAATATTTTGCTCTGAAATAGACTTTGATGTTAATATAGCCATTTCAGCTTTCTTTTGATTAGTGTTAGCATGCTGTATCTTTTTCTATCCTTTTACATGTAATCTATTTGTGTCTTTACAAGCAGCATATACTTGGGTCTTAATTTTTAAATTCTGTATGACAATCTCTGCTTTTTTATTTGGATGTTTAGACTACCTGCCTTTGTTTGATATGTTGATATGCTTAGGTTTGCATCTGTCATCTTGCTGTTTGTTTATATTTATTCCACCTATTTTTTTGTTCACTTTTTCCTCTTTTTCTGTTTCCTGGATTAATCAAGTATTTTTTATGATACCATTTTATCTCATTTGTTGGTTTATTAGCTATAACACTTTGTATTGTTATTTTAATGGTTGCTTTAAGGTTTATTGTATACATTTAACTTGTTACAGCATAACCTTGAAGTGATATTATACCACCTCACATATAGTATAAGAACCTTACAATTATACATTTCCATTTATGTATTGTCTCCCAGCATTTATGCTTTTGTCACACCTTTTATTTTTATATATGCTCCAAATTCCACAATGAATTGTTACCATTTTTGTTTCAACAGTTTTTTAAAGAGATTGAAATAAAGGAAAACTCATATATTTACCCATATAGTTACCAATCTTGGCATTCTTCTTGTTCTTTGTTGAAATCAACATTTCTCTCTGGTATTTTCATTCTGCCTGAAGGATGTCCTTTAATATTTTTTGTAGTGCAGATCTACTGGTGATTTTCCATTTTTGTATGTCTGAATGTGACTTTATTTTGTTTGAAATATATATTAACAGGTATAGAATTCTAGACAGACAGTTATTGTTTTCCCAGTATCTTAAAGATCTTCACTGTCTTTTTTATAGCATGATTTCTGACAAGAAATCTGATGTCATTAGTTCCATTCCTCCATATGTTTGCAGGTCCTGTTAAGATTTTCTGCTTTTAAGATCTATCTGCTTTTAAGATTTTCTCTTGATCACAGGGTTTGAGCAATTGGTTATGATCTGTCTTACTGTAGTTTCCTTCATGCTTCTTGTATTTGGGTTCATTTTTTGGATCTATGAGTTTATATTTTTCATTAATGTTGTAAAGTTTCAGCCATTATTTCTACAAATGTTTTTTCTGTACCCCAGCCCCCACAAAAGTTCCAGTTGCTCATATCTGAGGCCACTCATAATTGTTACACACTGCAGTAATACTCTTTTTATGGGTATCCTTTTTTCTCCGTATGCTTCAATTTTGTGTAGATTTTACTGTTATGCATTTATGTTCTATTTCTTTAAATTTTTATTAAGGTATTATTGATATACACACTTATGAAGGTTTCACATGAAAAAACAATGTGGTTACTACATTTACCCATATTATCGAGTTCCCACCCATACCCTAATGCAGTCACTCTCCATCAGTGTAGTAAGATGCCACAGATTCACTGTTTACCTTCTCTGTGCTACATTGTTTTCCCCGTGATCCCCCACACCATGTGTACTAAACATAATACCCCTCAATCCCCTTCTCCCTCCCTCGCCACTTGCCCTCCCACACCTCTCCCCTTTGGTAACCACTAGGTCCTTCTTGGAGTCTCTGAGTCTGTTGCCATTTTGTTCCTTCAGTTTTGCTTCGTTGTTATACTCCACAAATGAGGGGAATCATTTGGCACTTGTGTTTCTCTGCCTGGCTTATTTCACTGAGCATAATGTCCTCCTGCTCCATCCATGTTGTTGCAAATGGTAGGATTTGTTTATTTCTTATGGCCAAATAGTATTCCATTGTGTATACGTACCACATCTTTATCCATTCATCTACTGATGGACACTTAGGTTGCTTCCATATCTTGGCTATTGTAAAGAGTGCTGCAATAAACATAGGGGTGCATATGTCTTTTTGAATCTGAGAAGTTGTATTCTTTGGTTAAATTCCGAGGAGTGGGTTTCCTGGGTCAAATGGTATTTCTATTTTTAGTGTTTTGAGGAACCTCCATATTGCTTTCCACAGTGGTTGAACTAGCTTACATTCCCACCAGCAGTGTAGGAGGGTTCCCCTTTCTCTGCATCCTCACCAGCATTTGTTGTTCTTAGTCTTTTTGATGACGGCCATCCTTACTGGTGTGAGTTGATATCTCATTGTGGTTTTAATTTGCATTTCCCTGATGATTAGTGATATGGAGCGTCTTTTCATGTGTCTTTTGGCCATCTGAATTTCTTCTTTGGAGAACTGTCTCTTCATATCCTCTGTCCATTTGTTAATCAGGTTATTTGCTTTTTGGGGTGTTGAGGCGTGTAAGTTCTTTATATATTTTGGATGTTAACCCCTTATTGGATATGTCATTTACAAATATATTCTCCCACACTGTAGGATGCCTTTTTGTTCTTTTGATAGTGTCCTTTGCTGTACAGAAACTTTTTAGTTTGATGTAGTCCCATGAGTTCATTTTTGCTTTTATTTCCCTTGCTCGAGGAGATGTGTTCAGAAAGAAGTTGCTCGTGCTTATATTCAGGAGATGTTTGCCTATGTTGCCTTCTAAGAGTTTTATGGTTTCATGACTTATATGCAGGTCTTTGATCCATTTTGAGTTTACTTTTGTGTATGGGGTTAAACAATAATCCAGTTTCATTCTCTTGCATGTAGCTGTCCAGTTTTGCCAACACCAGCTGTTGAAGAGGCTGTCATTTCCCCATTATATGTCCATGGCTCCTTTATCATATATTAGTTGACCATATATGGTTGGGTTTATATCTGGCCTCTCTAGTCTGTTCCATTGGTCTGTGGGTCTGTTTTTGTGCCAGTACCAAATTGTCTTGATTACTGTGGCTTTGTAATAGAGCTTGAAGTTGGGGAGCATAATTCCCCCTGCTTTATTCTTCCTTCTCAGGATTGCTTTGGCTATTCGGGATCTTTTGTGGTTCCATATGAATTTTAGAACAATTTGCTCTAGTTTGTTGAAGAATGCTGTTGGTATTTTGATAGGAATTGCATTGAATCTGTAGATTGCTTTAGGCAGGATGGTCATTTTGACAATATTAATTCTTCCTATCTATGAGCACAGGATGTCTTTCCATTTATTGGCATCATCTTTAATTTTTCTCATGAGTGCCTTGTTGTTTCAGAGTATAGGTCTTTCACTTCCTTGGTTAGGTTTATTCCTAGGTATTTTATTCTTTTTGATGAAACTGTGAATGGAATTGTTTTCCTGATTTCTCTCTCTGCTAGTTCATTGTTAGTGTAAAGGAATGCCACATATTTCTGCGTATTGATTTTGTACCCTGCAAGTTTGCTGAATTCAGATATTAGATCTAGTAGTTTTGGAGTGGATTCTTTAGGGTTTTTTTATGTACAATATCATGTCATCTGCAAACAGGGACAGTTTAACTTCTTCCCTGCCAATCTGGATGGTTTTTATTTCTTTGTGTTGTCTGATTGCCATGGCTAGGACCTCCAGTACTATATTGAATAGAAGTGGGGAGAGTGGGCATCCTTGAATATAATCACATACCTGTGTTTGACAGCCCACCCCTGTTCACTGCAAACTCTCAGGACTCTCTTTGTACTATTCTTGACCTATACCTGCACTGTTCCATTGGTTTCCGACTTCTGATTATTGGCCCTATTTCCTGTTATTTATAGTTTTGCCCCTAACCTTTGTACTCAATGTTTGTATTTGGTCTCCCCAGGTTGGAGTCTTTGCTATCCTCAAAGGACTTTGGCTCTTACTCACTCTTCTACTTCTGCTCCCAAGTACCTCTGGCCATTAGGCCTTAGTTTGAGGACCTTTAAACCTAATCTTTCCCAATCTGGTTGACAAGTGACTGACTCTCCAAAAAAGGCGAGGAACATATTTGGGCATATTCTATGTTACATTATTGTCATTCTTTCTTCAGTCTACTCTACATCCCCTTCCTGGGCAGTCTCATCCATTAACATCCTTAAAATTTATGTCTCTAGCACTAACCTCTCTTGTGAGCTCTAGACCCTTTTCTTCAATTGCCTATTCAACCCTGCACTCAGATACGTCAGAGGCACATCAAGCTAACCATGCCCAGAAAAAAATTCATCTCCTTGATATAGTTGTCCTCCAATATTCTCTATTAAATAGAGACACTAGATCTTTGTTCAAAACAGAACCAGTAAGTCATTCTAGACTCTTCCTTCATACCTACCACATGTGGGTAAAACTGTAATATTTCCAAAATGTCTCGCCTGGCCTTAGTGCATCTCCATATCAATAGGTGTTTCCAAGGGGTGGAGAGTAATAGTCCACCTCCATATCAATGGGTAATTACAAGGTGGAGCTAGGGCATATCTGGACTGGAGAGGTTGGGTGAGGTCTCTTTTTACTGCATCTGGGTCACATATATCTCTTTATCCAGTTCTCTTTATCCCTACCCATTACCAATTAATGGTAAGTCTAAGGTACTACCACCTCTCTCCTGAACCACTACCATAGCCTCTCAACTGGTCTCAAGACACTGCATGTTCTTGTCCTGTCAACCTTGCCAGGTTTCTGGAAACTTCTCCTCACTTACTATGCTTCTTCCACTATGTCAAGTTTATTTGACATCAGAGTATTTGCACATGCTGTTCTCTCTATGGAATGTTTGCCCTATTCCCTCTTTTTATTTATCCATTAAATTTTAGCTGAGGTATCATCTCCTTGCTAAAGTCTTCCCTTACTCTCCAGGCCATGCAAGACAGCATCCCCTTCACTTTATATGTACCCAAGCACTCCATACTTCTTCTTTATAACATAGTATTCTTGTAAATATCTGATTAGTGTTGTCCATCCCGGTAGGCTATAACCTTCACCAGGGCATAGACTGTGTCTTGTATCCACTGTTAGCACACACAGTATGTGCTGAATAAATGTTGAATGAATGAGTTTAGGTACTTATCTTTGCCAGATTGTAAACTTTCTGATTACAAACTAAATCCCCACAGAGCGTAGCCCAATATGTTGTATAATCTATTTCTCTTGTTCTCCTCCATGTATGATTTAATCAATACTTGATATGAAAATGAATTGGAATACCTGGAATTGCTCAAGTTATTTTTCAAAATCTCACCTATATTTAATATGTGCATTTTCTTTCTCTATTCTACATATGTTCCTTACTTTTGTCTCCTTTTTCTACAGGTATAAAAATTCATTCTTTGTGGATAGAGGAAGCTTCTCTAGACAGTAATTCTTTGCCTTTCAATGTCGTTGCATTTATTATACAGCAATAATGGAATTTCTTTGTACACTTAGAACACTATACAATTTTCAATAAGAACATTACTTTTACCTGAGAGATGTCCTCATTTCCTGGGGGAAGGAAGAAAATAATCATGTATATGAAGAACTGGCATTGACTGTGAACACTAAGTCAAATGATCAGAGGCTTGGAATCTGCACTGTAGGTGATAATCCATCATATTTCTGCCTCTTCCCTTCCTCCATATAAATTAAATCATCAGGATCTGCCTTTGTGTAAACTTTCCTATAGTCTGTTAATAAGTGTTGCTGTGGCTATAAATTAAAGGGATGGTAGAATTCTGCTTATTTTGAATTTGGATACAAGGATTTAATCATCCAGAGAGTTCAATTGTTGCTTGCAGAACTTGGAGTGTTATAGAATGGACAGTTTTGAAGTATCTGTGCTCAGAAAGCAAAGCATGGTGGGATGAGTACTAAACTTGAAGTCCAAAGACTGGCAGTACAATCTTGACTCAGCCTCTATGTAGCCGTGAATGACTTAATAATCTCTATATGTTCCTATCCTCTTTTGTAAAACAGACTATAATACCTCCAGTTGTTACTCACAGGGTTGCTGAAAGGATCAAGTGAAGAAAGCACAAAATGGAAGATACATTTTAAAAAATCCTCCAAGGTGGGGAAATGCTGAAAGATGTTGGCACTTTAGATGCTTTATCTCACTCTCACCTTGGTCACCTTCACTGATAGCTGGTATTCATGACCCATTTTTTCACATCTTATTACTAAGGAAACAAACATACCAATACATTTAAAAGTAGGGAGAAAATAAAGGGTGGGAGGTTGGGAATAAGAAAAAATAATAACACCTCAACATTATAAATCCCACAAATTTACAGTTGTTACAAATCATATTGGGATAAAGAGACTAATGGTCTTTATGTTTTTCAGACAATAGATATTTGTTACCAGCAAACCAAATAGAATTTATTTTCTAGGCATAAAAAATGACATGCTAAATATTAATTCAAATATTACTGTTTTTATACAATGTGAAGCTATGTCAAATAGTGATGGTTTCAAACAAGAGAAACCCAATGTTTTCTTCCACATAATTCTTTATTTTGTTTAAAAAAAGTTCCTTTTGTAAAACGGCAGGTGAGTAAAATGTATTACTGAACATAACCATGCAATTGCATTAAATGGGCCCCTTTTACGTACTCAGTAAGTATGGTGAGGTCTACAGCAGTCAAGCTCAGTCATGAGTCCAAAGCTCAGTTTTGGCATGGATGGAAAGGTTAGGCTGGATGAAATCATCTTTACTTGATTAACCATAATATTTCCTGCCTAATACATAATACATAAGTCTTTTACAATATGCCCTTGTTTTTATACAACCCATGATTCTGAAACGTATGTGGAGTACATTTTTAGAAATATAATTAGTTTTGAACATATTGGCAAATTTACTATTTCAAGAATTCATGTGGTGCGTCTTTTCATTACTAAGTTGAATTATATGAAATTGTGGATATCTGGGCATTTTTGACCTACAGAAATGGCAATTTCATATGGCTCAGCATAATTAAATGTGAGGAATCATTCTTTCATCTTAAAACAGAGTATATCTCTATATAAACAACCTACCTGTTTATATACATTTGGACTAACATGCAGTTTTTGGGAGAGTGGGGTTGGGGAAGGTAATTGCCAAATCAGCATTTCGGGTAGATGGATAAATTCAAATTATGCCATTGATTCCTCTAGCTGCCTCTTTGAGCAGTGATATATGTTAATTAATACATTTGGGAATTTAATATAATTTAATATAAATGGGAAAATTCTTTACAGTAAGTTTTCTAAAATGAAAATATTCAGTTTATTTTCCTAAATATCATGTGAGTCACCATAATGACACATCTGCTTAAATGCATCTCCATTTATATTATCACTGGAAATTTTGGGGGGGTTATGCTGCTATTTTACTGAAGTTGGTGCTATGTGCTTTAGTTAATGCTCAATAAAGATCTGGATCCCATGGGGTAGTTGTGATGAAAGAGGGTGGTTGTTTTCCAGATGAGTAAACCTAATCATAAATTAGGGCTCTTCATCCAAGTTGGTGATTAAAGAGCAGTGTTAAACTCCTGAAATTTGGATTGGCAGGTCGGGTGGTCAGGGAAGAGATTTTCAGTCTGTCTCTTCCGGGAATTCCACATCAAGTTCAGCAACAAGGCATTGGGGTACCTTGCTATTCCCTGCTGTTGAAAGGGTCATCAGTTTCTTCATTTATCCAGTCACTGATTTCTTAACTGTAAAGTGCATTCAAATACTGTGAGTACAAAAGGGAGAGCCGGGAGTAAGGGGAAATGTGTGTCTTTAAGGAGTTCTGGGGTTATTTTGCCAGCCTTTGATGAAGTCCATGTATGGCTGCCAAGACCTAAGATTTTAAAGGGTGCACAGAGACCGGGTGTTGAATAAAGACACAACTTAAACCACCAAATGTAATAATGTAAGAGTCACTTTGCATTTCGGAAAACATAATGCCAAAAGGGAAGTGCATGCCCTATCCAAGTCTTAGCCTACCTGCTGATCATCCCTGAATGGTGCAGAATGCTGCTGCCATCTCTTACAGTGTGCTGTTGTAACAGGTGTGCGAGTCAGGCTTGCTGCTAAGTTTAGCTCTGCATGTGGGGATTTCACGGTTTGCAGCCCCTTGGAGAGGGGAGTATTGGCAAATGACTGTGTATAAAAAAGTAGAAAGCACTTGGGAATTTCACCACCAAGCTAGATTTAGACCAGAGTAAAGGGGCCAATCTAAATTGGTAACAGACTAGGGAGACTGCACTGCACGTCTGCTGGAGGTAGCATTAACCTAACAGCCATACCATTTCTCTCTCACCACCACTGCAGTTCCTGAGGGAGTACCCTGTGAAATTTGTTGACCACCTTGTAGGTGCAAGGGAGAACTGATTATTTTTTTTGCAGGTGGAATTTAGCACAGGTGTATTCGGTCTTTGGTGGCAAGAATATGACCAGCCTTCTAATTTCTAATTTGTAAACAATACTCATCTCCTTTGGTTCCCTTTTAGAACGTTAATTTTTTAAAAATCAAATTATTTCTCCACTACTGGCATACTAGGGCTACTTATGAGAATGGAATTTTTCCAAATATATTTCTCTTATAGGTAATAAGGGAAACACTTTATCTTTTGGCAGGGACTAGGGAGGGAGGAGCATTTTCTGGGAAAGACAAATATGACATTTGAGGACACTGATCCTCAGTAAAGATTTATAGGAGGGTGTTGTTTAGTCCTTTCCTTCTTTGTCTCTCTTTTTACTTACACTCAGATCTAAAAGGAATCTAGTGATGACTAAATAGCTCTCTGATCATTTTTCAGAAAGAAAAACCTGGCACCCAAAGGCTTGAATGTTTTGTCCAAAGCCACAATCATCCAATGACAGAATACCAAAATTATTTAATTTCTGCCTTAAAGTACAGTGGAGTCGTCTTTGGCAAGGCCACCTTTAAACAGAGCTCGTATTTGTGTGCAACTCAGTCCTGGAGTGTGATGGGGAGGGAGAAAAAGGCAAAGAGGTTGCACGTACAATGTAAGGTTCATTGTTGTGAGCACATTTTGACTTAATTTTTGCTTGGTTTGGGGGAAGCTCCTCATTCCACATTGTCATTATAAATCTGTCATTATCTGAATTTTTAGAAGTACAGCGATAATAATGCAGATAGAAAATGCACATTTTACCCTCTCTAGATGAGTTTGTTGACTAGAAATTCTTTCTGCAAATTTGCTATTTTTAAACTGAAACAATTTTTTAAAATCTCTTCTTTCATTTGGGACAGGCCTGATGGCCTTAGATGATGAAAAAATCACTGCACGTTTGAGAAAGGGCTTGGGTCCCTTCATTAACCTGCCACACGATATAGCTTCATGTCAGCAGAGGTGGTTCTTACAGAGTCCAAGTGCTAAGTTCAAACTTGTCCTTTTCTTGGGATGCCCTCAATCAACCCTTTCAAAGGCAAATCTTCCTTGTTCTTGGAGCTTCCAGGGATCCTGTTTTGTTTTCTTTTATGTAGCTGCTTACGAATTTCTGTGGTCTGAGGTTTGCTGGAGCCCAGGTGTTCTGTGGTTACTATGGAAACCTGCCCTCCCGGCCAGCTGCCCGTTTCCTATATTTCTGGCAAAGAATGAGTTTTAAAACCTCTTAGATATTTCACAGCAGATTCAAGATAAAGAATAACACAACAAAAATATAACCGACTGGTTAAACAACTTGTTGATTCCCTACATGGGAAGCCATGTACAACAGAGTAAGCTTTCCTGGACATCAACATACAACAGTTCACTGAGATTCACTAAAGCTCATATCCATCCTGGCTTTAAGGAGTGGGGATTCGACTCTGCATCTCTACATCTGTGAATTGAGGAACGCTTTCTGTGCTCTCAGATGTGATGGGTGAGATGACGTGTTTGAGCCGAAGGAGCATTGTGAAGAGCAGGATGAGGAGAATGGCCAGGAGGCTCAGGAATAAGCCCACATACATGTACAGGTTGGAATACTTATCTGAAGTGGTGTCAACCTCTGTTGCCAAGGTTGGGAAATGGGCTCGCCCAGTGAGATTTCCATGGTACTTGAAATGTACCTCCGTCATCACTTGAGACATGAGTTGGTACCTGTTTCTATTTGATTTCTATTGCCCTTGAGGCATTCCACAGTGACTGAGACTGTCTGAATATATTGGAGGTGTTCTAACAATCTCATACAAAGCAGTCACGACCAGAGCCAAGTCAGTAGTGCACGAGCAAGAAAATGGTAATGTTCTAATTTGGCAATTGCCACACTCTGTCCTCCAGCACAGCACCCTCTCCTGAGTAGGTTTTATCAGAAATTCTTAGTCATTTAAAAAATATATATATACATATAATATAAATCTTTTATTTTCCACAGTCCTGCTCTTATACTCATTAAAATAAATATGATGAAACTGCTTTATAATACTGGTATGGGGCTAAGAATCTCTCAGAGTATTAAATCAGACTTCTACTGTGTTTTGGTAGAGGGACAAATGGCTCTGTTTTACCTACAGCTCATCTAAATGTATGCATTAATTTTGTGGATTTAATTGGGTTCTTCTGTGAGGAGACTTCCTAAAGGTTTTTGTGTATTTCAGGCTCAGCATATCTGAGTTTTCACCTGTCGTCTCTTTCTGAATCTCCCCTAAGGATGGAGCTTGTAAGGTTTCTGCCCAGCTGCCGCAGCTTGAGGGCTGTAAGTCTAGAGGACGTGAGTTTTCTACAGCTTTGCTGACGTCCCTCACTGTAGGCTGGAGGGAAAGTGTTGTCAGACCTGATAATTCTCAGTTGGAGGAAGTCTCAGACTTGGTGACAGCAGTAGTTCTAGGCTCAGAAGATTTGACTCAAGATTCTTCAACAGATTAATTTTTCTGAAAATCAAAAACAAAAATAAAAAATTCAGCTATCTAAGAAGAACAGTTGACAATTTCTTTTGGAATAAAAATGAACAGATACATTGCAAAATGGCTTGCTATGGGCAAATTAGTTTTAAAATGATATCCTGAGTTTTCATTTTGAATGCTTTTCTTCCTATGTGATAAATAACTATTAAAGAAAAAATTCAGATCACTGAACAGCACCTAACAACTAGGCTAGATTAGGACAGTGTTTTCTAAACTAAGTTATTATAAAATTTGCCTGAGGTACTTATTTAAAATGCAGACCTGGGGCCCTGACCCAGACTTTCTGAATCAATCTCCACAGCAGGAGCATGTACCCCCAACTCAAGAGAGTCAGATTTTATTGGTCTAAGTTGGGTACCAAGCACTGGAATTTTTCAGAGCTCCCCAAGTGACTCTAGAGTGTAGCCGGGACTGAGAACCACTGCTCTAGTTTAACCAGGAAAATTTAGCACTGAAATAAAGAGCCCTCAATGTAAACATCCATTTTATGAACTCCAGGATGAAGTGCCAAGGATCACTTTAACAAATCATGGAATTTTCAGGAATGCAAGCTTCCCTGAATTTTATTTTTGTGTTCTATCTCTTCCATTTAGGTCTGTGGGGTGAGAATACACTTTTTTCTTCTTTGGTATTTGTAGATCAGAAGGAATTGAGAGGGTGTTCTGAGCAAATGACTCCATCTTTCATTATTGGTAAAGATAGAACTTTGTCTTTATTGGCAAAACCATTCCAGTGTGTAAATAGGGTCAACTATTTACAGTTGAAGCCTTCCAAAATGATTTAGCTTGTCATTCCAAACATGAATTTTGAATATGGGTGACTGAAATAAATCATCAAAACCACCATTACTCATCAAACTTCTATGTGCAATTGTATCGGAGAGCTAGTTCTGTCACTTTAACATATCCAAGGAGAGTTAATAGAAATAGCTCCAACAGTCACTCTTTCTATAATCTTCAATTCTGCCCCCAGCCTGGGAGCACTTCAGCTTAGTTTATATTCACTAGTCCACATTACGATACCCTCTGTAATCTGCATGATTCTTTCTCTACCTACTTACTGCCCCCACTGCCCATGCAGAGTGACCTGGTTCAAAAGAAATAAGAAGAGCAATGGTCTAGGAAACATTTTTGCAATAAAGGACCATCTGTTTTGATTTCTGATTCATTACCAAGTGGAACAATCATAGTAGGTACCCTTTAGTTCCCAAGAAGCACCATGTCCCAAAGGCAATGATTCACCTGAGTAGCTTGTTATAAGTGCGGATTTCAGGGTCTACTCCTGGGGGTTCTCTCTCCCCAAAACACTTGGTACTTGACCTTGCTTATTCTTCCAAACCCAGTTTTTCTCAAGAGTGTGATGCTGGACCCCCTACATCTTTTAAAATGTAGATTCCTAGGCCCTTCCCCAGGCCTACTGAGTTCTAATAGCTTGAATCAAGGCGCAGGAATATGCATTCCAAGCACTAGTTTTTCAGGTGATTCTTTGTGCACTGAGCTTTCAAAGTGAACTGTCAATCTTTCTATCTAGATAGCCCAGATAAAGAACATAGCTAATCTGTGTTATTGTTTGGTTGGGGAGTCTTAACTTAAAACACTAAAACAGTGTTATTGGATGAATTGTGTCCCCCCAAAGAACAGGCTGAAGTCCTAACACCTGGTACCTGTGAATGTGACCTTATTTGGAAATAGCATCTTTACACATGAAATCAATTTAAAATAAGGTCATTGGGTTGGCCCTAATCCAATATGACTAGTTTCTTATAAGAGGAGACAGAGGCAGAGATTGAAACAATGCATCTACAAGCCAAGGAATGCCAAGGATTGCCAGCAAATGCCAGCATCCAGAAGAGCCAAGGAAGGATTTTATCCTACAAATTGCAGAGGGAGCATGGCCCAACTGATGCCTCGATTTCAGACTTCCAGCCTCCGGACCTAAAAAAGTAAATTTCTGTTGTGTTAAGTCATCCAGTTTGTGGCCCTTTGTTTATGGCAGCCCTAGGAAATGCATACACAGAGTAATCACCCTGAGGTCCTAGTATTTTGGAACCTTTGGGGCAATGTTTCTCAATGTGGTCCGTAGAAGTGACGTCATCAGAATCACCTGGAAAATGCTTATTAACAATGCAGGTCTCTAGGTGCTTTCCCTTGCTTCTTATATCAGAATCCCTGGGAGCAGGACTCTGAAAAACAACATTTGTGACAAGCTACCCACTTAGAGTTTCTAAGCATATTCTGCGAGGAATGGGTTCCAGTCCCTGCTGCCGTCAGGATCACTTATTAAGCCTTTTGAAAATGTGTATACCTGGGTTCTTCCTTCGAAGGTTCTGATTCCGTAGGTCTGTGTGGGGCATGCACAGCTGCAGTGTGGAAAGCTCCTGAGAGGCACTGCTCCACATAAAGGACAGAGCACCTTAGATTTAGGACTCTTCTAGTCCCAGGCAGCCCACACAGAGGTGTTACTTTTTTACCAGCTCTCCAGAGGACAAAAAGAAGAGAAATGAACACTCACTGCTAGTGTAAGCCAGCTGGGTGAAGCCTCTATAATATTATATTGTCTATTCAGTCTCCGGAGACCGCAAGTACACAGATTCGGGTAACTCATATTCCTTGTTTTATGGCATACTGTCATCATGGGGGCCTCCAGGGCTGTTTTATTTGCTTACTTAATAGCACAAGTGGACAAACACCTGTGAACAAACACCTACCGACTTTAAGATAGAGAATAACTAATAATTAACATGATGCCTATTTACTCTCCTCCCCATCTCATCCTACTACCTATTCCTCTCCAGAAATAATCAGTACTCTGAATTTTGTTAATTACTCTTTCTTTTATTTACACACACACAACGCATGCATGCATGTGTACATACGTATGGCTAAACAATATGTTTAGTTTTGAACTTTATCAAAGTGTCAAGCACTGTCATCTTCAACTTGCTCCTTTTACTTTACCCTCTATTAGTGTATGATTTATTTATAACTATTCTAATACCATGAAAAAGGAATAAAGTTTTGGAAGTCCACATATTGTTTTTGAGGATCCTTGTTGCTTTTGTACCTTACTCCATTCTCCTTAGCTTGACATTCAAGGCTGTCAATGCCCCGATCCTGGCTGACCCTAATGTCTTCTACTACCTTCTTGTCCAATCAAGCTATAATGCTCACTGTTACCTACTTCCCTGCCTCCATGTTTTTGTTGGGCCATTTCCTTCCATCTTTCTACACTTCTGCTTAGGGAAATGCTACCATTCTTCATGGTTCAACTTATGAAACTGACCTTGATTTCCCATCCAAATCCTAATTTCCACATGCTTTGTATCTCTCCTAGAGAAGTCACATTCACCTAATATTGTAAATATCTATTCATGTGTTCCCCAAGATGTAATCTGTAAACTCCTTAAGGATCTTTTTCAACACTTGAGTCCATATATAACAATGCTTGCAGTAGCTGCTCAATAATTATTGAATAAATGCATAGCATTGACAGCTTGAAGAGAAGCAAGGTCTTATCTCTGTTCTGATTGCTAATATAGCTTAGGGAGTAGCTTGAAACTCCCTTTTCTTTTTATGCCCTTTCCCCACTCCCCTTATCTCTTGTTATGAAAAGGAGTCTATAGTCCGGATTACAATCTGGAATTAAGGAATAATCACTTTGCTAGAAACTTTGCTCTTGAATTATTTCAGTTATATGATTTTAAAAGGAAAACTATATGGGATGGGTTTACAGCCTTAAATTTTAGAAAGTTCAAGTTTATCTATAGATGCTTCTCAGTAAACATTGATAATATATTTTCTGCCTTCTACACAACTGATGCTGAATCTCCCTTAGGTCTGAATATTTTGAAAATAGTTATTAGAATCTAATGGAGCTCAGAGAAGCTGTAGAGAGCAATGATCTCACAGACAGTTGTCATTTCTTTCAACGTCATTTGAGGGTTTGGAAAACTAATCACATATTTCTTACCTCTATAGTGTGCAGGACCCCAAAGAAACCTGGCCAATTCAGACAGGTCTATTGATTTAGTTCCTTAAATACATTAAGGACTTAGAAATAAGGAAATGAAAAGTTAGGTATTGGGGAATCCTCTTTGTTACTCAGTCCTGAATCTGTGACAACTTCTCATAAAAGCTTTCCAAATAGGATTGCTATAGCTCTCTTTGCTAACTAATTAATGAGTTGCACAGATAATGTGATTGCTCCACTAAAAGTTCTGCAGCATTTGGAAAGAAGACAACCATGCAATTTCAAAAGAAATCGCAATTCTGTTCATTCTTAAGGCTCTGAGCTTTGTGGAAACACCCTTACAGAATTTAAGTATCTTGACATCCTTTCTGGAAGACTCATAAAATAACAATTGGTCTCTAGATCTCAGAAAAGTGATGGAAAGCTGCTGAGGGATAAGGAGGAGAGTGAGGGATAGGAAAGAGGGTAAGGAATTAGGAAAAAGAAGGAAAAGAGGTGGAGGGAAGGGCAGAGGCTAGAAAGAAGGAAATGTGAGCAGTGAGTAAGATGCTGAGGGATGTGGGAAGTGGATAAGAGGTGGGAGGAAATAAGTGATTAAGAGGTAGAGATGAACATAGGGAAGCAACAAAACATTGAGAAATAGGGAGGAAGAAAGGAAAGGGGGAGGGAAATATGAGGTGGAACTGCAAAGGAAAAGAGATTAACTTAATAATGAGCCAGGGTCCAACATTAGCCTGAACATCTGGTTCACTTCTAATGTAAATCAAAATACCCAAAAGTGATGTGAATGCACCTTTGGTTTTCTGATTGCATGTTTTGTCATTAACTTGGTAAGTAAAACTCTGGGTAATAATAATAATAATAATAATAAAAACTTGTGTTTGGGTATCAACATTGAAATGGCAAGTCTTGTAACCTTCAACATCAGCATGGTGTGTATAACCTCACTGAAGCAAAATAACACCCAGATTGTGCATTTTGCTCCTTAGAAGGGAATGTGGAGCTTTCTCTATCCATCAATCCTGAGAGGGATCCGTTGGGTGAAACTTGGTTCTAATAAGAGCACCAAAGTTGTGCCTGGACCTTCAAAATCAGGTAGACTTATTCAGCAAACCTTTGAGTGCCAGCCAAGTACCAGACCCTCTGCTAAGTGCTGGGATAGAGAGAGAAATGTAACCTGATCTCTGTTTTGGTCCTCAAGGAACAGCTGGTAGTTATGTTAACACAATGAAGTTCAGAGAACAAATCACTGGTAATCCGATATTTCCTGTATGACACCTGCCTATCTAATCCCAGAGCGGAAATCCCACCAAACAGCTAAGGAAATGATCAGTGGAACAATTCAGAAGACAAAGTTTAAACTATTATTGCAACAGCTTTCAGGCGTTCACACATTCTGTTTATGTTTATCTGCTCAGTGTGGCGACAGAAACCTAACGGAGGTAGGAGCTGTTACAGCATCTAGTTCCACATCAGCCTGTGAAAAAACAATTTCAGCAGCTGGAGCTGTTTCAATGGCTGGAACCATTAAGTAATAAGCTTTCTCAAGTGGGAGTTGCTGTATCTTCTGTGGCAGATGGTGCCTGTTTGTCACACCTGCTGATAAATAAAACAATGCCGCTCATTTTACGATAAATAGCATCATAATATTTCCAAATCTCTCTTACCTTGACTGACTCAGGGGATGAATGGGTTTCACGATTTAAGTATCCCTTTTGAAGCTTGCACCGACAGGCAACTTGTTCAGGAACAACTCTGGAGTATCTGGAAAACAGGATGAAAGCTTTATTGTACCAAAGGAGCAGGACTATGCTCGGCAAAGTATGCTTTCCCTTTCATCTTCCTAAAGAGTCAGACCTTTTCAGCGCAGAACAGAAAAGCACCTTTTATTAGTTACTTAAAATGCCAGTTGCCACTTACAGCTTCAGATTGCAGTTTCAGATGCTGCTCCTTGTCAACTCCAAAGAGCCAGAAGTGTCTCTCTGGATGTGTATCCACCGTCTGGAACACTTGAATGGAAGCAGCCTGAACAGTTGAGTCCCCAGTTCCTCTCAGGCAACAGTTTAGAGTATGCCGGAAAGGTAGTGATTCAGCTTTGCTCTGCCTTAGTGGCGTGGAGCCCAGGAGGGAGGAGATAAGAGAGAAGCTGAGCAGCAAAGTTTGTGTAAGCGTTCCACTTTAACCCCTTCGAGGTTTCTTCCTTAGTCTGCAGGATTAGCCAGATGAATCCTCCCTGTTTTTGTAAAAGCTTCTTCATATGTCATT
Organism: Manis pentadactyla; assembly: GCF_030020395.1. Taxonomy (NCBI): domain Eukaryota; kingdom Metazoa; phylum Chordata; class Mammalia; order Pholidota; family Manidae; genus Manis; species Manis pentadactyla. The sequence goes on along the minus strand of NC_080038.1, from coordinate 106,817,621 downwards.
TATGAGGATCAAACCTGTTGCTCAAATCAGGAGGTGTTTCATCCTAGGTCTTCTAGTAATATATGCTTAGAATTGAAACCAACCATGTCAGGATGTGGTGGTGGTTAAGTAATTGCATCTTTACAAACAGAATGTAAGATAAATATATGTTGACAGGTTTGGGAAAATTTTTTTTTTTTTAGGCACCAACTGAATACTTTTATTTTGCATTTTTTTGTGGAAATTTAACATCAGTCCTGGAATCAGGTCTGAGTCTCTGGTTGGAGGTCTAAGCTTTAGGAAACTATCTTTGAGGAAGGTATATCTATCTAGGGTGTATTTTCCATTATTAACGATTCATCCAACTGCAGTTTAAATGCCCTTACAGTGTTTTATATATTGTGGTAGGAGGAAGATACGTTTCTTGAGTATCTACTTTGTGTCAAGCTTTTAATGTCAAGAATTTCATTTAATCTTCACAACAACCCTGTGAATTGGGTATTATTATCTTCATTTGTAAAATGAGGAACTGAGGCTAAGAGATGAAGTATATCATGCAGTTTAATAAGCTTGGAGACAGTATTTGAAAACAAGGCAGTGTGATCCTGAAGTCTGTGATCTTTTCTGTATAGCAGTGTTTCTTAAGCTTTCGTGGGTCTTGGATTCCATTGAGAAAGCTACGGACCTTTCCCTCCCTCAGAAATAGGCACATAATTTCCATGCTTCATGGCCTCCAGGTTAAGAATAGTTGAACAGACTCCTGTCACCTTTCCAATATTACAGTATCATTAGTGTGTTAACCCAACCACTCATGTTCATTAGCAGTTTTTTATTATGGAATTACCTAATTAAAAAAAATAAGCCTTAGGTGACATATTAAAACTCAGGTTTCCAGGAAGGCATAATAGATACCCTATAGTAAAGGGAAATTCCAAAGCTACGTCATCATATACAGAATTTACAAAGGAAACACCCAAGAACAGGTTGTAGAAAATAAAAAGAAGCCATACTGCGGAGGAGAGTGGAAGGGAAAACTTGTGAAAACATTTCGTTGCAGAGATCTGTTGCCAGGCTGACTCCATTCCACCTTCTACAGGAGTGTGAGGGTGGGGGAGATACTACCTCCTTCACCTCAGCCCTAGTGAGAGGGTGTTTCAACAGACCACTCAGAGAATTTGACATTTGTTCCCTGCAGTTGAGGCAGAGGTTTGGAGCTTTACTCCATTCTGAGAAAAACTAATGTGGCCTTTGGCAGGAAGACAGGGTTGACTGCTGGGATTGGCTAGCATTCCCAGAATTTGCCAGGGCAAGGAATGTTTGAGTGTTTCCAGGGATCCAAATGGGGGCCATGCAAGAGAGAGAGAGAGAGCCAAGGGGAGTCACCTGGACCTTGTCCAATCGAGCCACCTAGAGGAGTGGAGAGACTTCAGAAAGAGAAAAACAAGAAAAAAGTGATAACTATTGGATTCCTAGGGGCTAAGGAAGGACTTGTCAACTACCAACCTGAATATAAATGCATCAACTCAGGTCTCCCATATTGCAGGAGAGGGGTTCTTGGTGATGCGGGCCTTTAAAGAACCCAAGGAAGAGCCAGAGGCCCAGGGAGTGGGGAAGCCATTCATTTTACCAAGGAAGGAATGACTGATCCCTTTACCTGTCTTGCCTGTTCCTACTTCCACCCTAGTGAGGGTCCAAATAGGAGTTGGCAAGTGGAGAGAGAAAGAAGAAAACCTATCCCCAGTCCCTCCCCCAAAGGCAGGTGATCACATCCTACAGGCTTTAGGGGAAGGGAGGACATTATCTCTAAGTAAAGCCTGAAGAATTTAATTAGTATTGTGGACTGAATACATCCTGATTACTGAATCTAGACCGTGTTTTGTGACTTTGAGTGATCTTAACAACTGTTGGTTTTCGAAGAAATGAGCAGAAAAGTCATGTCATCTACCCAAATTTCCATCCAGTCTCAGGGAAAATTAACTCCAATAGTGTGTATTTTATTTGTACATTGGGAGACAAAATAAAATTGTGTTTTGATTCTATCATAAATTATACTTTAAAAATACTTGTTATACCAGTTAATTTCTTCATTCAACAAACATCTGATTGCCTATTTGTGCCATTCAGCCATTCATTGTGCTAGAAGTAGGACATACAGTGAAATAAAAATAGCCCTTGCCTTCAAATTGCTTTTGGTCTTTGGCAGGGGTCAGCAAACTTTTTCTGTAAAGGGCCAGAGAGTAAACATTCCAGTCTTTGCAGGACACTTAAGGTCTCTGTTGCATATTCTTCTTTTTAACCAACTGTATAAAAATGCTAAAACCTGAGGGCTGTACAGAAAGAGGCCATAGGTCAGATTTAGCTCTTGGGACCTAGTTTGCTGGTGCCTAATGTGTAGAAGAAACAAATTTTTAAAAACAAACCACCAATGACCATATATTTAGTATGATTGAAGATGTGTTTAGGGCACATGGGGAGGAGATACAGATGAACATGACTTAACTTTGATTGGGGAATCAGGGCTTCCAGGAAGTGGCAATGTTGATTTGGGAACTGAAGGATGAGTAGGAGTTGGTCAGGGTTAAAGGAGGTGTTATTCAAGGCAGAGGTAGCTGCCTGTACAGAGGCATCGAAGCTTGACAGCATGGTCCAGTTTAGAAACTACAGAAGGAGAAACTGAACCTTATAGAGGTTAAGTAGTTTGCTCAAGGTCACACAACTAGTAAGTAATGGAGCCTAAACTGTTAACCCAGATGTGTCTGACTCTAAGCCCATGCTCTTAGCCACTGTCTCGCACTCCTGCTCTGGTACTGAAGCTATATCTAAGATCTACTTAGTATTTGCAAATCAGCAGCTCTGCCTGCCTTATTTCTGATTCCCCTGAGCCCCGGGGGGAAAGGTTGTCCAAGTTCTAAAAGGGTTTGCAGACTTTAAAAATAAGACAGTAAATTAATAATATTGGGTTGCTCAATTAGAACTCTAGTTCTCCATTTTAAAAGTAACTTTTCTACTCAATAAAACCTAGTACACAGTGCTCAAATTCAGAGCTTGCTTATTCATCCTTCGAGGAAGATTTTTCCCCCTGGTAGCTAAGCTTTAGCACTGTAATAAACTAATTTCTTATCTTCTTATTATAGATTTAGATGTTTAGAAGGGGGTAGTACCCTCTGGCTTGCAATACAGATGGTGATTGGTCCAAGTACTGTTCCTTTCTTCACTGCTCACATTGATGATCTTAAACAAGTTAATTTACTCAGCATACATTAAATCTATTAATTTTTTTATTGATTGCTTGGTGAATTTTTATTGAGGTAGTATGGTTTGGAAAACTAGATTAGCTATGCAGCAACTATTCCTTGAAAACACTTACCTTAAAGCCTGCTGTGTACTGGAGTCAGCAATAATAAGGGTTGAAATGAGGAGGAAAAGAGAATGGGAAAGGCCAGGGCTTGCTGATGCTGGCCTTCCAGTGGTCAGTGGTTCTTAACCAGGGCTGTGCTTTATCACTCAGGGAGCTCTTTAAAAATACAGAATCTTGACCCTATCCCAGACCTTCTGCAGGGCTGAGACCTGAGAATGTGTATTCTTAACAGGTTCCCCAGGTTAAGAAGCACTGCCTTTGGGAAACAGACAGGTAAGTGCCTAATGAACTGACTGTACTAAAAAAAAATCAGATACCATTGGTCTATGCATAGAAATTCTGCTTATTTTTTTACACAGATAGAAATTCCTAAAATTCATAAAACCCACAAAAGACTATGAATACCCAAAGAAATCTTTAGAACAAAGCTGGAAGCATCACAGTTCCTGATTTTAAACTATATTACAAAGTAATAGTAATCAAAACAATATGGTACTGACATTAAAAATGGACACATAGACCAATGGAACAGAATCAAAAACCCAGCCATAAACCCATGCATATAAGGTCAACTAAATTTGATAAGGTAGCCATAAATACTCAATGGAGAATAGACAGTCTCTTCAGTAAGTGGTGTGGGGAGAACTGAATATCCACCTGCTAAAGAATTGAAATTGGGCTCTTATTATACACCACTCATAAACATTAACTAAAAATAGATTAAACACTCAAATATAATCCCTGAAACCATAAAACTCCCAGAATTAAAAATAGAGAAAAATTTCCTTGACATTGGTTTGGGCAATGACTTTTTGGATATGACACCAAAAGCACAAGCAACAGAAGGGAAAAAGAACAAGTGAGACAACATCAAACTAAATAGCTTCTGCAGAGCAAAAGAAACAATCAATAAAATGAAACAGCAACCTATAGCGTGGGAGAAAATTTTGCAAGCCATATCTGATAAGGGGTTAACATCCAAAATATATAGGAATTAACACAACTAAATAGAAAAAAGAACAGGAAAACAAAAAAACCACAAATAATACAATTAAAAAATGGGCAAAGGACCCGAATAGACATTCTTTCAAAGAAGATACACAAATGGCCAACATCTATGTGAAAAAGTGCTTAACATTACTCATTATCAGGGAAGTGCAAATTAAAATCACAATAAGACACCACCTCACACTTGTTAGAATGGCTATTATGAAAAAAACAAGAGGTAAGTGCTGGTGAGATAAGTGGAGACAAAGGGATGGATCCTTGTGTGCTATTGGTGGGAATGTAAATTGCTATAGCCACTGTGGAAAATAGTATAGCAGTTCTTCAAAAAACGAAGAATAAGACTACCATATGATCCAGCAATCCCACTTTTGGGTATATAGCCAAAGGAAAATAAATTACCATCTTGATTTGCACCACCATGTTCATTGCAGCATTATATATAATAAGAAGGACATGGAAACAACCTGTGTATGTATATAATGAAATATTATTCAACTGTAAAAACAATGAAATCCTGACATTTGTGACACCATTCATGAACCTTGAGGGCATTATGCAAAGTGAAATAAGTCAGACAGAAAAAGATAAGTACTGTATGATGTCACTTATATGTAGAATGTAAAAAAAAAGTAACTCAGAGAAACAGAGTATATTAGTGGTTGCCAGTGTAAGTGGTCAAAGGGTACAAACTTCCAGTTATGAGTAAGTCTTGAGAAGCAATGTACAGCATGTTGACTATAACACTACTGTGTACACTTAAAAGTTGCCAAAAACAGATCTGAAAATTCTCACCACAAAAATAAAAGTAACTTTGTGAGGTAGCAACTATGTAAATTGATGGGTGTGTTAACTAACTTCATAGTGGTAATCATTTTACAATATATTTGTATATTAAATCAACATGTTGTATACCTTAAAGTTACACAAAGCTGGAAAATAAAAGGAAATACTGCTTAAGAAGAGAGAATATGAAAGTTCACTCTTCTAATGTTTTATCACCATGTAAAATGGGATTTTATTACTAATTCAGTTGGATTTTATCACAGTAGCGAGTACAATGCTTTTTAGTGCTATATTTCCAGAAGAAATGGAACAAATGGCAAAGTGAGAACTTACACTTTAATCAAAACAAGTTTATATATTTCAATAAATTAAAGATAGCAAACAGATTACATGCATATATTGCTTCTACATCCCAACATAAGAAAGGAATATAAACGATATAAATTCATGATGATGAAGACAATGGGAAAGGGGCCATTAGTGGATGAAAGTTGAATGAAAGCTGGGAAGTACATGGGGGAGTGGTAACTGATGAAAGAGCATGGAAGAAGCCATAGTTTAGAATACTTGCAGAGAGGTGATATTGGAGGGTTAGTCTTTAAAGGGATTGAGAGGTCTGAAAGAAAAGTCTTTCAACAAAATGGCTAGCTCCCTATTCATGTATTTGAAGATCCCAATCCCTTTTTTATTGCATTATTCTTCTATGTGGACAAAAAAAAAACAGTGATCACCAGATATTTGATGAAAACTTTCAACAGGACAGAAAAAGACAAGTAGAAAAAATAATAAAGGATGCTTGAGAGAGAAAAAGAAGAGGAAAAAAAACCTCTAATCAATAAACTCAGAAAGAGTAAAAAAATTGCATTTATATAACAAATAGGATATTTGAAAATAAATAAAAAGGTCAAGACAGAAAGATCTCTTGAAATAAATATGATGGTTAAGATGAAATTCAAGGGAAAAGTTGAAAGATAGAGTTAAGGAAATATCAAAGAAAGTAGCACAAAAAGACTAAAAGAAGGAAAATGAGATAGAAAAAACATGATACATAGAGTGTAAACCTGGGTGATCCAACTTTTGACCATAGGAATTCAAGAGAGAACAAAGTAGATAAAATTATTAAAGAAACAATTCAAGAAAACACTTCAGAGTATATTCCTGTGAAATTTCAGAATACAAAGTATAGAGATAGCCTCAAAGCTACCAAAGTAAAAAAACAGGTTACAAAGAAGTGAGAATGATATTGGCATCAGAATTCTTATCAGCAATCTTACAGATGAGACCACATTGGAGCAATGCCTTCAAAGTTCTGAAAGAAAATGACTTTCTTCAACATAGCATGCTATACGCAGTTGAGCAATCAGTCAAGTGTGAGAATAGAATAAAAATATTTTCAGATATGAGAGGACTTCTGAAATTAATTTGCATCAATTCCTTTAAAGGAAGTTGAGGGTTTAGCAAAAAAGAGGAAATAAAACCAAGAAAAAGGAAGACATGAGTTCTTGACAAGTATGGATCTAACCCAGGGAAGCCGTTAAGTTCCAGGGTGGTACCTGTAAAGTAAATGTAGAGAGAAATTGGTCCACAGTAGAGCCTGAGGTTGAAGCCCTCTGGGAGGGAAGTTTCCAGATAAAAATTTTCCATTCATTGGTTATGATGGAGACATTAAAAAGAAACCAACCAGCAAAGTAGGAATATGGTACAGTCAAATAGTACAAGGTGGGGAAAAACTGTTAGAAACTGCAGGGAAAAAATTAAAGACTTGAACAAGAAGAAATAGAATCTAATTCTTGGCCCTGAAATGAATGCTATGAACCTGGCAGTGATGACTGGTTTTAACTTTCAGGTTAACCTGCAAAGTACAAGAGACTTAATTATGATTGTAGAAAAAATGCACAAGAAACATGAATGAAAAAACTGGGGTGGTAAAAGGAAGAACACTGAAGGAACATGTAATAGAAGTATTACACCTGTAAGATGTAAAATTCAAGGTAATAGGTAGAGGAATCAAAATCGTTATATAATTACATTAGATAAATGGGAGAAGGAAGAGAGAATGATATAAGTAAGGCCGAGTGGTATAAGCATTTAATATAGAGATAGGAGGTGGTAAGTACAAGACTAAAGAGTTAAACAAGTAAAAGAGTTTGTCCTGGAGAGCATTACTATGTGCATAGCGGAGCAGAAGTCTGTTGCTTTGTGTCTTAAGCCCTCTTATATTTTATCATGTTTTAATACATGCTTTTTAATTATTTAAGACCTTAAGCTATGTGGTTTTTTAGGTTTTTGTCCAATAAAGATGGTCACCATGGATAATGGGATTTCAGTCAGAAAAAATCAATTGACAAGCATTTGTTGCTCACTTATGCTCCTAGCTCCCTGCCAGGTGATAAATGGAGCTTCAGGGGTATTTAAGACACAGACTTTGTCCACAAGAGACTAGTTGGGAGAAGTAATCCAGTTCATGAAACAATCAGAGAATGTAAATACATAGTAAAATGTTGAACTGTTAGAATGCTAATTATGCCCACTAGAAAACATTGCAGCAGGAAGATAAAAGTGGTTTGGACTGAAATTAGGGAGGGCTTCGCATAGAGCTTGGGCTTGTTTCTGGCCTTCAGTGATGGCAAAGATAGGAATATGTCTAGAAGGGAAGAGCCTTAGAGGAGGGAAAGGCAACATGAACAATGGCTTGTTGAAGACTTTTTTTCTACTTAGTTATGTATTAGGTAGAAATTTTATCCTCCCTAATATCGCTAAAAAGCTCTTTTGCTTTAAATCTCCCTAATATAACAACTTTTTCTGAGTGGACTATTTTTTTCCTGCTGAGAGTGCAGAAAATTTCCTGTGGCTTTGCAGAATGGGAACCGCCATTTAGTAAATGAGCTCTTCTCTATTCTGTTCTCCTTTGGTGCCAAGTCTTAATAAAGACAGATGGGTTCCCCCATCATGCCACTGCTTCCCATCTCACACTGATGACTCTGAGACGGGGAACCTGACCTTGTCATTGTCTAGTAATATAAAAGGCTTCATTCTTATTTATTGCTGTACTTTAATTACTAGGGGAAAAGTATCAGTTATGAAACAAAAGATTTAAAATAATTTCAATAAAGCTAGGATGTGTGAGCAAATTAAAATCTCTTTTCTCCATGTTCTCTTCTTTGGTGGGGGAGAGTGAAGGCGGTAGAGTGATTAGTGTTATGTAGGTTAAATTTAATTAATAGGCACTCACAACACTATGTTCTGTGAAGAATGTACATGTCAAAACCGTGTTGCTATAGGGCTATCAGTTCAAATATTTGAGTTCAATTCAGTGAAAAAGTTAGCCAAGTTCTTAGACTTAATTGGTCATCCTGGAAGCCCTCTGTAGATATGGCTGGAGTCAGTCCATATCTTTAGCCCTGAAGATAAGCTTTATAGTATATTCACTGACTCCCTAAACCCTTTGGGAGATGATATTAGCTGCTCCCCATGTGTTGTGAGGTAATGTGGAAACACCAAGAACACCCTTTGCCCCCAATTCACCCCAAACTATTCCCTTCTTCTTTATACTGCTCTAAATCTAAAATGCCATTTACTCATCCAGTCATTCCTTGGTGGTATGATTTTGAACCTCTAGAGACCCTCAGCTAAATTGCATGTACCCCTTAGGATAGTTTTTTATGACTCCATTCGATTTCTGACACTGTAATGTGAATGAGTTTTTCTGATTGTGTGTTTCAGGTAACACTAGTGCTTTTATTACATTTGTTTAAATTTGAATTATGAAACTATGAAATCCTTCATATATATGAGATCATATATAGCATATGCATATTGTTTAAATAATAGTAACAAATGAGCATCCATCCACCCACTAACAGATGTAAGAAATTGAATATAACCAAAATTTTTGAAGTACCTTCTTCCCAGAATTAACCACAATTTGGAATTTTGTGTTTGTTATCCCCTTGCTTTTCTTTATGTATCTCTAAACAACATTGTTTAGGTTTTATGCATGTTCTGGATCTTTACATACATAGATTCATGCTGTGTGTATTTTTTCTGAAACTTTTTCTTTCAGTAATATGTTTGTGAGATTCATCCATGTTGACGTGTATGGCTGTAACTCATTCATTTTTCCCTGCCTAATTATTCTATTGTGTACAAACACCAAAATTTATCCATGCTACTGTCTGATTGCTTACCTTGGATTAAAAACCTTCTTTTTTCAAGATAATATGTGCTTATGATTAAAAAAGAAAACCTTAAGCAATATATAAATATAGAAGGGGAGCGTTCTCTTCACTCTTCCCCCTCACCTTTACAGAAGTAACAACTGTTAACACTTTAGTTTCTATATCTCTAGACTTCTTCTATGCACATACAAATACGTGTGCATCTGTATGTACGCACATAAATAATAGGGTTATGTACACATTGTTCTGCAATTTATTTTCATGTATACCATGGACAGCTGCCCATGGCATTAGTTACATATCTAGTTTGTTCTTTTAAGTCTTCTCTTTATTCCTTAGTAAGTATATAGCTTAAATTATTTAACTAATATCCTATTGACAAATACTGGGCTCTTTGAAGTTTTGTTATTATAACAACACTGCAGTGACTGTCCTTATATATACATATCTCTGCATAGAGAGGTGGAATCATGAGGATGAAAATATTCAAGCTTAAAATTTTTATTGATGCAACTAATTTCTTTTTAAAAAGTGGTCACCAATTTACACTCCTACTAACATTGTATTGGCACAATCTTTTCTACATTCTCCCTCTGGTGAGAGACAAGAGCTAATAATTAATGTTTTCTGTTTCTGATTATAAAAGAACTACACTTCATTTGTAGATGAAGTTGGAAAACATAGAAGAGTATTAAGAAAAAAAGGTAAAATAAGTTCTATTCTTACTAGTCAGTAAGAACCACCATTATCTGGCTTTGATGTAGTTAATTTCTACTCTTTTTCTTTTTGCATATTGATGACCTTTGACATTGAAGGGAAATATGTCCTAAGATATTGACAACTCCCCCAAGTCTTGAATAGCTATAATGTATTTCACTCACAAACACAATTTTTGTAGTGACTATAGTCCACTCATTGAAACAGTTTTCTAATCACTTTTATTTATTTTCATATATATCATATAGTGAACTTGTCCATATCAAAGATCTATACCACCATCAAATAGCTCTACACTGTTATTTATTTAAAACTTCTATTTGCTGCTAGGCATTATCTTACATGTGTTTCCTCTTTATCTCATTTCCATCACCAGAAATTGCATTTGACTTTTCTTTTTAGGCCACTTAAAAAAGAATTGAAAATAATGCCTGTTGGCTTTCATTCTATTATTCTTTTCTTTCTATTCATTTTCTTTGAATGCTCATGTTTTCTGGAATAATATAACACTCTAATTGTAAATTATTCTAAACTTTTCTATTCTTTCATGCTTTAGTGTATATTTTTCAAAATTTCTAGGCCTGAGGTAAAAATAATGACTATTAGCAGTTCCCTACTAGCCTCTCAGAATGTATAGATCATTGCTGCATTATCCAGTACAAAACTGGATTTTTAAAACACCAAGTTATTTTCTTTTCATTTTTAGGATTAGGTACAATATGCATGTCATGTTGCTTTTCTACTTATCTATTTTTTTTAAACTTTCACAAAAATAGTATCATGCTAGATATATTATTGTATGCTTTGATTTTTTATTTAACAATTCCTTGTAGTAATCTTTTCTGTTCCACATATAGAGATTTACCTCATTGTTTTTATTGATTTATTTTATTATTTTTTTTGAATTCATTAAGAATTTACCTCATTGTTTTTAACATCTGGGCAATATTGTACAAAAATGATTTCCCACAATTTATTCAACCATCACTCTATTGATGAATATTTGGGGTTTTTTTTTTTAGTTGTTTGCTTATTATAAACAATACTCCTTGGGTCACCAGCTTATTTCACTTTGCCTGAGACTTTTTGGGGTTAGCACTAAAAGTCCTACATCCCAGGAAGCACTTTATCCTCAGTAAACTGGGATGGGTGGTCACCCCACTCTTACATTTTCCTATGTCAATTCTTACCCACTGATACTTTTGTTTCTGTCATACCATATACTTTCCCAGAAGTGAGATTTCCAGGTCATCTGATTGCTTTTATACATGACACTTTGTTGGAAGTCCTATTGGAATGGAATCCAGGTAATTTCTCAAATGGAGAATGTACCAGGCAAGTCGTAGAGTACGATTCTGGGCCTTTTTAGAAGCCATAATAAAAGTTTTTTGGCATTAGGCTATTTGAGCGAGGGAGGAGAGAATCACAGAAAGGGCATAAGGATTGCTGAATGGTTAAAGGAAAATGTGCAAGGAACCCCCAAAGAGATTTTACCCTCATAGTTTTGCCTAGAATGAATCCCGTTATGAAGAATCTCTAGATTAAGGGCATAGCAGTGAGTTAAGAATCTAGAAGCCTGTCTTTAATATCTTTGTGTTTCAATTTTTTAAATTCAAATAGTAAGAACTAAATAATCACCCTCTTCTTGTATCCTACAGGTATTAGAATGCTAAATTCCAGTGTTTATAAAAGTACATTGAGATCCTTAAACTGTGAAAGGGTTATAAAAATATGAAATACTTGTCCCAGTAATCCACAGATGTCCTCTTGGCTCCTTCACAGACGCTGCCTTATATTAGCATTTCTTAATTAATATTGAGCAAACAAGGTTTCAGGAGGCCTGTTTAATAGGTACACATACAGCTTCCACCATCTGAGGTAGTGCATTTCAGATAAGATTCTCAATATTGTTTGCCTCATGCTTTTAGTCAGGCAACAACTAAGGAAGCAAGAACATGTGCCTTCCACAACCTTGTGCTCATCTGTCACTTCTAAGATAGTTTCAAGGCAATTTGACAGGAAGTGCTGGCTGATGGATTGGTTTTCCTTTGATAATTGCCAATGTATTTCCTGTAAAGCCTGAAGAGGGAGAGAGAGAGGGTTAGAAAGGAACATTCTAGGGCTATTTATTCTTTATAATCTTCTTCGATAACTCTTTAGAAATTCTCAGCTTTAGGATACCAGAAAAGAACAGCAGCTAATCCACCAAACGCTGTGGAGTAACCAAAACCTGAGAAGCTGCCTTTTTTCGCAGAGGCAGAACCATGAAATGCCTTGCAAATTAAATCCTGAGGCATAGGATAGTCTCAGCAGAAAGCAGCCGGGCGGCCTAGTAAAGGCAAAGATTCCAGGACCCTGGATTTAGGACCTTGTTCTGCTGAGTGCTATGAGACCTCAGCCACTGAACACCAGTTTCTCACCTATTAGATATGGTTAGAAATACCTTTTTTACCTGGAGAGGCATTATAAGGTACTGGTCAGAGTGCAGGCCACAGAACCTAAGTGTGAGGTTGAAATCTTGGTGTATTTGTCATTAATTTGTTCTGTAACCTTGGGCAGAAAACTGAACCCTCTGAACCAGTTTCTTAATCTGTCAAATGGGGTTACCAGTGGCATTGGCTCCCAAGTGTTCTTGGAGGGTTATTATGAGAGAGTTCATGTGAAGTGCTTAGACCTATGTCTTACACATTTTGCCATCAACATTTACCAAATGTCAGCTGCTATCATGTCTAATGCTTAAAATCACAGGCTCAAGATCTAGCCAGCCTGCATCCAAACCCTGGCTCTGCCAGTAAATAACCTTGTAAAATTAATTGAACTCTGCACCATAGTATTTTCACCTGCAAAATGGGGACAGCAACTGTAATGACCTCAGAGGGTTATTGCAAGTATTTCATGAAATGTTCAATGTAAGGGGTTTACAACAATGCCTGACACAGAGTTAGCCCTCAATAATAATTATTATTTTCTTATCCAAGTCTTAATGTAGGCCCTGCTTATATTCAGGGCTTTCCTTTTCTTCGGCATTACAAACCATCCCTACCCTTTGGTGTTAGCCATGTTCTAAGACCTAGTATTCTCATCATATTTTTTTCTTTTTCTTTGTCAAAACCTGCTTTCAAGACCTTTTTAAATTCTGCATAAAAGTTTACTTGTCCTTGAGGCTTTGCAATTTAGCTGGACTGTAAAATGGAACTAAAGGGATTTCAGATTGAGGACTGAGGACTGTGGGGCTTCTGAGGAGGAAATCATACCACTGGAAAGCCAACATGACAGGCCCTATTTGCATTCCATAGTTACTGTGAGAAAAATGTGAGCTATTAATACATGCAAAAATCCAAAAATATTGTGCACATACCAAATGCCCAGTGCATGGGATTGCCTGTTACCCTCCAGCTTTTGCTGACAACTCACAATTATGGATTAAAAACACTATTAAGCGAGTGCTTCTTGTGTGCTGAGCCTGACATCATCTCAGTTATACATGACACCAATCCTGTGTGGTCAGCATTAACTCCATTTTACATTTTAAAAATTAGGTATATATGTCAAGAACTTTAAGTAATTTACCCCAAGTTCATATTGTTCATAAATGATGGAGCCAGGATTTAAGCCTAAATTTATCTAATTTCAAATCCTCTGATCTTACTATTCTACCACATTTAGAGAGATTTTGTCCTCAGAACATAGTATCACTGGATGCAAATCACTTTGGGGATTCAGAGGTTTGTCTGGTAGCCTGGCTGAAGAAGCAGATAGTCTGTTGAGCATTTTTCTTATTACTGCACCTCCCTGGCCAAACTCTTGTCCTGTCCATCCAAAAGGACTGCCGTGGTGAATACCCTGATATTCATTTTGAAATGTATGTTTCCAGAGTTCCAAATGGGTCCAAATGGTGGGCTAAACTGTGATTCAAAGTGCTGACTTTAGTTTGATATTTGCATGGATGTGTCTGCAATAATGAAAGAAGGAAACCCAGTTGATGACGGGTAGATGGTTCCTCCCTTGAGTTCTACTGAAGTAGAATAAGAGCCCAATCAGCAGAGTACTCCTAACATCTGTGCGTTGAAAATATGTGTCTACTCATAGACAACTTCACCTCTGGGTCTGAGGCTAGACCAGCTGATGTGAGGCTGGCTGATAAGATGGGAAAAGTCATAATTTATATATTTAAAAAATTATTTTCCATGGAGACAGTAAGAACAGATGTTGAGGAATAGGTAATAGACATAGACATAGATTTTAGTGGTGGTTACCTCATGTTCCCAAAGATTAGGCCAGAGATTTTCCATACTACACTGCAGGTTGGATTTTACGGTGCATCTTTTTTTGACTCAGCCAAATTTTATTTTATTTCATTATTTTTAAAAATTTTGATATCATTAATGTACACTTACTTGAACAACATTACAGTTACTAGACTCCCCCGATTATCAAGTCCCCCCATATAACCCATTACAGTCACTGTCCATCAGCATAGTAAGATGCTATAGAATCATTTCTTGTCTTCTCTGTATATATTGCCTTTTCCATGTCCCCCCACCTACATTATGTGTGCTAATCATAATATCCCATTTTCTCCCTTACCCTTCCATTCCCACTCACCCTCCCCAGTCCCTTTCCCCTTGGTAACTGCTAGTCCATTCTTGGGTTCTGTGAGTCTGCTGCTGTTCTTTGTTCTTATACTCCACAGATAAGTGAAATCATTTGATACTTGTCTTTCTCCACCTGGCTTATTTCACTGAGCATAATACCCTCTTGCTCCATCCATGTTGCTGCAAATGGTAGGATTTGTTTTCTTCTTATGGCTGAATAATATTCCATTGTGTATATGTACCACTTCTTCTTTATCCATTCATATGCTGATGGACACTTAGGTTGCTTCCATTTCTTGGCTATTGTAAATAGTGCTGTGATAAACATAGGAGTGCATATGTCTTTTTCAAACTGGGCTGCTGCATTCTTAGGGTAAATTCCTAGAAGTGGAATTCCTGGATAAAATGGTATTTCTATTTTGAGTTTTTTGAGGAACCTCCATATTGCTTTCCACAATGGTTGAACTACTTAACATTCCCACCAGCAGTGTAGGAGGGTTCCCCTTTCACCACAACCTCACCAACATTTGTTGTTGTTTGTTTTTTGAATGGTGGCCATCCTAATTGGTGTGAGGTGATATCTCATTGTGGTTTTAATTTGCATTTCTCTGATGATTAGCAATGTGGAGCATCTTTTCATATGCCTGTTGGCCATCTGAATTTCTTCTTTGGAGATGTGTCTGTTGAGCTCCCCTGCCCATTTTTTAATTGGCTTATTTGCTTTTTGTTTGTTGAGGTGCATGAGCTCTTTATATAATTTGGATGTCAACCCCTTATCAGATATGTCATTTATGAATATATTCTCCCATACTTTAGGATGTCTTTTTGTTCTACTGATGGGATCCTTTGCTGTACAGAAGCTTTTTAGTTTGATATAGTCCTGCTTGTTCATTTTTGCTTTCGTTTCCCTTGCCCGAGGAGATATGTTCATAAAGAAGTTGCTCATGTTTATGTCCAAGAGATTTTTGCCTATATTTTTTTCTAAGAGTTTTATGGTTTCATGACTTACATTTAGGTCTTTGATCCATTTTGAGTTTACTTTTGTGTACAGGGTTAGACAGTAATCCAGTTTCATTCTCTTGCATGTAGCTGTCCAGTTTTGCCAACACCAGCTGTTGAAGAGGCTGTCATTTCCCCATTGTATATCCATGGCTCCTTTATCGTATATTAATTGGCCTTATATGCTTGAGTTTATATCTGGACTCTCTATTCTGTTCCACTGGTCTGTGGGTCTGTTCTTGTGCCAGTACGAAATTGTCTTGATTACTGTGGCTTTGTAGTAGAGCTTGAAGTCAGGGAGAGTAATTCTGCCTGCTTTATTCTTCTTTCTCACGATTGCTTTGGCTATTAGAGGTCTTTTGTCATTCCATATGAATTCTAGAACTATTTTCTGTAGTTCATTGAAGAATGCTGTAGGTATTTTGATAGGGATTGTAGTGAATCTGTAGATTGCTTTAGGCAGGATGGCCATTTTGACAATATTAATTCTTCCTAGCCAAGAGTGTGGGATGAATTTCCATTTATTAGTGCCCTGTTTAATTTCTCTTAAGAGTGTCCCATAGTTTTCAGGGTATAGGTCTTTCACTTCCTTGGTTAGATTATTCCTAGGTATTTTATTCTTTTTGATATAATTGTGAATGGAATTGTTTTCCTGATTTCTCTTTCTGCTAGTTCATCATTAGTGTATAGAATACAACAGATTTCTGTGTATTAATTTTGTATCCTGCAACTTTGCTGAATTAAGATATTAGATCTAGTAGTTTTGGAGTGGATTCTTTAGGGTTTTTTATGTACAATATCATGTCATCTGCAAACAGGGAGAGTTTAACTTCTTCCTTGCCTATCTGGATGCCTTTTATTTCTTTGTGTTGTCTGATTGCTGTGATCTCCTGAACTATGTTGAATAAAAGTGGGGAGAGTGGACATTCTTGTCTTATTTCTTATCTTAAAGGAAAAGCTTTCAGCTTCTCGCTGTTAAGTATAATGTTGCCTGTGGGTTTGTCATATATTGCCTTTATTATGTTTAGGTACTTGCCCTCTATACCCATTTTGTGGAGAGTTTTTATCATGAATAGATGTTGAATTTTGTCAAATGCTTTTTCAGCATCTGTGGAGATGTCATGTGGTTTTGTCCTTCTTTTTGTTGATGTGGTCTACGATGTTGATGGATTTTTGACTGTTGTACCATCCTTGCATCCCTGGAATAAATCCTACTTGATCCTGATGGATGATCTTTTTTATTTATTTTTGAATTTGGTTTGCTAATATTTTGTTGAGTATTTTTGCATCTATGTTCATCAGGGATATTGGTCTGTAATTTTCTTTTTTTGTGGTGTCTGCCTGCTTTCGGTATCAAAGTGATGTTGGTCTCGTAGAATGAGTTGGGGACTATTCCCTCCTCTTCTACTTTTTGGAAAACTTTAAGGAGGATGGGTATTAGATCTTCACTAAATGTTTAATAAAATTCAGCAGTGAAACCATCTGGTCCAGAGATTTTGTTCTTAGGTAGTTTTTTGATTACCAATTCAATTTCTCTGCTGGTAATTGGTCTGTTCAGATTTTCTGTTTCTTTCTGGGTCAGCTTTGGAAGGTTGTATTTTTCTAGAAAGTTGTTCATTTCGTCTAGGTTATCCAATTTGTTACCACATAATTTTTCATAGTATTCTCTCATAATTCTTTGTATTTCTGTGGCGTCTTTAGTGATTTTTCCTTTCTCATTTCTGATTCTGTTTATGCGTGTAGACTCTGTTTTTTTCTTGATAAGCCTGGCTAGGGGTTTATCTATATTGTTTATTTTCTTGAAGAACCAGCTTCTGCTTTCATTAATTCTTTTTATTGTTTTATTTTTCTCAATTTTATTTATTTCTGCTTTAATCTTTATTATGTCCCTCCTTCTACTGACTTTGGGCCTCATTTGTTCTTCTTTTTCTAGTTTCATTAATTGTGAGTTTAGACTATTCATTTGGGATTGTTCTTCATTCCTGAGGTAGGCCTGTATTGCAATATATTTCCCTCTTAGCATGGTCTTCACTGCTTCCCACAGATTTTTGTGTTGTTGAATCATTGTTGTCATTTGTCTCCATATATTCCTTGATCTCTGTTTTTATTTGATCATTGATCCATTGATTATTTAGGAGCATGTTATTAAGCTTCCATGTGTTTGTGGGCTTTTTCATTTTCTTTGTGTAATTTATTTCTAGTTTCGTACCTTTGTGATCTGAGAAGCTGGTTGGTACAGTTTCAATCTTTTTGAATTTTCTGAGGTTCTTTTTGTGGCCTAGTATATGATCTATTCTTGAAAATTTCCATGTGCACTTGAGAAGAATGTGTACCCTGTTGCTTTTGGATGCATTGTTCTGTAGATGTCTGTTAGGTCCTTCTGTTCTAATACGTTGTTCAGTCCCTCTGTCTCTTTACCTATTTTCTGTCTGGTTGATCTGTCCTTTGGAGTGAGTGGTGTGTTGAAGTGTCCTAAAATGAATGCATTGCATTTTTTCCCCCTTTAATTCTGTTAGTATTTGTTTCATATATGTAGGTGATCCTGTGTTGGGTGCATAGATATTTATACTAGTTATACCCTCTTGTTGGACTGACCCCTTTATCATTATGTAATGTCTTTTTCTATCTCTTGTTACTTTCTTTGTTTTGAAGTCTATTTTGTCTGATACAAGTACTGAAGTCCTGATTTTTTTCTCCCTGTTAGTTTCATGAAATATCTTTTTCCATTTTAAGGTGCATCTTAATGAGCGTTTGCTGTACTTACAAACACTGGATGGAGAACAGGGTGGTCTTTTGTTAAATACAGTACTGGCTCATAGTGGATTATGTCTTGGAAGGATGTTGTGACTGCATCTCAATATATGCTTCACTGCTAATGAATAAAAAAAGAATGACTGTTCACTTCTTCCCCAAATAATATCTTGGGATGAGGACCCCTTTGAACCAAGAGCCACGGGTGCTAAGAGATTCTGTGTCATGAACAAAGATGAACTAACAGCTGCTTGAAGACTACAAGTTGCTCATAATGTAGTAGACGAGACAAATCTGTCAACATACTTAATGCAAAGCAGAATGAAGTGCATGCTAGGCAGAGTTATCAGTGCTAAGTAGAGTGACTTTGGAGTATGGAGGAAGGTTAAGTTAGTTCTGCCTAGAGAGATTAGGGATGGCTTCACAGTAGATTAGCCCTTGACCTGGACCTTAAAAAATGAGTTGAGCTTTGATAAAGAAGATGGAAGGAAGAATATTCCAGCTGAAGGAATCCCATGATGAAAGGCACAAATATGTGGAAGTAAATGCCATTTTTGGTTTTTTCCCTTTGACAGTAGTGAATTATATAACTGTGCATTCTGAGCACATAGTGTGTGCAGCCATCTGTGGAGGCTGGTGAATCTGAGTCCAGAAGTGGGAGCAAATCACTGACCTTCAGTGACACTCACCACTCTATTCCTGGACTTTGCCTTGGAGGCTAATGGAGGAGCACATGATGGAGTACCTGGCAGTTCTTCTGCTGTGGATTGAATGCTTGTCCCTCCCAAAATTCATATGTTGAAACCCTAACCCCCACTGTGATAGTATTAGGAGGTGGCTTTTGGGAGGTAATTAGGTCCTAAAGGTACAGTCCTCATGAATGGAATTAGTGAGTGCCCTTAGGGTAAGAAACAACAAGAGAGCTTTCATCTAGCTGGTCTTTGCTCTCCCTATGTGAGGACACAAAGTTAAGTCATATTTTGTTACAGCAACCTGAGCTGATTAAGACAACTTTTGTTCCCAGCACTGGTTCTTACAGTAGGGAAAGGTGAGAATTAGGGAGCCAGCAGGCATCCTATTGAGCACAGTACAGTTTAGCCATAGAATAAACTCATGATTATGCACAAAATCATTAGTAAGTTGAAAATCTAAATATGTCTGAAATTAAGTTTTATCTCATTATTTCAAACTCCTCACTTGACTTTCTGTAACTTCTTAAAAGAAAAATGCATTTGTCTTTTGTTTACATTGCATCCTCCTATGCCTTTCAGAAGGTCAAAGGATCAAAGTGTGGCTCAGAGAGTAAACAAGGATTCTCGAAATCCACCAACTGGATATGGTGGTTTGCTGATGCAAAGGGATAGATGTGTGTCTGACACACACCTGTGTCAGAGTGGAAGCATGGTTCAACAGTGTATTTCTGATTATCCTCCAAAAAATTTAGGAAACATTATGATTCACCCTGTACATGGGTTACTTGCAAGATCCTTTAAATATTATTTACATATGGAGTCTTGGTATAAAAAACAATGTTAGATTTGTTAATAAAGCTAACGTGTTCCTTTAGAAGGATTCACTACATTCATTAGCACCAACCATTAATACTTAAGTATTACAAAGTATATCACTCATGAAATGAGTATTGAAATGAAAGGGCTATGTGTTTATGGCAGTGTAGTAGTAGGTTGATTGATATGTATGTCAAATTTACAGATTTATACATTGTATTTCAAGCATGCTAATATAATTGGACTGATTCTTTATGATCAAAAAAGCAATGAATGAGAATTTAGACAACTTCCCCTGGAAATTGTCTCAGTGGAGTCCTATCTTATTCAGAGGCTGAGTTCTTAATTCAGCAGATAAACCAAAAATCACTGTGGCAGAGACTACTAATTGCCTACACAGTATACACTTTCCACTTCCTCCTTAGTGAAAGAGATTTTTCCTGGATATTAATGTGCTGTTCAAAAGCTACATTTCTCAGCTTCCATTTCAGCTGGGGGTGGTTAATGAGATCTAAGTGGACCTTACTAGGAAGGACTTATAGGAAGCCATTTAAGATTGGAGAGACTGTTGGTGAATGACCATAGTGCCCTCATATTTCCTATGAGGAAATAGCATAAATAGTGAAAGAAGAATGAGCATGAGTTCATAGTGCCTGGACTATGAACTTGATGGCTGGAGCTCTAGTAGCCATTTTGGACCATGAAGTGACCATAAAGATGAAAGTCAGCTCTAAAGTGGAGCAGAATGACAGGGGCCTGTATCCCTGATGACACTTTAGGCCTTTACACTATTCCTGCACTGCCTATCTCTGGACTACCTTCAAATGAAGGGGGTAATTTCTTGTTTTTAAAATGCTATAGTTGAGTCTCTATTATTAGTGGCTGAATGCACTTCCTGACACAGTTGCATATAATCAAACTTACCTTAAAAAATAACTGGGGAAGGTGCCATTGTAGAGACCAATGTATCTTCCAACAAGCCAGTTTTACCTCCAGCCCTGGAACTCATGACTATTCATATGGTTGAGCACTGGATTTACACATAACACTGTGAAACTATCACACTATAAAAGTCACATGCTATTTGAAGAGGCTCAAAGAAATGAGAGTCACATTTCCTATATCCCATTCACTCTGGGTGCAGATTTGCTAAATGAGAAGGGATGGGTTGTCAGATCAGGCAAATAAAATGAACTAGGAAGCCCAGTTAAATTTGAATATTAGATAAACAATGACTTTTTTTAGTTTAAGTATGTCCCATGTTACATACTTATACTACAGATTTTTGTTTTTTATTTAAAATTCAAATATAACTTGGTGTCCTGTATTTTATTTGACAACTCAAGATGGGAGACAGAATTGCTAACACTATCTGAATGCTCATTCTTCTTTCACTATTTATGCTATTTCTTTCTTCTTCTTCCCTTTCCTTATAACATAGTTGAATTTGTGTAAGTTAAAAGTGTATCTAAGGCTCAATTAGGTGCCAATGCTGATGAAGGGAAAAAAATGACAGAAGACTACGAACAGTATAATTCCATTTTATGTAAATTTCAAAACAAAACAAAATTAAACCATACACTTTTAAGAGAACACATTTTAGAGAATCTCAGATAGGTGGCAAAACTACAAACAAAAGCAAGGAAATAATTAAAGTAAGATCCAGGATTGAGGTCACTCTTGGGGCAAGGGAGGTGCTATAGAGGGTACATTAAGGGCTTCTAAGGTATATTAGTAACATACTGTATTTTAATCTGTATGGTAGACACAGGAGTCATTTTGTTTTATTTTAAATCCCTAAACTGTATGTATGTTTAATCTCTTTTGTGTAGGTTTCACAATAAAAATGAAAAATGCTTTTATAACCCCACTTTGTCATATGCTAATAGTTATTCCCTGTTTGAAGACTATGTGCCCAAGTTCAGTTTTTTACTGAGATATGTTTTTTCTAACTCAATGAAAATGAAAGTTTTAATCATCTTTATTGCTATTTAATGTTTAAATCAATCTTTTGTCTGCTTGTTCAGGTGTGTTTGCCAACTCACACATGGGCCAGTTCCTATAAATAGATGTTCTTGTTTTACATAAAGCAGCAATATAAATCACCTGACTATACTTAATATTTTAACATGTAATAGCTGTGCGACAGGCACCCACTGAATAGATGCCATTTGTTAAGTGGCTGTGATGTACATCAGTCTCTGCTGCTAAATCAGAGGTGGTCTATGCAAAAATTGCATTTGCACCATTCAACCTTGAAATTGGCCACAAGGCACAGGCTCCTACAGAAGTAGTATGTCAAACTTCAGAGATTACATCCCATTTTGGGGAAAACATGAACAGTATTCAAATGACAGTCTTAGCAGATTAAGTCCTTGATTTGATTTTTTTTAGGAGGATCAGATACAATGCCCTTTGCTTTATGCTGAGGCCTCTGGAAGCATACTCTAGAAGCATAATAATGATACCTTCTATACAGGCAGACTGCTTGTCTGCTCTAAACCTGTTTCCTCTTCTATAAAGACAAAGGGTTTAACTAAGTGATAACTGAATGCATTTTGATGCCAGCAAATACAATTTGCATAACACTTTCATTTGCCAGTATCTTTACATGCTTTGTTCCGTTTGATTTCCCAACAACTTTCTAAGGTAGTCAAGGCAAAATATTGTTATCTCCAGTCTAAAGATGAGGAAACCAAGGCCCAGAGCACATGGTGACTCCACAGCATACAATTCAATTAGGACAAACTGACCAATGGTACGGAATAGAGATCCCAGACCCAGACCAACACTTATATTGAAAGTGGTACCTAACAGAAGTAGCATTACAAAACAGTGGGGCAAGCTTGAACACTTTAATAGTGGTGCTGAAACAAATGATTATCCATGTGGAAAAAATGAAATTGGATCTCTACTTCACATATACACAACAATCAATTCCAGATGTTTTAGAGGCTTAAGTGTAAAAGACAAAACTTTAGAATACAGGAGAATATTTGTGCAATCTTGTGGCAGGGAAGGATTTCTTCAGCCAAGAAAAAAGGTGTAAACCATAAAAAGGAGAATATTAAATTTGACTGCATTAGAATGTAGTAAAGTAAAAATCAAGTGGATAGAATAAGAAATCAACGCTTACATGTATTATTTGAATTTTAGAGTCTACTTACACAAAACCTTGAACTATGGACTATAACAGAAAATTCAAGGGAGGGAGAAGGAGAAGTAGGATTGAGTTAGGATCCTGGCTGCATCAAGAGAGAAGATGAGGGAGCCAAATTCAGCATCTTCTTAGTGAGCAGCCTCAATAGATACAGATTAAAGTTGAAAAGCCAAGAACTAGAGTAATGGAATTAACATCAAAGTACTAAACACAGAAAAGTCAAAGGCCTAAAAGGGTTTGCCTGGGAGTAAGGAGCAAGGAAGGAGCATTTTGCTTTTCAGTTTGTGCTGTTCTGTCCTGCTTAAATTTTTATTTCATGTTTATGTAGTCCCTATAGAATGAAAAAAAACTTAATTAAATGAACAAGACAAACAAATGTGACTAGGCTGGAGTCTTTGACCTCATTTTCTAACCAGAACTTTCTGTGTTGCACAAGCAGATCAGGTTGGCAGGTCAGATCTTAAGCACTGCATCTGTTAAGTCTCTGGACAGTTGATTGCATTTTTGAAAAAAGGCAGAGCCAGGTTGGAAAGTGTTTAAATCCTTCTCTCAAGTCTCTTCTGTTTACATGATTCACAAGGAACAGATGGCCCAGCTGTCTGTATTTAAGAGAAGTGGGTGGTTCCTGGTTTGCAATCAATGAAGCCATAATTACAACAATTTTGAGTAAACTGGACCCCATAAAATATTGTTTAATTTGTGAATGAGATGGAGGCACAGAGAGAAGGTAGGCCGATTGGAGTCTAATCTGCCACATATTCAGGAAAAGGTCTTTAAAATCGAAGCAGCTACAAACCTCACTAACCCTCCCTCACCAATACACTGGGAAAATGAACTGTGTCCTTGAGTGCTCTCAGACACACAACCTAATCAATGTAATGGTATAGCTGTCATTTTGTTCAAAATCCACACATTCCCTCTCATCAAAGCCTAGGAAACATTACTGCTGCTTAGAGTTGGCTGACCTTGAGAGCTTGGAAGAAAAGAGCTCTTTATTTCTACTTCCATATATCACTAGCATGTTGAAATGTTATATTTGCATACTATTAACCCACTCCCTTCTGAGAGTGCCTGCTCTCAAATGAGTGTTGAATAAATGTGGAAAAGGAAGGAGTTACAAAGATTAAAAGCAATGATGAAAATAAATCATGGTCATTTTGTGGGGCTTTGGAACATATGAATACATTCACAGCATTCTTAAGGTGTCTTTTATTTATTGAGTGTTTAAGATGTCTTATCAGCATGTTAGCAGCAGTTTTAAAGAGCAGGTTCTCCCTTGGTAATGCATGCATTATGGCCCAGTTTGTTGAACATGGAGCTGCATATCTCTGCTATGTCGACATGATTTGTAGCAGATATGTTCATTTCAATTGACCACAGCATGACGGGATTGTCAGCATTCTACAGGATGGGCACAGGTGAAGGATGAAATTATGGAAGCCATATCCTTTTTCTCAATTTTCAACCTTAGGCTGACCTTGGGATATTTCAGAAAGGCCTCCTTTACAGGGAGGGAGCAGCTTTTCCCAAGAGAAGAGATGTTAGTCCATGTACTGTGGATGTGGAAAAGGACTGACTGCCAGAAAACACCTAAATTTTCTAGCCTGCCACTTCCTGCTGCTGCTTCATATGCCACGTACTCATGCCAATTTGGACTCTTAGTGGTTCTCAGTGAGCCTGTTACTGCCTTCTTAGGGGCTATTTGGAAATGTGTGATAGTGATTTTGATTGTTAGAGAGCCTGGAGGACTCTACTGGCATCTGTAGGTGGGAACCAGAGAAGTTAAACATCTTGTAATGTACAACACAGAATCGTCCTACTCACTGGAGCAATCCATTGAGACACACTGGACCAGTTCCCAAGAAGGTAACTTTAAAAAAAAAACACAACTCTTTTCAAATGTAATTCACATACTATACAGTTTACCCATGTAAAGTGTCTAATTCAATGGTTTTTAATAAAGGCCTTGCTTTTTTATACCTCAGTAACTCTGCTCACCTTCTGCCTATGATCTTTCTGCCTATAATCTCCTTTACTCTCTTATCCACCTGAAAATGTAAGAATAATTCTGAGAGTTGCAGCTTAAACATCTCTTTGATGTTTTTTCAGGTTACCTCAAACAGACTTAGTTTCTTAAAGGCAGAAGTCAGCAAGCTTTTCCTGTAAAGGACCAGATAATAAGTATTTTTGGCTTTACAGGCCATGGTCTCTCTTGCAACAACTCTGCCATTGTAGCACAAAAATAGCCATAGACAATAACTAAATGAATGGGTGTGTCTATGTGCTAGTACAAATTTATTCACAAAAATAGGTAGTGAACAGTTTGTAAACCTCTGCACTAAATCACTTTTCATACTTTGAATACATCACTCAGTACACTACAAGGCATCTAGCAGTATGCATATTTACCTCCTCCGTGAGACACTGACCTCTTCTTCATCACTGTAGCCAAGATGATTAATACAATGCCTGGAACATAGTAGGTGATTCCATACTGGATGGATGAATGCTGGTGCAGAGAGCACTGGGGGCAGTACTTCTAGATTGCTACCAAAATAACCAAACTTTTTAGCTGCATCAAATGCAATTTATTTTGTATAAAAACTTACTCGTTGGAATAAATCCTAGGTTTTAGCATCAAATCTTAAGTCCCTTGGTTTGGCCAGTTCTGGAGAAATTCTATACTGGCTCATTGAAACAAATCAAGATATTGCCTGATACATAGCCATTCAATGAACGTGTATGGAATTGGGTTTCAGTAATAGAAATTATGCTTGTTGAGACTTTTGCTTTGGACAAATAAAATGTATAACAAGCTAACTGTGACTATATTCTCATCCTCCCCCTCTGCAAAAAATGAAAAAAGGAGAGAGAGAAAGAAAGTGAAAGAAGAAAGAAAAGAAGGAAGAAAGGAAGGGAAAAGAATGAAAGACTGGGCTTGGAGATGCCAAATGTTTTCCTAGTATAAGACAGGAGTACCAGTTCATGAGAAATAGAGTCCTAGGATGGTAAGGACGAGAGTAATTTCTCACAACCAGGAAAGGGTCTGTTTAATCACAGACATTTTGTGGGGTTAACCAGCCTGCCAACTTGAGTAGAAAATCATCAGTGTATCCTATCCCCTTGGTGACCAATGCTCACCTCTGGGACAGCCCATCCTTGCCTGTGCAGACCAGCAGGAACTGAGAAAAGGAGAAAATGTATTGACATTCAGTGGATCCTCTGAGGCTGCAAAATTTGCAAGTCAGAGGGAGAGTTTATGGCCTTGAGGCTTGATTATTGCTGTTGGGAGAAATAACTGAGAGAAGGGGTAAATAGGGTGGAAGAGGCTAGGGCAAAGAAGAGAGACAGGGCTGAGGACTGTGGGAAGTAAGAGGGAAGGTTGGGGAGCTGGACAATGAGATTAAGTTCCTATGGAAAACTCTCCACAGCCCAGGGACCATCTGGTTGGGACCACTCTAATTCCCAGGCCTAGACATTAAGGTTCATCCCTTGTATGGTATGATACACTGAAATAGCTAGGCCAGGAACACAGTCTCCATTTTCAGATTCTGACACATCATCTTCAGGTAGCTTTAGATCAAGAACTGCTGAAACCTTCCCTGGGGTCCAATGAATAGTTGTTCTAACAAAGGCAGGGAAGGTAATATTCTCCTCCTTCTTGATCAAATATGGTAGTAGGAACCTCTTTGTGGATTATTGGACAGACAGGAGTATCTATACCCAGATAATAACTAACTGCAGAACATTGGAGAATGCTATTTCATTGGTTCAAACAAGAGATAATAAGGAGTCCAGCAACAGATGACTGGATAGATAAAATGTGGTATGTCCATATAATGGAATACTATTCAGAAATAAAAAGGAATGAAACACTGATTCATGGTATAACATGGATGAGCCTTGAAAAAATTATGCTAAGTGAAAGAAGTCTATCATAAAAGACCACATATTATATGATTTCATTTATATGAAATGTCCAGAATAGGCAAATTCATAGAGACAGAAAGTAGTTTAGTGGTAATCAGGGCTTCAAAGAGGGGAGAATGGTGGGGTTGTGGTGACTGTTAATGGGTATGTGGTTTCTTTTTGGGGTGATGAAGTTATTCTAAAGTTAAATTGTGAGGATGGTTGTACAACCCTGTGAATATACTAGAAACAATTGTTTTGTATACTATTTAAGTGGGTGAATTTTATGATATATGAATTATATCTCAATAAAGCTGTTGTTTTTTTAAAAAGAAAAATAATGTGGGCCTGAATTAAGGCACTAGTATTGGGAATCCAGAGGAAAAGATAGTTGATGGATTCAAAAGACACCCAGAGACATGTTAATGAAGTAGGTACAGTACATTAATTCAGGTGAAATCACTCTAAAACAGAGTGCAACCAGAAGTAAAGCAGTAAAAATGCTTGGCATATAGTAAGTGCTCAAGATATACTAACTGTTAATATTCTTATTCTTTCCTGTAACTGGGTTTTCCCCAGAACTTTCTGGACATGGTGCTGGTTTCCAATTTTACCATATCAAGTGCTATAGAAAGAGTACTGGACATCAGTTTAAGAAATTTGAATATTAGATCTTGATTTATTGAATGCTCTGTGACCTTGAGTAAATTGATTTACTTCTCTGAACCTTAATTTCCTCATCAGTAAATTGGGGGAGTTGACTAGAACTGTGTATTTCAAATTGTGCTATTGCAGCTGCTTTAAGTTCCAAAGAGATGGACTTCTTCCTTCTTGCTCTACCAGATTCTACTGATGTTTGTTTTATATGTTGGGATTCTGAACACAAATTTGCTTGGAGAAAGAGTTCTATGGTTAGAAAAGACTTGAAAACCATTGGAACAAATAAGATCTCCAAAAATTCTTTCCAGAAAAAAGGCACTTTATGATTTGTAACATTGAAGAAACTAAACACACATGTACATATAATCCATATATGTGCAAATATTTATAATATACATTGACAAAAGATGAATGAAGGGACACTGGTCCATACACAAACATAAATGAGTGGAATGTCCCTGCAATAATAGAGCCAGGAAAGCCAACACCCAAAATGACTTAAGGATTTTAGAAACTCTGAAATAGTGACCTCCCTGTAGTACCAGAGAAGGAGGGTATATGACTGCAGACTGAGATCAATAATGTTATAGTATAATGTTAGTAACCATCAGGAGAAAACATAGTATTGCTCAGTTTCTATCATTTCTGTCTAAGAAAATGATGGTTAGATTTGAAAGAGTGGACAAACATGGATATGATGTAATTAAACCAAGAGAAGGGTGGAAACTACTAGAGCATCCAGTACTGTAAATAAGGTCAAGACATCTGGTTTAGAAGAGGTCTATATCACTCATAAACTCAGAGAACAGACTGATGGTTGCCTTAGGGGAAGGAGGTGGGAGGATGGACAAAATAGATGATGGGGATAAAGAGGTACCAATTTAAAACTAAATAACTCATGGAGATGAAAGTACAGCATAGGAAATGTAATCAATAATATTATAATATCTTTGCATGGTAATAGATGTTAACTACACTTATCTTGGTGAGCGTTTAGCTATGTATATAATTGTCAAGCCACTATATTGTACACCAGAAACCAATATGATATTGTATATCAACTACATTTCAATAAAAAAATAAATAATATAACTAAAAAGAAGGCCTATATCAGAGTAATGAAAAAAATATATGCATAGCTTATTAGTGTAGTGGGGTGGAAAGAGCATGTCCTTTTGAGCCATGGCCTGCTTTGAATCTTAGCACATTTCTAGCTGTGTGACCTTGGCCAATCATTGAATGTTTATGAGCTTCAGTTTCTTCATCTGTAAAATGGGGTAATAATACATGCCTCACAGAGTTGTTGTAAAAATGAAATTAGTCCAGCTGAGGCTAAGGAAGTCTGCAGCCTTGAATAGGCCTCAGAAATCATCTGGAAATTTTTAATGTGAATACTTGTGCCCCATTTCCAGTGATTCTTATTCGGTAGTTCTGGGTTGGGGCTAGGTTATCTGGATTTTTTTGAAAACATTCCTTTGGTAATGCTGATTCACAATCATGATTGAGAACTACTTGGGTAGGTATTCTGGGCAGCTTGCAGAGCAGGGTAGGTGTCCATGAAGAAAGAAACATAACGATTATTAATAAACAAAAAACATCACTGCATCTGTTAAAGATTTTAAGCAGCTAACTCCATCAACATTAAAGACCCTTTCAGCCTGTCTTGGAAGTTTTGCAATCTTTCAGCTCATTACCTTTCTCTTTCTCCCGGGTGTTGTTTGGCTGTTCTGTCATTCAGAGTAATGGTGATACTTAACACTAGACATAGTTACAACCCCTGCAAACTGCATGGTGTGTCTTTGTATGGGGGCAGGAGGTTGATGCTGGTGATGGGTTGGAAACCCCAGGGGAAAAACACTTAGAATGCATTTCCAAAGCTTGAGCAGAGCCATGCATCTGCAAGTCAGTTACAGGCCAGCAAGGGGGAACCTTATTGCAGAATCTGTCACTTGTTGTCTGCAGTGAGTTTCCTTGGCGAACACTAAATGCTCATCTCACAACTGCATGTGTCAACTCAGTGCTGAATTTCACTAACTGTCAAATGGAGAGAGCAAGAAAAATGCCCTCTACCCAGTTGGCTGAGGCTGACATATACCAAGTGACTCTCTTTCTTTTCCCATTAACATAAAGTATCTCAAATTTTAAACTCCCTGTTGGTGCTTATCTTCTTATTCATCTCTCTCTTACCTATTGCCCTCTCAGCAAGGAAATTCTGAGGCAGGACAATCATTAGTCTTGGTCAGAGCTCTCTGTAGCTGTGAACTTAGAGAGAGGAGTCTTCCTCCAGGGAGACACCAAATGGGAAGTTTTACAGAGACTCAACTTCCAAAGCTCTGATTCTCAGTTTCATTTCAAACCTAATGTTTCAAGGCCTTATGCCTTTAAGTGGGTGGGCTTTTTGAGGTTGTGACCATATTCCCTGTCACGATGACCTACAATCAGAATGTTACCAAAGTTGCATAAGCAAAGTACTGTGTGAAACCTTCCCTCCAAAAAAATTCATCACATAGTTTCAAATTTTTCCAAGATCAGAAATTTATTCGGATGAATCTCATCTTTTAAAATGCAAAGTCCTGAGATCATTCAGGAACTCTCAAGCATCCCTATGTGAGCTTGACTTAGTTCAATAAGATTGCTTTCCACCTTGTATCTACTTGGATCTGTACTATATTTAGCTCATGAATTTTAACAATGAGCAGGGAGAATGGAAGCCTACTGCGTAAACACGGAAGAAATTTTTGGTGGAGAGGGATGAAATAGGGACCAACTAAAGAACAGAATTTGGGAGAGGAGAACAAGGAGGTGGAGAGCACTATCCTAAGTTTTAAAAGAAATGAACCCAATTCTTTTTTCAGGGTTCACATTAAGGTCTCACCAGTACTTACCAGCCTTTGGCTCTATACACTATTTCTAATTATTGTCAGCAGCAAACAGAGGAAATCATTCATTAGAATGTCTCAAATATTCCTAAGAGCACCAAAGCCCTCCTCAAGGTTGTACTACAAGGCTTCTGCTAGGTTCCTTGCCTTTGACTTACTCTACTGCTTCCACATGGCTATCCCCACATCCAATACCCAAGTTGCTCTGCTAAGCAACACTGGGCCGGCACAAGGGATCTGTTGCTATTTGGCTTTTTCTCCCCTGCTCTTTTGTTTCTTTGGTTTTCCATGCTGGGGAATGAGGGATTTGAGGACAGAAGATTTCCTGTCTAGGGCTTTATCCCCTAAACTCTATTTACGTGCTCAAGTGTTCTAAAGTCCATCTCTCCTGAGTTAAGAAATAGACTAAAAAGTAGAGAGTGCAGGGGTAGGGGCTACGCATCAGTCTGCCCTAAATAGTTTCACTTAGCTTCCTAGAAGCTTAGAAATGAACTAGGATAAGGATGGCCTGTTAAAGGCCACTGCAAGCCCCTTGATCCTCTGGTTCTAAGAGAAATTGTTCTATTTCCTTTCCAGGCTGTCATTACAGGGTTGGATGCTGCCCTGAGGCTCAGTCTGCTCCTGACTGCAGCAATTTCAGTAATGATTCCTCTCAGCTCAAGCTTCAGAAAGACTGGCAGTAGGCAGATTGCTTTACCACCTATCAACCCAATGCAATTTCCCTAGAACCAGATGCCAACAGGGATCAGAATGCATCTGAGGGGATGGAGACAGGTACGGCATGTATGTGCATATACAGCTCTGACTCTTCCCTAGCTGTTTCTAATAAGCTAACCTAAGAGCAGAGAGAAGTAGACTCCTGAGGAAAAAAAAAAATGATGCAATGTCATTGCCCTGATATCCTATGAAACCATTATTCCCAGCAATCTATGTGTTTTCTTTTTAACTAAGAAGGGCTTTACTTTGTACAATGTTGAATACATTTTAAAAGCAATTATTTACTCATATATCCATCCAGAGAAATGGTAGACTCCAGCTTATTGCGTAAGCTTATTTATATTCCAGTCTAGTTCATAGAAAGTACTTCAGCTCCAAGCAAATGCTTGACTTTCTCAAATCATGCAAATCAAGGGTCTGGCAGCAATGCCATAAATATTTTATTATAAATACCATGGGGAGTAGGGCCTTAAAGTACTTCTATGCTGTAATGATGGTTGACATTTATTTAATGTTATGTGTTGGGCATGTTTCTAAGCATTTTATATGAATTAACTCATTCAATCTTTACAAGAACTCTATGAAACAGATACTATTATTATCCCCATTTTATTGATGAGAAGAAACAGTGACAGAGAAGCAAGTAAATTGTTTAAGGTTAAATGAGATGGTAGAGTTGGGAATTGAAAGCAGGTAGTCTGGCTCTAGAGCCTGCATTTTTTAACTCTGTGCTGTGGAGCCTACTATGACACCAACCACATAATAAGGACTTTAGAAATAGAAAATATGGCTGTAAAATTAAACTGGTTTTAAGATGTACATAAATAGTTGTTTTAGTGCTCCTCAGAGTTATCATCTCATTTGGCTATACTGAGTCCTATAATGCTGTGATAAATAATCCCTTTAAAGAGAATTTTCTCATGCAACCTTCACAACAACCCTGTCAGATCGATATAATGGCTATTATTATTCCCATTTGAGGAATCAGGCAGATGAAGATCAGGGAGTTTAAATGACTTGTCCTAGCATCTCATGTTCATGGATTGGAAAACAATATGTTTAAGATGGCAATACTCCCAAAATTGATGTATAGATTTAACACAGTCCTTGTCAAAGTCCTAGCTGCCCTTTTCCCCCAGAAATTAATAACCTTATCATAAAATTCATATGTAAATGTAAGGAAACCAGAATAGCCAAAATAGTCTTGAAAAAGAACAAAGTTCAAGAGTGGACACTTTTGGTTTGAAAATTCACTACAAAATAACAGTAATCAAGACAGTATGATCTGGCATAGGATATAGAAATAGACCCATAGATCAATGGAACAGAATTGAGAATCTAGAAATAAAACCTTACAATTATACCTAATTAATTTTTGTCAAGGGGGCCAAGATAATGGGGAAAGAATAGTCTTTCAACAAATTGTTCTGGGACAACTGGATGTCTACATGCAAAAGAATAAAATTGGACTCCTATCTCTCACTGTATAAAAATTAACTCAAAATGGTTCACAGGCCCCAATGTAAGGGCTAAAACTATAAAACTCTTAGAAGAAAACAGAGATGCAGACCTTTATGACCTTGGATTAGAAATTTTAACTATGACACCAAAACATAAGAAACCAAAGAAAAAATACATAAATTGAACTTCACCAAAATTAAAAACATTTGTGCTTCAAAGGATACCATTAGAAAGTGACAAGATAGCTCACAGAAGAAACTGACTTGCCCAAAGTCACAGAGCTAATGTGTAACAGAACTGAGGTCTTCATTGAGAACATCTCTTCTCTAACCTGTATTTTGCTTTTTGTTTTTTGTTTCTTTTCCTTATATGATCCATCTTTTTTTTTTCTCTAACCATTTTTTTTTGGTTTTAATTAGGTATTCTAAAGCAGAACTTTTGTGAGGGCCTTCTGTTCAAAATCCTCTTTGTCATCATATAGAAACTCCTTGTTTTACCTTGTAATCTTAATTTCCACTAATAACTCATCCCTTAAACATTAACTCAGTCCCTACAATGGACATCTCCACTTGCTAAGACGGAAGGTAAAAAGTTTGGGTACCTATCATTAAGGATTTAAGGTAGTAGTTGGGGTGATAATTTCCACTCAAATAACTATGATACAGGCTACAGTGTGTGTTGTGGGAATTCAGAAAAGGGAGAGAACTCTTGGCTCATATTCAAGTGTATTTTTAGGTGAAATGGGTGACAGAAGGTAAGGCTTTGTGGAAGAAGTAGCCATTGAGTTGGGCCTTAACAAGGAAAGGACACACCATCCAGCAAAAAGCATAAACAACGGCAGTTGAATACAGGACGGTTTTGGGAAGTAGCAAGTAGCCTGGTTAGGTTGGAATGAGTGGATATAAAGAGGAGTGGTGTGAAAGAGGATGGGAAAATAAAATGAAGCCACATCATGGAAGACCTTGATCGCAAAGCTATGCTTTCTGGACTACATTGGAATGTGGTGTGAGTGAAAAGACTGTGGTCTTTGGACACCAACCTGAATTTATATCTTGGCTGCATCACAGAGCAAGCCAGTGACCTTCAGTAAATTATTTTTCCTAATTTTCAAAATGGGAATAAGGTCATACCTCATCTCGATTGTGAAAACTTAATGGCATAAGAGTAGCTGTTATGTGTTAGGAGAACCATTGGTAGATCTGGAAGGAAGGATAGAGGAAGTGACTAAAGCTATGCTTTAGAAAGGTTCATCCATCAGAAAAGGGAAGAGGGAGGAGCTAGTAAAGGAGGCGGTCAGGAGGCTGCTGTAATAGTTCAAGTGAGAGATTACATATTCTGATTCTGAAGCTGCAGTGTCAAAGGATTCCTAACAGTGATGAGATCCAAGCCAGGATGGTAATATCCAAAGACCTTCCAGAAGTGGCTTCAACAAGACATTTGACCGATGAGTTGTGTTGGAGCAAGGGAAAAAAGGCATCAGAGAGGATGCCGGGTTTTTTAACTTAACTGTAGAAATTTTATTGCTGTTGACAGAGCCTGGACAGTCAAGAAGAACCGGTTTGGCATGGGGTGGATGAGCTAGGTGTTGGACTTCTGTGAGGAAGTAGTAATCTCATGGAGAGTGAAGAATAGGAGATTCGGAAGCCATGGTGGGGACTGGAAATTCCAAGGCAGTTTAGGGAGCTGTCAAGCTGGGGGCTTAGGGTAGCCTAAAAGGCAATAGAGCCCTCCCTGGGAAAGGCACAGAAAGGAAGGTGGATGTTTTTCAGAAATGATTTGGCAGGTTTGAAATTTACCTCAGGCAGGCCAGGGCTATTTCCGAGAAAGGAGCAGGGACTGTGAAATTCTCTTTCTCTTTCTTCTCCTCCTCCTCTTGACTTCTATATTACATGGCTGCCAGCAACTCATATAGAATGAGAACATAAAATTCCAGTTCCTACTGTAGTATTATAACTGTGAGCTGCACTGGAGGATTGAGAGTTTTTCTTACGAGTTGGATTGGAACCTGAGGACAAATGTGCTTTGAGTTCTAAACCATTAAACCTTTGGAACACATTTCATTTGTAAGCTGGGGACTGCCTGTATTAAAATCATAGTTATAATCCTGTTCCACTAGATTCAGCCTTTCTAGAAAGCTAGATGGCATTTAAAGCATACAGGAAGAAAATCTGTAGGAAGAAAATCTGTTCTCCATGTAGAGGCTCCTGTATCAGCTCAGTCAGCTGGTGGGTTGACGGTCTGTCTGCTCTTGATTAAGGGCCCTGGTCACCCCTAGCTCTTGAAAGGATCATGCCAATTCACTTTATAATATGTGTTAGTTGCTTCAGCCATAACCCCTGGGCTCCCATCTAGAAGGAGGTCTGTGGGTCGTGAATTACCTCACTCACCCTGGGCCTCTAGCTTCCACCTTCTCTTGAGAAAGGTCAGTTGGTAGAGAGCTGCTTTGGTTTAGTTGCCATTCTGCAGGCCTGGGAACATGCTGGCATGTACCCCTTCAGGACCCCTCCATACCCTAATGTATGGAGTGCCTTTGTAGTGTCCTCTTACTGGCAACTCACAGTTTTCTACAGTCCTGTCTTGTCATTTAGCCAGCTGGCAAGTGCCTCTAGTCTCTCCATGCCCTTCCTCCTGAACATTAGCTTTTTGTGCCACCCAGGAAGCTAACTGACAATTAACTGACAGTGGGGATCACACTAATGCTGAAGGAAGAGGCCACATCAGTCCCTATGTGACTGAACCATGGCCTTACTTCTTGTAGAGCTTCTAGAGTAGCCATTCTCCTGATGAAGTCAGTCAGAAGAGAATTATAGGATGTAGAGTATTTCTCAGAAAAGTGACACCTTCTGTCTAGAGATAGGTTTATCTAGTCTCCCATTTTCTTCCGCTAGTTTCACATTCTGAAATACATTTCCAGGGAGGCAAAATAGTGCCAGACTGTGTTGACTATAGGTATGAAAATTTCAAGGATGACAGTAGAAATCACAGTAGAATTAAGATGATATTGTGTTCGTTTAAGAAGACAGATGCCAACTGACTGATCAACTATCATTAGGACTCCTATGCTAATCTCCTATCATTAGGAGGTTCCTATGCTCTAGTAAACAAGAAATACATAGGTTAGACCACTGTCCAGCTCCCAGCAGAATTGATTTGTCCTTCCTCCATCAACCCAGAATAATTTGTAGCATTGAATTATAGTTATTCTGCAACTACATATTCTGTAACCACTGTCCTCTACTATATTATGATTTTGAAACTTTACTCAATAATTTTTCCTGAATTACCAGCATCAAGCACAGATATGGGCACAAAAAGGTACTCGGTTCTATTATAAAATACACCTACCATATGTTAGATACTCTACTGCACATTGGGAGAGGAATGAAACATGGCCCCTGTCTTCAGGGTGCTTATGGTTTAGTGGCAGAAAAACATTTCAATATAATATTCACTTTAATATAGTATGTTAGAGACACACAGGCCATACTACAGGTGCACATTAGGGGTGCACTTAGCCCAAAGTGGAGATTCAAGGAAGATTGCCTTACAGGAGATGGCACATGAGCTGAACCTTGAAGTCCTGTTTAGGATTTGGAGGAGGGGAAAGACAGGGGGAGAAGCTTTCTAGGCAGAGGGAAAATGTAATCAAAGGTACTAAGCACCGTGAAGTATGCAAGTAACTAGAAGCAGTCTGAATTACTAAAGTATACATTTCCAGGCATGAATAAAAAAGATGGAGCTTAGAAGGTCTGTTAAAGATTGGAAATTGATCCTATCACTGGTGGGGGAGCTAGTTAAGAATTGAAAGCCATGGATTATTCATTTATTATTCACAGTCTACATGTGAATCTGATAGAAAATTATCCAGAGATCTGATCTGAAAGTCTGAAATGACAGCTTATGGGAGTTACGATATCAACTATTGATATATACACACAGATGCACACATGCTTGTACAGTGATGCTTTCTGAGACTCTTAGGATTGTGGACCAAGATTTATGTACAAGTATATTGATAGAGCATTATTTATAAATAGTGAAACACCAGAAACCATTTAAATGTCCAGTGACAGAGAATGGTTACATGAGCCAAGGTACCTCCATACAGTGGAGAAGTAGGCTGTCATGAAGAAGTCATACTTTGGAAGAGTGGACAAAAATATGGAAAATGCCCATGAAATACAACCTGAACAGAGCATGATACAAAATGGCAAATATATTATTGTTCCAATTTGAGGAGACACACATATGTGCTCAAACACACACACATAGGAAATTCTAACCGTTGGGTCAAGGTGGTCAGATTACAGGAGATTTTTTTTCTTTCTTTTCATTCTTCAGTGTTCTTTACATTTTTCTATTGTGAACATACTACATATATTCGATCAAAGCAGCACTAAATATTATTTGTGACATCAATAATATAAGTAATAGAAATGGGAAAAAGCTCCCCATAGGCCTAAAGACCATCTTTTCTCATCTTTAATTTTCTTTCTTTTTGTTATTGGTCATATTTAGTCAATTCACGAGAGGCAAGGATGACTTGGAGAGGCTTTTATGAAGATTAACAGAGTCAATTAAAGAGCTGGGGCATAGTGCTTGTTAGGGGTGTTTAAGAGAACAAGAACAGTGTGGAAGCAAACCCACAGGGATGGAATATGACCAGGTAGCACCTGGAAGATACTCAGTGGGAAGACTGAAGACCAAAAAACAGAAGATTGAATTGCAGCTGGAGGGCCTTAGGATTGCGAAATTACCAACACTATTGATAGTGTAGTGATTAAGCTCTGACGTGGTTCACCAAGAAGTGATTAGGTACTGAGCTGCGTGGGTGATCTTAAGTCTAGACTGATTTAAAGGCAGGAAGATAGATGAAACGACCTCATGCAATCTTTTTCAGACAAAATCCTACCATTTCATGCTTGAACAGGATATAAAAATGATAGTAACATCTTTTTTAAAGGAGAGCGAGCAATTAGAACTGAATGGGAGCTGGGAGCCATTTATATGTTCATTCCTATTTTCTGCTGTATCCATTGGTAAGAGATTTGGCATAATCAGGGGACAATCAAGTATTATCTATTATCAGCATGTAATAATGATAAATGGAATTTTTTTTTTTTACTATAGAGCCACAAATGAACCTCCAAAGTTTCTTTCCAGATTAGTCTGTTACAAGCTCTTAAAATATACCATCCCCAAGGACTTCTAAGTGACAGGGATCCTGCAAACGGTGAGTCTTGGAACTGGAGCCCTGGGAGGTTGGCTTAGGCCCAGGGACCCATTTAGCTGATGCTATGTTCTGAAATCACCCTGATTATAAAGCAAAGCTTCTAAGCACCGAATCTCACGCCAGCTCAATGACCTGACTCTGCAAAGTTAACGGGAACCCAGGAAGCCTGTTGCAGCCCTGTGAGTTATTGCTGTTGTTTAGCTAGGGAATTGTTACTGTAGGTTACGGGTCTCTGTGCCCCAGACAAAAACACTGAGCCCGAAGGGAGTGCTGATCCATAAGGAGGGGAAAAGGGCAGGTTCCCCCAAAGTGCTTGAGGATAAGAACCCTCTTAGGTGTAGCCTCAGGAGCAGTGAGAAGGTCCCCCTTTCTTCTGGGGGATTTCTGGTGAAGATTAATGGAGACCTGAAATCTCTGTAACATGGAAAAGGGCATTCTTTAATTCTATGATCAGTGCTAAAGAGTGCTGTGCTAACACTCTTGGGAGAAGGAGTAGGGTGATGGCATAACACAGCTATACTGAGGTAAATGTTCATGCAGGGGGCTCTCAGGGGTGGGCCCCTGAGATACAGGCTATACTCTCTCTTCAGTGATGGAGGTTCAGAAGAGAAGCAGGGAGAGGCACTAGGAGGGTCTGGTGGATCTATCCCTTTCCAACCTTGGCCCCAGGGCACCATATCAGAATCTGAGTGCACATGGCACATGCTCATTATATTTAAAAATTGTGAAGCAGTATCAACCCTTGTTGAGCATACAAGTATGCCCGACACTGTATACATCTTCTATCATCTGGTCCTTACAAAGTAGTTATTATTCCCACAGAAAACTGCAGCTCAGAGAGATTAAATTGCTTATTCAAGGTTTTAGAATGTAATAGAGTCTAGAAAGAAAGCCAGATTGGGTATGGGGTACAGCCTCAGCTTCCAACTTAGATTTATAACATCCCCAAATGAGACACTAGAAATAGCAATCCTGGGTGTGTTAAAAGTGTTAATTTGTCAGACATAATCATTTAGAATAGTTCAAAGGTTTTGCAACTTCTGTCATTTCTGTTGTCTCTATTATACCAAGAACCTTAGTAAAATGGAACTAGACTGAGGGTCCCTGGACCTTTGAGAAGCCCATTCTCTGTTGCTTCAGAGTAATCACCATTTAATCAATAAATGATCTCTCTGGAATACATATTTATCTTGTCATTCACTTATTTAAACTCCTGCAATGGCTTCCATTTTCTTCAATTTAAAGGTCAGATTCCTTAGCTTTGTCTTGAATAATCTAAGCCCACATGACCTGCCCCATCACCTCTCCTGCTACTTTACCCCACACACCCACTGACAGGCCTGCCTAACTTCTGACTGGCTAGTCACCAGATGTCTCCTGTTCCTTGGCAACTCCATTATCTGACAATTTTGGTCCATCTGCCTGGAATCTCTCTTTCTACTTTTCCACCTGGATAACTGCCTCTCCTCCTCTAGAATAGCTGTTTAAGGTAGGAATGGGGATGTGGGGCTCAGTTTAAAGGCAGTGATGTAAGGTTTAACTACATACAGCTAGACTACCGTTCAAAACATATGAAACCATTCCAAAGTAGATGAAGCATGATTTTGTTTATACAATCTTGCACATAAATATGTATGTGAAAAATGCGTATCATTAAATACCAGAATCAAATTCAGAGCAATGCAGTAAAAGCTAAAGCTGTAAGAAGCGGGAAACAGATCTCATGAGGGAATCACAGATGCACTTCTGCCTTCTCATGATTCCCTAACTCTGGGGCTCCCTGAGTCTTCCTGGTTGCCTGAAAGATTAAAACAGTTAGTTGTCTCTGTATGTCTCTTTTCAATGTAGATGCACCCTATCATGCTATCTCTCTATAGCCCAATAGTCTGTGAATCTATTCCTGACCCCCTTAAACAATATCAGCCTCATAGATTTCCATTCATATCACTACTATAGCACCCATTGATCCTTGTCATAATTATCTAAGTATCTGTCCTCCCAAATAGACTGTAAACTCCTCCAGTGTATGAACCATATCGTCTTTGTTACTCTACCCTTAGGACGTAGGACAGTTCTTAGCATGTTTGGACCAGTGCTTCTCAAAGCATAGTCCATAGATCAGCATTGGAATTACCCAGGGCTCCTCTTAAAATGCAAATTCATAAAAGAGAAATAGCCATTTAAATTTAATTTTGATTTAAGGTTCTGATTAAGCACTTCTTGGGTGAGAATGAGTAATCCCTGTTTTCAAGGCACTTGCCAGGTGATACTGATGCAAATGCAAGCATGGCCCCTTTTCTGATGTCTTCTCTGTTTACTCCCTTGTCCTCCATAGATGTGACCTCTCCTGTTGCTGTAGGGCAAGATATGGGAAGGTACGTAACCTAGATGCAGAGGTGTGTTGCTGGCACTGGCAGGGGACACCTGGGAGGGAGCTGGAAGATGGCTTGAATTTTCCACAGAGGTTTTGCACCTGTGTCTGTGTACCTGCGTTTAAGTTGCTACAAAAGCCGAGAAGTGGTGGTAGTGCTCAGTGACTCCTCAGGACTTATCCCATCCTTTTCCCACTGAATTGCAGCAAGGCAAGGTGGGAAACTCATCTTAACTCAGTCTGATTGATCTGTGGTTGAACACATCCCTTTTGCTACTTATGGTTCAGACAGTCAGCCTGCGTGACATTCAATTAAATGTTTATTGGAGACTTTTGGGAAAACTTGTCCTTGCTTCTACAAGAGAGGCTCTTTTCCTGTTTGTGAGCAAGGAAACATGTGGCTCTGACTGCTGTTGACAACTTTCTTATGACTGTGAGGAGACTAGCCTTAGCAAATGATCTGTGGAAAACAGATTGCAGTGATGGGAAGAATCTGGGTTCTTGGTGACTTTTTAAAAATTGTGGCAAAATACACAGAATGTAAAACTTATATTAACCATCTTAAGTGTACAGTTCAGTGGCATTAAGTATGTATATGTTGTGCAATCAGCACTGCCGTCCGTCTCCAGAAATTTTCCATCTTCCCAAACTGAAACTCTGTATTTATGACACATTAAGTCCTCATCAGTCTCCCTCGTCCCAGCCATTGGCAACCAGCATCCTGCTTTCTGTCTCTGAATTTGACTACTTTACGTACCTCATGTAAAAGGAATCATGAATATTTGTCCTTTTGTGACTGGCTTATTTCACTTAGCATAATGTCTTCAAGGTTCATCCGTGCTGTAGCATGTGTCAGAATTTCCATCCTTTTACTAAGGCTGAATAATATGCTATTGTATGTATACACCACCTTTTATTTCTTCATTTATCTGTCGATTGATATTTGAATTGTTTCTAACTTTTGGCTATTGTGAATAATACTGCTATGAACATTGATGTACAGATATCTATTCAAGTCCCTGATTTCAACTCTATTGAGTAAATACCCAGAACTGGAATTGGTGGATCATATGGTAATTCTATGTTTAATTTTTTGAGGGCTAACCATGTTGTTTTCCATAGCACCTGCGCCATTTTACATTCCCACCAGTAAAGTATAAGGGCTCCATTTTCTACACATCCTCACCAACACTGGTTATTTTCTGTTTTTTGTTTTGCTTTGTTTTCCCTTCTTAATTGTAGCCATCCTAATGGATGTGAAGTGGTATCTCACTGTGGTTTTGATTTTGCATTTCCCTGATGACGACTGATGTTGAGTACTTTTTTCATGTGCTTATTGACCATTTGTTTATCTTCCACGGATACATGTTTATTTAAGTTCTTTGTCCCATTTTTAATCAGGTGGTTTGTTTTTTTATTGCTGAACTGTACTTGATGACACTTTTAAACTGCTGAATTAAGCAGCCCTGCCTGCTCTGACTTTGTACTTAACGAGTTTTAAAATCTAGTAAACTCTATGGTAGACAGAATAATGACCTGTCAAAAATGTCCATGTCCTTATCCTTGTAATCTGTGAATATGTTTACTTACATGGAAAAGGGACTTGGCAGGTGTGATTAAGGATCTTGAGATGGGAAGATTGTCATGGGTTATCTGGGTGAGCCCAGTGTAATCACAGAGGCCCTCATGACAGGGAGGCAGCAGCAGAGTCAGAGAAGAAGGCGTGACCATGGAAGAAAGGTCAGGATGATGTGTAGCCATGAGCCAACGAGTGTGGGCAGCCTCTAGAAGCTAAAAAATGCAAGGAGTAGATTTTCTCCTAGATCTTCCAGAAGGGATGTTATCTCTGTTAATACCTTGATGCTGATGTTTAGTTCAACAAAATCCATTTCAGACTTCTGACCTCCAGAACTGTAAGATAACAAATTTGTGTTATTTGAAGCGAATCTGTTACAGCAGCAATAGGAAATTAATACACTACCTTATTGTTTAAGTCAGAGCAGACTTCAGGGTTGGTTGATCCAACAGTTTAAAAGTGTTGAGTACAACCTAACAACAAAAACTAAATCACGTGATTAAAAGGGGGGCAAAGGTTTTCTGTTATTTACAGTCAACAGTATCTTAATTGGTACACTAGGTAAACCAATAGTAGAACAGCCAATCCCGAACTTTCTGTGACTTCTAATTACATAGCAACCATGTTTACAGAAGTTGATAAAAAGCAGTCAATGCATGACAGGGGACTGACTAGGAAAAGAAATTCTAATATACATTATGGTTAGGGAACAACTGGAATTGCATTGAATTTGATTAATGAATGAATGAGATTTTTTTTGCTTTAATTTGATTATTGCTGTTTATCATTTCCTCCCTGGTTTAATGATTCTGTGGAATGGCCTGCAAGGTCTGTGCATTCCTCACCAGACTCTGGTTGGGCATGTGTGTTTGAGGATGAATATGCATAGGAGTTGATTGTTGCCCCAGAGACTTGTCTTATAAACTCAGACTCTTTTGCAAACTCTATCTTGCCTCCCTCAGGGACCTTTTCCTTCCCTGTTATTTGTTGTTTGATCACTAGGCTGAGCTAAGTGCCTAAACAACACATCTTTCTCATCAGGTCCCAGAGGA
Organism: Manis pentadactyla; assembly: GCF_030020395.1. Classification (NCBI taxonomy): domain Eukaryota; kingdom Metazoa; phylum Chordata; class Mammalia; order Pholidota; family Manidae; genus Manis; species Manis pentadactyla. The sequence goes on along the minus strand of NC_080038.1, from coordinate 106,774,727 downwards.
AAGAGGCTCAGTCCACTTACATTAGACCCCAAGCCCCCAAATCACTAATGAAGACTACAGTGTGTAACTTCCCTAGGCCCATGTCCTGATTCCATTTCGGATGAACAGATGTTTTTGCCTTAAAACAAATAAACCTGAAAACCAAAACAGACAAGCTTATTTCTCTTCCCCTCCTGATATCCAGGGCTCATGTTAAAACTGGGTTTCCTATCTTTACTCTCAGATGAGAGTTGGTAATTACCGGGCAGTGCTGAGAAGATCATTAAAGACCCTGTAGATTACTTTGAAGGGAAAGAAACAATCTCTGGAAAACATATATGCAATCCCTGTGCCTAGAAGTAAAGCTGTTTCCTGGAATAAACTTTCCCATTAATCAGGGGTCTATCTCCCCTTGATGAGCTCCAAACAACTGGAGATACAATCACTGTCTTTCTAGGTGACCCAATGATCCATGTTGTGGATTCTTCAGACATGTGGCTTCTCTCCAAACCCCCTACATTGCTGCATTTTTGGACTTTCCATAGCAGGTCAGCAACCCCACTAAAGCAAAATATTGTCCTTGACAACTGCCATTTAGATCTCAAGAATCATAAGAAATTGGGTATTTCTTTCAAAACATGTCTCCAATGAACTGTTAGACTCCAAGCTTCAAGGCTCAAGTGGTAACCCTGCCTATGCAGGTAGATGTGCCCCATCTCATGTCCTTTACACATGAACTTCAGATGTAGAACTTAACTTTCAGCTTGTGCTTTGGAGGAAGGACAGGCTTGGGTTCAAGTCTTGACTCTCTCCAAATACTAGCTGGAGGTAATTTTGAGGTATTTTAACCATTCCAAGCCTCAATTTTGTTATCCATGAGATGGGTACAATACATCATAGGGTTTTTATGAGCATTAAATAAGATCACATATGTACAACTGCTCCGTCAATGCTAAGAGAATTGGAAAATGTTTGTAGTAGCTACTTGGGGGACAAGTTCTTGCCCTATGATTCTCTAGACTTAACTGATGAAATCATAATTCTTCACTGGAACCTTACAATAAACTCTTGATAAACAATTTTGGAACTGCAGCTTAACTTCTACAACCAGAGAGCACAGATCTTGTTCTACAGTACTTTACCATCTTATTAGTTCTTCTAATTGTGACTTAAGAAATTAGTTCAGAGGGCAAACAGCTTTTCTACACCAAAGTAAGTGTTAGGTCTAACAAGTATTAGGTTAGGTTACTATTTAGCAAAGAAAATCACTAATCCTACCGCCCATTTTTGTCAAACAGACATTCCATTCCAATTGTGTTTTCCCAAAGACCCCCAGGGCTAACTTGTAGGCTGAACAGATAGCCCTTCCTCTCCCACTGTTCCTGTGTGGTGTCATATTACCTTCTTCTCATGGGAATATTAAGGCTCAGTGGGAACATTGAGACTCTGTCCCTGCTTGAAATGCAGATCATAAAAAGCAAGGTTAAGGTCTGTTCCATTCCAATTCCACGGTGGTACATGAATATCAGTTTCCTAATCCCAAAGAGGTACATGGGGTCTTCTAAATGATCGATAACAACCTGTAAAGCACCTACAACTCAGAAAGGACACTGAGTGGCAAAACGATCGGTCTCATCATCACCCACTAAGATGGTACTGGATGCTATAAATCACTATCACATCTCAGCCTCTGTGTCTTTCTAGCATCGCTTCTCCTCAACTCAGTAGTTAGAAAGGAATACAAGCACATATATGTCACTCAGGCGAATCAAGAATAGCAAAAAGAGAAAGCCACAAAACTCTCCTATTTTGGATATTGTTTCAGCTATTTGTAACAGAGGCCCAATTGACAATAGATTAAATAAATAGAAGTTTATTTTTCTCTCATATTAGTCTGGAGGTAGGCAGTCCAAGCTATACTGTTCCAAGGCAACTCTGCTCTGGATGCTGCCCAGGGATCCAGACTCCTATCCTGTGGCTCAACTAATCCTAAGGTAGTTCCCCTGTCCATGTGGCTCAAGATGGCTCTCCCTAATGTCCAAGAACCAAAAAGCAAAAAGCAGGATGAAGGAAGTAGAAGGAGGAGCTGACCTTTCCCTTTAAGAGTTTGAGGAGGAGGTTTTCCATGTCTCTTCTAGCTGCATCCCACTGGCAATTGCTTCATCACACGGCTACAACTAGCTACAAGTAAGCTTGGAGAATGTACCCATTTTTTTATGTTTGGCTTAAATATTTTTATATTGGTATCATTAATGTACAATTACATGAACAACATATGGTTACTAGACTCTCCCCATTATCAAATCCCCATCACATACCCCATTACAGTCACTGTCAATCAGCATAGTAAGATGCTATAGAGTAACTACTTGTCTTCTCTGTGCTATAGTGCCTTCCCTGTGCCAGACCCCCTAGATTATGTGTGCTAATTGTAATGCCCCTTTTTCCTCTTATCCATCCCTTCCCACCCATCCTCCCCAGTCCCTTTCCCTTTGGTAACTGTTAGTCCATTCTTGGGTTCTGTGACTCTGCTGCTGTTTTGTTCCTTCAGTTTTTTCTTTGTTCTTATACTACACAGCTGAGTGAAATCATTTGATACTTGTCTTGCTATGCCTGGCTTATTTCACTGAGCCTAATACCCTCTAGCTCTATCCATGTTGTTGTAAATGACAGGATTTCTTTTTTTATGGCTGAATAATATTCCATTTTGTATATGTACCACATCTTCCTTATCCATTCACCTACTGATGGACACTTAGGTTGCTTCCATTTCTTAACTATTGTAAATAGTGCTGCAAACATAGGAGTGCATATGTCTTTTTCAAACTGGGCTCCTTCATTCTTAGGGTAAATTCCTAGGAGTGTAATTCCTGGGTCAAATAGTATTTCTATTTTAAGTTTTCTGAGGAACCTCCATACTGCTTTCCACAATGGTTGAACTAGTTTACATTCCCACATCCTCGCCAACATTTGTTGTTTGTCTTTTGGATGGTGGCCATCCTAACTGGTGTGAGGTGACACCTCATAGTGGTTTTAATTTGCATTTCTCTGATGATTAGTGATGTGGAGCATCTTTTCATGTGCCTGTTGGCCACATGAATTTCTTATTTGGAGAAGTGTCTGTTGAGCTCCTCTGCCCATTTTTTAATTGGATTATTTGCTTTTAGTTTGTTGAGGTGCATGAGCTCTTTATATATTTTGGATGTCAACCTCTTATCAGATATGTCATTTATGAATATATTCTCCTATACGGTAGGATACCTTTTTGTTCTACTGATGGTATCCTTTGCTGTACAGAAGCTCTTTAGTTTGACATAGTCCCACTTGTTCATTTTTGCTTTTGTTTCCCTTGCCCAGGGAAATATGTTCATGAAGAAGTTGCTCATGTTTATGTCCAAGAGATTTCTGCCTATGTTTTTTGTAAGAGTTTTATGGTTTCATGACTTACAGTCAGGTCTTTGATCCATTTTTAGTTTACTTTTGTGTATGAGGTTACACAATAATCCACTTTCATTCTCTTACATGAAGCTGTCCAGTTTTGCCAACACCAGCTGTTGAAGAGGCTGTCATTTCTCCATTGTATATCCATGGCTCCCTTATCATATATTAATTGAACATGTATGCTTGAGTTTGCATCTGGACTCTCTATTTTGTTCCATTGATCGGTGGGTCTGTTCTTATACCAGTACCAAATTGTCTTGATTACTGTGGCTTTGTAGTAGAGCTTGAAGTTGGGGAGGCATATCCCCGCCTGCTTTACTCTTTCTTCCCAGGACTGGCTTGGCTATTTGGGGTCTTTTGTGGTTCCATATGAATTTTAGAACTATTTGTTCCAGTTCATTGAAGAATGCTATTGGTATTTTGATAGGGATTGCATTGAATCTGTAGATTGCTTTAGGCAGGATGGCCATTTTAACAATATTAATTCTTCCTAGCCAAGAGCCTATGATGAATTTCCATTTATTAGCATCCTCTAATTTCTCTCAAGAGTGTCTTATAGTTTTCAGGGTATATTCCTTTCACATCCTTGGTTAGGTTTATTCCTAGGTATTTTATTCTTTTTGATGCAATTGTGAATGGAATTGTTTTCCTGATTTCTCTTTCTGCTAGTTCATCAACGGTGTAGGAATGCAACAGATTTCTGTGTATTAATTTTGTATCCTGCAACATTGCTGAATTCAGATATTAGTTCTAGTATTTTTGGAGTGGATTCTTTATGGTTTGTTATGTACAATATCATGTCATCTGGAAACAGGGACAGTTTAACTTCTTCCTTGCCAATCTGGATGCCTTTTATTTCTTTGTGTTGTCTGATTGCCGTGGCTAGGACCACCGGTACTATGTTGAATAAAAGCAGGGAGAGTGGACATCCTTGTCTTGTTCCCTATCTTAGGGGAAAAGCTTTCAGATTCTTGCTGTTACCTATAATGTTGGCTGTGGGTTTGTCATACATGGCCTTTATTATGTTCAGGTACTTTCCCTCTATACCCATTTTGTTGAGAGTTTTTATCATGAATGGATGTTGAATTTTCTCAAATGCTTTTTTGGCATCTATGGAGATGATCATGTGGTTTCTGTCCTTCTTTTTGTTGATGTGGTGGATGATGTTGATGGATTTTTGAATGCTGTACCAATGTTGCATCCCTGAGATGCATCCCATTTTATCATAGTGTATGATCCTCTTGATATATTTTTGAATTCAGTTTGCTAATATTTTGTTGAGTATTTTCACATCTATGTTCATCAGGGATATTGGTCTGTAGTTTTCTTTTTTGTGGTAAATTGCATGGTTTTGGTATTAGAGTGATGCTGGCTTCATAGAATGAGTTTGGGAGCACTCCCTCCTCTCCTATCATTTGGAAAACTTTAAGAAAAATGGGTACTATGCCTTCTCTAAATGTCTGATAAAATTCAGCGGTAAATCCATCTTGCCCGGTTGTTTTGTTCTTGGGTAGTTTTTTGATTACTGATTCAATTTCATTGCTGGTAATTGGTCTGTTTAGATTTTCTGTTTCTTCCATGGTCAGTCTTGGAAGGTTGTATTTTTCTAAGAAGTTGTCCATATCTTCTAGGTTATACAGCTTCTTAGCATATAGATTTTCATGGTATTTTTTGTAATAATTATTTGCATTTCTGTGGTGTTCATAGTGAATTTTCCTATTTCATTTCTGATTCTGTTTATGTGTGTAGATTCTCTTTTCCTCTTAATAAGTCTGGCTAGGGGTTTACCTACTTTCTTTATTTTCTCAAAGAACCAGCTCTTGGTTTCATTGATTTTTTCTATTGTTTTATTCTTCTCAGTTTTATTTATTTCTTCTCTGATATTTATTATGTCCCTCCTTCTGCTGAATTTGGGCCTCATTTGTTCTTCTTTTTCCAGTTTCAAAAATTGTGACTTTAGACTATTCATTTGGGATTGTTCTTCCTTTTTAAATAGACCTGGAGTGCTATATACTTTCCTCTTAGAACTGCCTTCACTGTGTCCCACAGAAATTGGGGCATTGTGCTGTTGTTGTCATTTGTCTCCATATATTCCTTGATCTCTGTTTTAATTTGGTCATTGATCCACTGGTTATTTAGAAGCATTTTGTTAAGCCTCCATGTGTTTGTGAGCCTTTTTTATTTATACAATTTATTTCTCATTTTATACCTTTGTGATATGAGTTGTTGTTTGGTAGAATTTCAATCTTTTTTAATTTACTGAGGCTCTTTTTGTGGCCTAGTATGTGGTCTGTGCTGGATAATGTTCCATGTACACTCGAGAAGAATGTGTGTCCCTCTGCTTTTGGGTGTAGAGTTCTGTAGATTTATGTTATGTCCATCTGTTCTAGTTGTTGTTCAGTGCCTCTGTGTCCTTATTTATTTTCTGTCTGGTTGATCTGTCCTTTGGAGTGAGTGGTGTGTTGAACTCTCCTAGAATGAATACATTGCATTCTATTTCCTCCTTTAATTCTGTTAGTATTTGTTTCACATATGTCAGTGCTCTTGTGTTTGGTGCATAGATATTTATAATGGTTATATCCTCTTGTTGGACTGACCCCTTTATCATTATGTAATATCCTTCTTTATCTCTTGATAATTTTCTTTGTTTTAAATTCTGTTTTGTGTGATACAAGTACTGCAATATCTGCTTTTTTCTTCCCTATTGTTTGCATGGCATAACTTTTTCCATCCCTTCACTTTTAGTCTGTGTATATCTTTGGGTTTGAGGTGAGTCTCTTATAGGAAGCATATAGATGGGTCTTGCTTTTTATTTTTTTAAATTTTTTATTAAGGTATTGTTGATAGACACTTTTATGAAGGGTTCACATGAAAAAACAGCGTAGTTACTACATTTACCCATATTTTCAAGTCTCCACACATACCTCAATGCAGTCACTGTCCATCACTGTAGTAAGGTGCCACAGATTCACTATTTGCCTTCTCTGTGCTACACTGTCTTCCCCGTGATCCCCGACACCATGTGTACTAAACATAATACCCCTCATTCTCCTTCTCCCTCCCTCCCCACCTGCCCTCCCACACCCCTCCCCTTTGGTAATCACTAGTTCATTCTTGGAGTCTCTGAGCCTGCTGCTACTTTGTTCCTTCAGTTTTGTTATACTCCACAAATGAGGGAAATCATTTGGCACTTGTCTTTCTCCACCTGGCTTATTTCAGTGAGCATGATGTCCTCCAGCTCCATCCATGTTGTTGCAAATGGTAGGATTTGTTTCTTTCTTATGGCTGAATAGTATTGCATTGTGTATATGTAGCACTTCTTCTTTATCCATTCATCTACTGATGGACACTTAGGTTGCTTCCATATCTTATCTATTGTAAAAAGTGCTGCGATAAACATAGTGGTGCATATGACTTCATGAATCTGAGAAGTTGCATTCTTTGGGTAAATTCCAAGGAGTAGGATTCCCAGGTCAAATGGTATTTCTATTTTTAGTTTTTTGAGGAACCTCCATATTGCTTTCAACAATGGTTGAACTAGCTTACATTTTCACCAGCAGTGTAGGAAGGTTTACCTTTCTCCGCATCCTCACCAGCATTTGTTGTTCTTAGTCTTTTCGATGCTGGCCATCCTTACTGGTATGAGGTGATATCTCATTGTGGTTTTAATTTGCATTTCCCTGAAGATTAGCAATGTGGAGCATCTTTTCATGTGTCTGTTGGCCATCTGAATTTCTTCTTTGGAGAACTGTCTTCATATCCTCTGCCCATTTCTTAATCAGGTTATTTGCTTTTTGTGTGTTCAGGCATGTGAGTTCTTTATATATTTTGGATGTTAACCCCTTGTCAGATATGTCATTTACAAATATATTCTCCCGTACTGTAGGATGCCTTTTTGTTCTGTTGATGGTGTCCTTTACCATACAGAAAGTTTTTAGTTTGTTCTAGTCCCATGTGTTTATTTTTGCTTTGTTTCCCTTGCTGGAGGAGATACGTTCAGGAAGAAGTTGCTCATGCTTATATTCAGGAGATTTTTGCCTATGTTGTCTTCTAAGAGTTTTCTGGTTTCATGACTTACATTCAGGTCTTCGATCCATTTTGAGTTTACTTTTGTGTATGGGGTTACACAATAATCCAGTTTCATTCTCTTGCATGTAGCTGTCCAGTTTTGCCAACAACAGATTTTGAAGAGGCTGTCATTTCCTCATTGTATGTCCATGGCTCCTTTATCATATATTAATTGACCACATATGGTTGGGTTTATATCAGGGCTCTCTAGTCTGTTCCATTGGTCTATGGGTCTGTTCTCATACCAGTACCAAATTGTCTTGATTACTGTGGCTTTGTAGTAGAGCTTGAAGTTGGGGAGCATAATCCCCCCGCTTTATTCTTCCTTCTCAGGATTGTTTTGGCCGTTCGGGGTCTTTTGTGGTTCCATATGAATTTTAGAACAATTTGCTCTAGTTTGTTGAAGAATGCTGTTGGTATTTTGATAGGAATTGCATTGAATCTTTAGATTGCTTTAGACAGGATGACCATTTTGACAAATTCTTCCTATCTATGAGCACGGGATGTGTTTCCATTTATTGGTATGTTCTTTAATTTCTCTCATGAGTGTCTTGTAGTTTTCAGAGTGTAGGTCTTTCACTTCCTTGGTTAGGTTTATTCCTAGGTATTTTATTCTTTTTTATGCAACTATGAATGGAATTGTTTCCCTAATTTCTCTTTCTGCTAGTTCATTGTTAGTGTTAGGAATGCCACAGATTTCTGCATATTAATTTTGTATCCTGCAGCTTTGCTGAATTCAGATATTAGGTCTAGTAGTTTTGGAATGGATTCTTTAGGACCTTTTATGTACAATATCATGTCATCTGCAAACAGGGAGAGTTTAACTTCTTTCCTGCCAATCTGGATGCCTTTTATTTCTTTGTGTTGTCTGATTTCTGTGGCTAAGGACCTCCAGTACTGTGTTCAATAGAAGTGGGGAGAGTGGGCATCCTTGTCTTGTTCCCGATCTTAAAGGAAAAGCTTTCAGCTTCTCACTGTTAGCTATAATGTTGGCTGTGGGTTTTTCATATATGGCCTTTATTATGTTGAGGTATTTGCCCTCTATACCCATTTTGTTGAGAGGTTTTATCATAAATGGATGTTGAATTTTGTCAAATGCTTATTCAGCATCTATGGAGATGATCATGTGGTTTCTGTCCTACTTTTTGTTGATGTGGTGGATGATGTTGATGGATTTTCGACTGTTGTACCATTCTTGCATCCCTGAAATAAATCCTACTTGATCATGATGGGTGATCTTTTTGATGTATTTTTGAATTCAGTTTGCTAATATTTTGTTGAGTATTTTTGCATCCATGTTCATCAGGAATATTGGTCTGTAATTTTCTTTTTTTGGAGGTGTCTTTGCCTGGTTTTGATATTAGAGTGATGCTGGCCTCATAGAATGAGTTTGGAAGTATTCCATCTTCTACTACTCTTTTGGAAACTTAAAGGATAATGGGTATTAGGTCTTCACTAAATGTTTGATAAAATTCAGTGGTGAAGCCATCTGGTCCAGGGGTTTTGTTCTTAGGTAGGTTTGTGATTGCCAGTTCAATTTCATTGCTGGTAATTGGTCTGTTCAGATTTTCTGTTTCTTCTTGGGTTAGCCTTGGGAGGTTGCGTTTTTCTAGAAAGTTGTCCATTTCTTCTAGGTTATCCAGTTTGTTAGCATATACTTTTTCATAGTATTCTCTAATAATTCTTTGTATTTCTGTGGTGTCCATGGTGATTTTTCCTTTCTCATTTCTGATTCTGTTTATGTGAATAGACTCTCTTTTTTTCTTGATAAGTTTGGCTGGGGGTTTATCTATTTTGTTTATTTTCTTGAAGAACCAGCTCCTGCATTCATTGATTCTTTCTATTGCTTTATTCTTCTTGATTTTATTTATTTATGCTCTCATCTTTATTATGTCCCTCCTTCTACTGACTTTGGGCTTCATTTGTTCTTCTTTTTCCAGTTTCAATAATTGTGAGTTTAGTCTGCTCATATGGGACTGTTCTTCTTTCCTGAGGTAGGCCTGTGTTACAATATACTTTCCTCTTAGTACAGTCTTCACTGCATCCCACAGATTTTGTAGTGTTGAATTTTTGTTGTCATTTGTCTCCATATATTTCCTAATCTCTCTTTTTATTTGGTCATTGATCCATTACTTATTTAGGAACATGTTGTGAAGCCTACATGTGTTTGTGGGATTTTTCATTTTCTTTGCATAATTTATTTCTAGTTTCATACCTTTGTGGTCTGAAAAACTGGTTGGCACACTTTCAACCTTTCTGAATTTACTGAAGCTCTTTTTTTGGCCTAGTATATGATCTATATTTGAAAATCTTCCATGTGCACTTGAGAAGAATGTGTTTTCTGCTGCTTTTGGGTGTAGATTTCTGTAGATGTCTTTTAGGTCCATCTGTTCTAATGTGTTGTTCAGTTCCTCTGTCTCCTTACTTATTTTCTGTCTGGTTGATCTGTCCTTCAGATTTAGTAGAGTGTTGAAGTCTTCTAGAATGAATGCATTGCATTCTATTTCTATTTTAATTCTGTTACTAGTTGTTTCACATATATAGTTGCTCCTGTGTTGGCCATATAGACATTTACAATGGTTATATCTTATTGTTGGATTGGCCCTTTTATCGTTATGTAATGTCCTTCTTTGTCTCTTGTGACTTCCTTTGTTTTGAAGTCTGTTTTGTGTGATACAAGTACTGCAAGTCCTGCTTTTTTCTCCCTATTAGTTGCATGAAATATCTTTTTCCATCCCTTCAATTTTAGTCTCTGTATGTGTTTGGGTTTAAAGTGAGTCTCTTGTAGGCAGAATACAGATGGGTCTTGTTTTTTTATCCATTCAGTGACCCTATGTCTTCTGATTGGTGCATTCAGTCCATTTACATTTAGGGTGATTATCTATAGGTATGTACTTATTGCCGCCACAGGCTTTAGATTCATGGTTACCAAAGGTTCAAGGTTAACTTCCTTACTATCTAAGAGTCTAACTTAACTCACTTAATATGCTATTACAAACACAATCTCAATGTTCTTTTTTTCTCCTCATTTTTCTTCCTCCTCCTTTCTTTATATATTAGATATCATATTCTGTACTCTTTGTCTACCCCTTGATTGACTTTGAGGAATAGTTAATTTAATTTTGCATTTGCTTAGTATTAGCTGTTCTACTTTCTTTACTGTGGTTTATTACCTCTGCTGACAGCTATTAAACCTTAGGAACACTTCTATCTATAGAAGTACCTCCAAAATACACTTAGAGATGGTTTGTGGGAGGTAAATTCTCTCAGCTTTTGCTTATCTGGAAATTGTTTAATCCCTCCTTCAAATTTAAATGTTAGTCTTGCTGGATAAAGTATTCTTGGTTCGAGGCCCTTCTGCTTCATTGCATTAAATACATCATGCCACTCCCTTATAGGCTGTAAGGTTTCTCCTGAGAACTCTGATGTTAGCCTGATGAGCTTTCCTTTGTATGTGATCTTATTTCTCTCTCTGGCTGCTTTTAATAGTCTGTCCTTATCCTTGATCATTTCCATTTTAATCACTATATGTCTTGGTGTTGTCTTCCTTGGATCCCTTGTGTTGGGAGATTTTTGGCTCTCCATGGCCTGAGAGACTATCTCCTTCCCCAGATTGGGGAAGTTTTCAGCAATTACCTCCTCAAAGACACTTTCTATCCCCTTTTCTCTCCCTTCTTCTTCTTGTACCCCTATAATGCGAATATTGTTCCATTTGGATTGGTCACACAGTTCTCTAAATATTCTTTCATTCTTAGAGATCCTTTTTTCTCTCTGTGCCTCAGCTTCTTTGTATTCCTCTTCTCTAGTTTCTATTTCATTTATCGTCTACTCCACCATATCCAACCTGCTTTTAATACCCTCCATTTTACTCTTCAACAATTGGATCTCTGACCAGAATTCATTCCTGAGTTCTTGGATATCTTTCCGTATCTCAATGAGCATGTTAATGATTTTTATTTTGAACTCCCTTTCAGAAAGATTCATCAGGTTGATGTCATTAAGATCTTTCTCAGGAGTTGTATTAATAATTTTACTTTGAACCAGGTTCCTTTGGCATTTCCTATTTGTATATGGAGCTCTCTAGTGCCCAGATGCTCTGCTCTCTGGAGCTGCTCAGTCCCTGAAGCAATGTTGGAGGTTGCAGTGGAGTGTATTGGAGCCTGGGGGGAGGAAAGAGCTGTTTCCTGCTTCTTGGCTGCTATGCCTGTCTGCACTGCCTGAACCAGTAGGCCGAGCACACAGGTATAAGCCTCTTTGCTTTGTGTTTGTAGTTGCTGTAGACAGGTCTTCCCTCTGGCTGGCCTAATGCCAGGGTAGTGTTTGCCAGTTTTCATGCTAGGTGGGGCTGGCCAGGAGAAAGGTGCCGTAGGCTGTGTAACACAGAGGGGGTCCTTCGAGCTGTGTAGTCATCCAGGGAGCTGGAGCACCTGAAGATCATGAAAGCTCCCAACCTGCTGGGCAGAGTGTCCCCAGACAATTTTGTCTACCTGTCCTTTCTCCTGACCATTAAGGCCTGTGCATTCCTTGCCCCTCTAGCAACCCTCTTGCTAAGGGGTTCCTTGTTAGGAAGTGTATCAGACTGCCCACCTTTCTTTTGTCCCAGAGTATAGCCGGATATGGTTCCCTGCTTTCCACAAGTGGCTGTAATCTCAGTCTCTCCAGGAATTCTGCCTGTGTTAGCTTTCCAACCCCCTAATCATGAGAGTACCATGCAAGCACCCTGAAATATAGGTCTGTGTTCCCAGAGCAGATATCCAGAGTTAGGTATTCAGCAGTCCCAGGCCTCCATTCCCTCCTTACTCCATTTCTCTTCCTCCCACCAGTGAGCTGGCATGGGGGAAGGGCTTGGGTCCTGCCAGGCCACAGCTTTGGTATGTTACCCTGTTCTGTGAGGTCTGCTCTTTTCTCCAAGTGTATGCTTTCTGGCCCAGTCCTCTTTCCTGTTGCTCTTTCAGGATTAGTTGTATTAATTATATTTTCATATTATATGCAGTTTTTGGAGGAAGCCTCTGTCTCACCTCTCACCCCACCATCTTTTATCCTGGGTCTTGCTTTTTTATCCATTCTATTACTCTGTATCTTTTGATTGGTGCATTCAGTCCATTTACATTTAGGGTGATAATCGATAGATATGTACTTATTGCCATTACAGGCTTTGGATTGGTGTTTACCAAAGGTTCAAGGGTAGCTTGTTTTCTATATAACCATCTAACTTAACTCACTTATGCTATTGTAAATACAGTCTGATGATTCTTTATTTCTCTCCCTTCTTTTTCTTCCTCCTTCACTCTTTATATGTTAGGTGTTTTATTCTGTACTCTTTTCTGTGTCCCTTGATTCATTTTGTGGATAGCTGATTTTATTTTGCAGTTAGTTAGTATTTGGTTGGTCTACTTTCTTTGCTGTGGTTTTATTTTCTCTGGTGGCATCTGTTTAGCGTTAGGAGTACTTTCATCTAGAGCTGTCCCTTTAAAATGCACTGTAGAGATGCTTTGTGGGAAGTAAATTCCCTCAACTTTTGCTTATCTGGGAGTTGTTTAATCCCTCCTTCAAATTTAAATAATAATCTTGCTGGATACAGTGTTCTTGGTTAGAGGCCCTTCTGTTTCATTGCATTTAATATATCATGTCATTCTCTTCTGACCTATAAGGTTTCTGCTGAGAAGTCTGATGATAGCATAATGGGTTTTCCTTTGTAGGTGATCTTTTTTCTCTCTTTGGCTGCTTTTAATACTTTGACCTTGTCTTTGATCTTTGCCATTTTAATTATTATATGTCTTGGTGTTGCCCTCCTTGGGTCTCTTGTGTTGGGAGATCTATGGATCTCCATGGTCTGAGAGACTATTTCCTTCCCCAGCTTGGGGAAATTTTCAGCAATTATTTCTTTAAAGACACTTTATATCCCTTTTTATCTCTCTTCTTCTTCTGGTACCCCTATAAAGCGAATATTGTTCCATTTGGATTGGTCACACAGTTCTCTTAATATTCTTTCATTCCTAGAGATCCTTTTGTCTCTCTCTACCTCAGCTTCTCTGTAGTCCTGTTGTCTCATTTCTATTCCATTAACAGTCTCTTCCACCTCATTCAGTCTGCTCTTAAATCCTTCCATTGTTTGTTTCATTTCTGTAATCTCCCTCTGGAATTCATCCCTTAACTCTTGCATATTTGGCTGTAGCTCCATCAGTATGCTTATGACTTTTATTTTGAGTTCTTCTTCAGGAAGATTGGTGATTTCAGTCTCACCAGGCCCTTTCTCTGGTGTTTGAGGGATTTTGGACTGAACAAGGTTCTTCTGCTTTTTCATGGCGATGGAAGTGATTACCCACGAGTGGTGCATGTGTCAGGTGGGAAAACAAAGTCCCTTCCTGCTTGCTGGTTGCCTTACCTGTCTCTGCTGCCTGTGCCAGTCCACCGCTCACAGGGAGCAGCCTCTGGGTTAATCCCCCGAGGTGCCATGGGCAGGGTGGCCCTCTGGATGGCCTAGGGCACTGGTGGTGGTTGCAGGCGATCAGCATGTGTTTGCCTTGAGAACAGAGCTCCTAAATGCTTTTTGGACTCTGTGCCAGCTTCCTTTGCCTGTGCCAGTTGACTGTGTGCAGGGGGCAGCCTCTGGGTTAATCCCCTGAGTTGTCATGGGCAGGGTCACCCTCATGATGGCCTAGGGCACTGGCGGGGTTTGCAGGTGGCAGCATGTGTTTACCACGAGAATAAAGCCCCTTTGTGCCTTCCAGACTCTGCATCTGTCTCTGCTGTCTGTGTCTGTTGACTGTGGGCAAGGGCCAGCCTCTGGGTCTGGCCTGGTTAGACACACACTGGGAGAAGGCTCTGTGTGGTTGCTGTGGGTGGGGTTGTTCCCTAGTTGCTCCGCAGCAATAGTGGTTCAGCCAGTTCACTTGCAGTGCTGATGGGTGTGAATGAACGGCAGGCTGCTTAATGCCATGAGGGACTTCAGTGCTGCATTGCTACACAGGGGTTTAAGGTGCCTAAAGTCTCTTAAAGTTCCCAGCCTGCTGGGCTGAGTGTGCCAGGATGATTTTGTCCACCTGTTAAACCCTTGTCCCTTTAAGGCTTTTAAAGTGCCCGCTTTTCTTTTGTCCCAAGGCAGCAGGCTGTGGGGACCTGTTCACAGTGTTAGTCTTGGATTTTGCTTTTCCATTCCTCTAATATCCAGTACACCATGCAATGTGTGTCTTTGCTCCCGGTGCAGATTACTAGTGCTGGTTATTTAGCATTTCTGTGCTTCCACTCCCTCCCCACTCTGATTCTTTTCCTCCCACCAGTAAGTTGAGGTGGAGGGAGTGTATCTTACCCTTTTGGTGTGATGTTGAGTTCTCACAGATGTAGATGTGGCCTGGCTAGTGTACTGTATCTTCTGGTAACTCTTTTATGAATAGTTGTATTTGCTGTATTTTCAAAGTATATGTGGTTTGGGGAGGAGATTTCCACCACCATACTCATGCTGCCATCTTGAGAATCTCGGTCTGATTTTTTTTTTATTAAAGTATCATTGGTATACATTCTTATGTTGGTTTCAAATATACAATACAGTGGTTCAACAGTTACCCATATTACTAACTCCTCACCCCTCTAGTGCAGTTACTATCAACATAGTACAATGTTACAGAATCATTGACTATATTCTCCATGCTGTACTGCCATCCCTGTGACCAACTTACATTGTGATTATGAACTATTGTGCCCCTTTATCTTCTTCACCCTCTCCCCACATCTGCCCAACCCCTCCCCCATGGTAACCACTAGTCCCCTTTCAGTGTCTATTAGTCTACTGCTATTTTGTTCCTTCTGTTTTGCTTTGTTTTTATAATCCAAAAATAAGTGAAATCATATGGTATTTGTCTTTCTTTGCCTGGCTTATTTCACTTAGCATAATACCCTCTAGATCCATCCATGTTTTTGTACATGGTAGGATTTGTTTTCTTTTTATGGCTGAATAATATTCCATTGTGTACATGTACCAAATCTTCTTTAACCATTCATCTACTGATGGACACTTAGGTTGCTTCCATATCTTGGCTATTGCAAACAATTCAGAAATAAACATAGGGGTGCATATACTTTTTTGAATCAGGGATTTTGTTTTCTTCACTTAAATTCTTATGAGTGGAATTACTTGGTTGAATGGTATTTGGAGAATGTACTCTTAAGCTTGGTGACCATGTACTCAACTAAAAATCCTTTTATTTTGGAGGAAATGGAGAATGGATATAATGGAACAATGAGCAGTCTTTAACCATCGTTCATGTCTTTGAGTTTATAAAAGAAAAGTATTATCCTGCTTGCCTTCTGACCATAAACACAGCTGGATAGCATTTATGGCCATGAAGGCAGGTCTTTCCCAATGAGAATCTTTCAGTTGTGAAATTCTTGAAACCCTTTCATGCTCTTTGGTGAATAGTTACTGCTTTAAGATCCCCACTCATCTTCCTGGCTGGCCCATCCCCTTCTGCCCTGCACTATACTCCCCATGATCCAGAAACTATAGGGTTAAAATCTAGCTCAACAAAGGGCTTTGGGGACCCTGTTCCAGGGCTAAGTCATTGTTCATTCTAATGGGTTACTGAAGGCCAACACAAGTGATAACCTATTTTGACTCTCACCCCCACACTAAAGACGCAGGGACGTTCTAGCAGGAAGTTAACTCAGAATTTTTCAGTCACTTGATCATGCACAACTGAGACCTAGTATTAGCAAACATCCCACAAACCTGGCATGGCTGACATTGTGTCTTGGTTTCTCTATCTCTAAAATGTAAGAGGTTCCCTTGGTAATTAAGTCAGGAAGCTGGCAAGGAAAGGAACTGGTAATGTCATTAATCAGATTGAAAGATACAACAATAACGAATGACATTCTGACTCTAGTCAAAGGGAAATGTAAGAGAGACCATTTGAAAAAAGGAAGTGGAGGAGCCATTGAATGAGCTTTAAAAAGACACTGTCTGGGCCAGGGCTGGGAAAAAGAAGAGACAGTCTTCTGCAAAAACTACAATGAAAAAGAAAGCAAGGCTAGATGGAGTCTCTAAGTGAGAATGCTGGCATCATAAAAGACAGAATTATAAATGAGAACATTCCCCTCATCCAGGCAGAAAGAGGCCTGCTGATTGGCATCCTCTCTGTTATTTCCCAGAGGAACATCAAACACACAGTATGTGGGGAGACTTAAAATAATGTCATAAAGCTAATCATGTCCTGACACACATTTTGCCTCATCAATATTCAATCTGTCTTCACATTCCCAAGGAAGCACAAGAAAACCAGGCTCACACAACTTCCTTAGTCTCCATGAGCCTTGATGATTTTCGTCTGTAAGACAAGGATACTTCTATCTGCCTTTCATGGTGGTTTTGAGGTTTAAATGTGAAAATGCACATATATATCCTGTGACCCTGGTAAATGGTAGGTGCTCAGAAATTTTCAGTTCCCTCTTCCTCAGTTCCTGGACCTTCCTAGGTCACTGGTTATTACCAAGAATAAGAATTTAAGCTCAGCACAGACCTACTTGACTTTTCATTCTCAGTATTTCTTAAAGGTGACATTAAAATTAGCAAAGTGGCTGCCCTATAAAATCCAACCCTGGATAATGCCACCCTCTCCACCATCTCTGCTCCTCCCCCAGGACTACAGAGCTCTGCTGGAGGTAACCATACTGGCATGCCCAGTGGTGCAGCATGATCTACAAATGGTCCTGAATCCTCAGGCTGGAAGCATGCTTTGATATGTCCACCTCCTCAACAGTATCTTTCATTCTCCACACCCCTTCAACATTTTATTAGTCCCTGCCTCACCACCAGCCTCTCTCCATCACAAACCATCTCTTCTCTGAATCACTAAGAAAACAGATACTGCCTACAGATTTATGGTCTCAGCATTCCTTTATCTGTTTGCATTCTGATTTGGCATGAGAGGAGTCGTACCTCCTGCCCAAACTTAATCACCCCACGTATACATGGATCCTATTCTTTTCATACTCTGGGGACCATGTCCCAGCTTTTTTTCCCCTTTTTTTGTCATTTTGATTATATTTTTATTGAAACATAGTTGATATACACTATTATATTGGTTTCAGATGTACAGCATAGGAATACAACAATTAGATACATTAGTAGATAACACCACAATACATAGTTACCATCTGTCACTATACAAGGATATTACAATAATATTGACTATATTTCCTATGCTGTACTTCTACCTTCATGACTAATTTGCTTTATAAATTTATAGTTGTAAGTTGTACCTCTTTATCCCCTTCACCTATTTCATCCACTCTCCCAACCTCCTCCCCTATGCCAACCACTAGTCAATTCTCTGTGTTTATGAGTCTATTTCTCTTTTGTTTACTTGCTCATTTGTTTTATTTTTTAGATTCCACACATAAGTGAAGTCATATGGTATTTGTCTTTGTCTGGCTTATTTCACTTAGCATACTACCCTCTAGGTCCATCCATGTTGTCGCAAATGGAAAAATTTCATTTTTCCTTATGGCTGAGTAATATTCCATTGTGTATATGTACCACATCTTCATCATTCATTCACCTATTGATGGACACTTATATTGCTTACATATCTTGGCTACTGTAAATAATGCTGCAGTAAATACAGGGGTGCATATGTCTTTGAATTAGTGATTCTGTTTTTTGGGGGTAAATTTCCACAATTGCTGGGTTGTACGGTATTTCTATATTTAGATTTTTGAGCCACTTCCATGCTGATTTCCACAGTAGCTGCACCAATTTGCATTCCCACCCACATGTTCCTTCTCTTATCCCTTCTCTCTCTTGTATTTTCAGCCACTCCCTCTCTACTAACTCCTTCTCATCACTATTTTTAAATGTTCACATATCTACTATTTTTTTAAAAATTGAGCTAACTGACATATAACATATTAGTTTCAGGTATACAACATAATGATTCAATATTTGTATATATTGCAAAATGATCAACACAATAAGTCTAGTTAACATTCATCACCATACATAGACACAAAATTTTTTCTTTTTTTTTATAGTTCAGTATAGCTAATTCTTTTTGTATCATTAATGTACACTTACATGAACAACACTGTGGTTACTAGATTGCCCCCATTATCAAGTCCCCACCACATACTCCATTACAGTCACTGTCCATCAGCATAGTAAGATGCTATAGAGTCACTACTTGTCTTCTCTGTGCTATAGTGCCTTCCCTGTGCCTGACCCCCTACATTATGTGTGCTAACTGTAATGCCCCTTTTTCCCCTTATCCCTCCCTTCCCACCCATCCTCCCCAGTCCCTTTCCCTTTGGTGACTGTTAGTCCATTCTTAGGTTCTGTGAGTCTGCTGCTGTCTCGTTCCTTCAGTTTTTTCTTTGTTCTTATACTCCACAGCTGAGTGAAATCATATAATACTTGTCTTGCTCTGCCTGGCTTATTTCACTGAGCATAATAACCTGTAGCTCCATCTATGTTGTTGCAAATGGTAGGATTTGTTTTCTTCTTATGGCTGAATAATATTCCATTGTGTCTATGTACCACATCTTCTTTATCCATTCATCTACTGATGGACACTTAGGTTGCTTCCATTTCTTGGCTATTGTAAATAGTGCTATGATAAACATAGGGGTGCATATGTCCTTTTCAAACTGGGCTCCTGCATTCTTAGGGTAAATTCCTAGGATAGGAATTCCTGGGCCAAATGGTATTTCTATTTTGAGTTTTTTGAGGAATTTCCATACTGCTTTCTATAATGGTTGAACTAATTTACATTCCCACCAGCAGTGTAGGAGGGTTCTCCTTTCTCCACATCCTCGCCAACATTTGTTGTTTGTCTTTTGGATGTTGACCATCCTAACTGGTGTGAGGTGATATCTCATGTGGTTTAGATTTGCATTTCTCTGATGATTAGCAATGTGGACCATCTTTTCATGTGCCTGTTGGCCATCTGAAGTTCTTCTTTGGAGAAGTATCTGTTGAGCTCCTCTGCCCATTTTTTAATTGGATTATTTGCTTTTTGTTTGTTGAGGTGCATGAGCTCTTTATCTATTTTGGATGTCAACTCCTTATCAGATATGTCATTTATGAATATATTCTCCCATACTGTAGGATGCCTTGTTGTTCTATTGGTGGTGTCCTTTGCTGTACAGAAGATTTTCAGCTTGATATAGCCCCACTTGTTCATTTTTGGTTTTGTTTCCCTTGCCCAGGGAGATATGTTCATGAAGAAGTTGTTCATGTTTATATTCAAGAGAGTTTTGCCTATATTTTATTCTCAGAGTTTTATGGTTTCAGAACTTACATTCAGGTCTTTGATCCATTTTTAGTTTACTTTTGCGTATGAAGTTAGACAGTGATTCAGTTTCATTCTCTTACATGTAGCTGTCCAGTTTTGCCAGCACCAGCTGTTGAAGAGACTGTCATTTCCCCACTGTATATCCATGTCTCCTCTATCATATATTAATTGAACATATATGCTTGGGTTAATATCTGGACTCTCTATTCTGTTCTACTGGTCTATGGGTCTGTTCTTATGCCAGTACCAAATTGTCTTGATTACACAAAATTTTTTTCTTGTAATAAGAATTTTAAGAGCTACTCTCTTAGCTTACTCTCTGTAGCATAAAATATATGCTACAGTACAGTTGACTCTTGAGCTATGCAGGGGTTAGGGGCATCAACCCCCATGCAGTCAAAAATCTGTGTAGAACTTTTGACTCCCCAAAAACTCAACTACTAATACTACTGTTGACCACAAGCCTTACCGATAATATAAACAGTTGATTAAAGCATATTTTGTATGTTATTTGTTTTATATATTATATTCTTACAATAAAGTAGGCCATAGAAAAGAAAATATTTTTCAAATTGTTGCAAATCTCCAAAATTTTTTCAAATATATTTATTGAAAAATGTCTGAGTATAAGTGGACTCACACAGTTCAAACCTGTGTCGTTCAAGGGTCAACTGTATTATTAACTATAATCCCCATGCTGTACATTACATCCCCATGACTTATTTATTTTATAACTGGAAGTTTGTACCTTTTGACCACTTTCTCCCATTTCATCCACCCTCTAGCCCCCACCTCTGGTAACTACCAATTTGTTCTCTATATCTATGACATTGTTTTTTTTGTTTTTTTGTTTTTCTTTTTTGAGATTCCATATATAAATGAGATCATATGGTACTTGTTTTTCCCTGTCTGACTTCTTTCATTTAGCGTAATGCCCACAAGGTCCATCCATGTCATCACAAATGGCAGGATTTCCTTCTTTTCTACTTTTCTTAGAAAACTTCACAGTTGACACTTGGTCCCACTCTAGCCCCTATGTTTTTTTACTTTACAGATAAGCTTCCCGAAAGAATCTTCAGTTCATCCCTCAGGCATTGTCTCTTCTGCTCCCAATATTTCACTTCCCAAAGTCACCACTGACTTTTTTCTGTTTGATTCAAAGGACAATTTTTTTTCATTTATTCATTCATTCTTTTTCTGCCTTGTGGTAAAGAATAGGAATAGACAAGTGGATAGTATTATTATTCTCAGTTTACAGATGAGGAAATCAAGACTTAACAAGGTTAAGGAACTTTCCCAGAGTCTAGTAGGTATCCAAGGTAACACTAGGATTTGAATGGTTCTATCTCCTGATTTTCCTAAACCTCATAGATTACTATTTCTGTCTCTTTTACAATTCCTCTTAATAGTTGGAGTGTCCCAGTCCTTAATCTTCAGATCCTATGTCGATCTATACTCAATCCCTTAGCGATCTATTACAATCTCACGAGTTTCAATATTGTGGTGTGTTGTCTGCAAAGATGGCCAACAATTCCTCCCATTGACATATTGTTCCTCCTTTGAGGAGGTGAGGTCTGTTTCTCTTCTTTCTTGAATCTGGGATGGCCTTGTAACTTGCTTTGATCCATAAAATGATTGGAATTGGAATGTGACAGTTCTGGGCCTTGCCCTCAAAAAGCCTAGCAACTTCTGCTTTTGCTTTCTTAGAAGCCAGCAACCATGTGTAAAGGTTACATAGTATGAGAAAGTGATAAGGACTCATGTCACAAGAGTGGCCACATGGAAGAGAACTAAAGTACCCCAGATGACAGTTCAGCACCAAGGCCCCACACATGGACATACCAGCTGCTGCTGAGCTCCCAGATAGTTGCAGCCACATGAGTCACAAGAAACCCACAGAATTGTGAGAAATAATAATTCATTGTTGCTCTAAGTTACTAGGTTTTGATGTCTTCAAACAGAGCAATAGATAACAAAACAGATGCCATCAACATGCTGAGGACTCCCAAATTTATATCTCCAGCTCGAACTTCTCCCTCAACTGTAGATTCTCATATACCTAACTGTTCCCTGGATAGCTAAAAGGTCTGACACAACTTCTATAATTTTTTCTGGTAACAGCTTTATTAAGATAGAATTCACATGCCATACAATTCACCCATTTAAAGTGTACAGTTCAGTGGTTTTTAGTATATTCATGGAGAAAGAGCCCAGACTTTCGATTCTCACCTCACCACCCAAACAATTCTATCCCCTTTCTTACTGATCTCCTCAAGTGTTTTTAAGCCCCAAACCCTTGAATCATCATTGGCTTCTCTCTTTACACTCTTACTCTTTATCAGATCCATCAGCAAATTCTGACAGCTTTATCTTCTTATTTAAGTACAGTTGAAATACAATGTCATATTGGTTTTATGTGTACAACATAGAGATTTGACAATTATATACATTAGTAAAGGATCACCATAAGTGTAGTCACTGTCAACATACAAAGATATTACAGTATTATTGATGATATTCTCTATGCTGTACTTTTATCTCCAAGACTAATTTATTTTATAATTGCAAGTGAATACCCCTTTATCCTCTTTACCAGCTTCACACATCTCACCTCCCCTCTTCTCCTATGGCAGCCACTGGTCTGTTCTCTGTGTTTATGAGTTTGTATTGTTTGTTTGTTTTGTTTTTTAGATTCCACATACAAGTGAAAGCATATGGTATTTGTTTTTCTCTGATTATTTCACCTAGCATAATACCCATGTTGTCACACATGCAGGATTTTATTATTTTTTATGGCAGCCTTATCTTTAAAACATATCAGAAATCTAACCACCTCCTTTTATTTCCACCATTCCCATCCTAGTCAAGCCACGTCTTCTTGCTAAGTCTACTGTAAATGGCTCCTAACTGATCTCCTTAATTCCCTTCCCAGCTAGTCATCCACTCATATGACTCTTAGTCCATTTTCTGTAAAGTAGAGTGATGATTGAAAAACATAGATCATGCCATTCCCCTGCCTGAAACTCCTTCCCATCACAGAATAAAATCCAAACTGCTTACCATGACCTACAAGACCCCTGTTTATATCTAACTACACCTCCCGACCACCAACCCCCTTACTCACTTTGCTGGAGACTCATTAGTTCTCTTTTTGTTCCTCCAAACCACTAAATCCATTCCTGCCTGAGTGCCTTTTCACTAATTACTCCCTCCACCTGGAACGCTCTTTTCTCAAATTTTCACGTGCTTTGCTTCCTTCCTTAATTAAGCCTCTGCTAAAATGTCAGCTTCTCAGAGAGGCCTCTTGTGACAATGTTATCTAAAATAGGAGCTTCCCTGCCCCTTCCAGACAAAAGTCACTTTTTATGGTCTTACTCTGATTTCTGTTTTCTTTCTGGCACATATCTCTATCTGATATTACATCCTACATTTAGCTGTCTGTATGTTTTGTTGTTTCTCCTACAGTGACAGCTATGGAGATGATCTCAGATCTTCAGGAAAACCTCTTTCAGGCAGCATAACTGACAGCCCCAGCTTACCTCCCCTGAATACACCACTACAGTGATACCAAAGTCACACTTCTCCTGGTCAGTGACTGAGCATGACAGGTGTCCTAGGCTCTGCCCATTCCTGAGGGAGGCAGGACTCCTCTAAGGAGGAATTTTCGCTTGGAGATGCCTCATCAGCCTGGCCAAAACTTTCTTAGAACTGTGCTGCCTTCTGAGAGACCTCCTACCTAAGTCTCCTTTCCTTGTTTCCTTCCACAGAGGTCAGACCCTCACTGGGGTCCAGAGAACCTCCGTGCTGACTCCTGCTCCTTCCCCTTTATTGTGAATAGGTGTCTGCCCTGGTGTCTTGCACCTCTAGACCCACCTTGGCTTCTGCTTTTTGAAGAGCCCAAACTGACTCACCTATCATGTGCCTCAGTGCTAAGACCACTGGACCAACAGGGGTGAGAGAGAAGGCCACTGAGGGTGAGGACCTTAATGCCTAAAGGCAGTGATGTAACCAGTAGGCAGCAGCAGTGGATGTCCTTTCATACCAAGAAGGCAAATGCCACCACCTGTGTGCAGTATGTGCCAGTCCACAAACCACACTCGACTGGCCACCCTACAGCAAAGACCACCAGAGGCAAGCAGAGAGAGATGGCACTGAGAACTGGCTATCCGTCCTACAGTACTCCAGTCTTTACGAGGATCTGGAAACTTCCCCTGGATCATCTAAATTTCCTTGGGTGAGGAGCCCTTGGACAAGATTAGATCAGTTACAATAAATAAAGAAGCCTTTTTTTTTTCTTTGTAAATCTGTATGTACTATATAAATTACTAACCATGCAGAGAATAGGACACTTACAACGTTAATTTTAACTAAACCATTTCAAGCCTTTGGAGCAACTTTCAAGCTGGTAAATTGAAAGAGATGAGTTGAAAGATCTGGCTTTGGTCCTGTCTTTGTGTTTTTGCTAGCTTTATGGGCGTGGAAAATTCGCTGGGCTTTCAGACCTTGTTTCCTCACGCATAAAATAGGATCATCTAGTTCCTGTGCAGATCACATGATTATGTATGGTGAGGACAAATCAGGTATTTAAAAATCCATATATAAATTACTTTTGTTACTTTTATAAAATATTATATAAGTATAAGGTTATTTTTACATATCCATTACAACCTTAAAATGCTGATACATTCTTCAGACTGCATTTTTAATTTTTAGTCTAACTCTTATGTAATGATGCCCTCTGCTGTTCTTTTATATATATTTTTTATTCAGGTATAATTGATGTATAATACTATATTAGTTTCAGTGGTGTACAACATGATGATTTGATATTTGTATACACTGTGACATGTTCATTATGATAAGTCTAGTTTACACCATATAAATTACATAATATGCAATATGGTATTATTAACTATAGTCCCCATGCTGTATTTTACATCCCCATGACTTATTTATTTTATAACTGGATGTTTGTACCTCTTGACCCATTTCTCCCATCTCATTCACCCCCTAACCCCTTCCTCCCTGGCAGCTACCAGTCTGTTAGCACATCTATGAATTTTGTTTTGTCGTATTTGTTCATTATGTATTGTTTTTTAGATTCCACATATAAATGAAATCATACAGTATTTCTCTTTCTCAGGGCATGACTTATTTCACTTAGCATGAGGCCCTCAAGGTCCATCCATGTTGTCCTGATTGGCAAGAGTTCATTCTTTTTTATGACTGAGTAATATTCCATTGTGTATATGTACTACATCTCTTTATCCATGCATCCATTGATGGACACTTTGGTTGTTTCTTTATCCTGGCTATTGTGAATAATGTTGCAATAAACATAGGGGTGCATATATCTTTTCACATTAATGTTTTTGTTTTCTTTGGATAAATACCCACAAGTGGAATTGCTGGCTCCTGAGGTAGTTCTATTTTTAATTTCCTGAACTTCTCTTTGTTGAGAGATTTCTTTTGTTACTGATTCAATCTTTCTAATTGTTACAGGTCTGTTCAGATTTTCCATTTTTTCTTGAGTCACTTTTGGTAATTTGTGTGTTTCTAGGAATTTGTCCATTTGAGCTAGGTTATCTAATTTGTTGACATACAAAAGTTTTAAATGTTGATGAAGTCCAATTTTTCTACTTTTTTTTTTGTCACTTATGCTTTTATCATCATATGTACGAAAGCTTTGCCTAACTCAAGGTAATATTTACTCCTGTTTTCTTCTAAGACTTGTATAGTTTTAGTTCCTATATTTAGGTCTATGATAAAATTTGAGTTAATTTTTGTATATGGTATAAGATAAGTGCCATTGTTTATTTATTTCTGTTCATGGATGTTCAGTTGTTCCTATACCATTTTTGAAACTAATAGGATTTTGATGCCCATTAGCCTTGTGTTCATCATCCCCCAAACTTGATATAGACTCTAGCATCTGAGTGAGGGTGTTGAAGGGAATTTTAGTTTGGTGTCAGGATACAGGAGAGGAGAACACAGCTCTCTGAGAAAGGCCCTATTTTCTGGGAAGTTCAGAACAAGACAGGACATACTGACATCTTTCTTGGACCTCGGCTCTAAGCCACAGAGCAGAAGGCTGGCATGGTCTTCCTGGAAAGTATTTAGAGTGCTTCGTGCTGCCTCCAGCTGCCTGACACTTATCTAGCATGGAGCAACTGCACTGAGCTGAGGCCTTAGCTGCTTATGGCCCCGAGCACAAATCTTTTTCTTCTTTCTTTTCTTATCCTCTCAAGACTCTACCCTCTGATTCCCAAAGTGGCTCCAAGTAACCTTGGAGATCAACTAAGATTCTTTTAGTAGGAGTAGTAATAGTAGTAGTAGAAGAAGCAGCAATAACAAAAAACGATGGAGAAAAATAAAGAAGGTGAACTTATCAGGAGGAAGGAGGAATAGGAAAACTAGAAAGTAGCTAGGAATGAATAAGAATGGCATTGAAAAACTCAGCAATGAGGCTTTTCACCCTTTGCAGAAAGGAAAGACAGAAGAAGTTCAGTAGTGCAATAGCTGGCTATGATAACATTCAAGTTGGAGAAAAGTCAGAGGAATGGAGCAGGGAAGAGAGAGCACTCAGGTGCATTAGTAGAAAGAAGACAAAATTTTAAAAGGAAATACCCATGTCACTGTAGCGGAAATTCAAGAAGTATAAACATAGGTGAGAAATATTGCTCACACTCTCTTGGGACCTACTCTTTTTCTCTTAGGCCTACTAGAAGACCAAAGCTATTCTATACTCTTGGTTCCTGTAAAGGCCAAGGAAAGTGTGGTTTGCCCCTGCCCGAATAACACGTGCAGGTTTTTAGGAACGGTGACAGGCCTTACAGAGCAGATAATTAAGAATTGGGCGCATTTCAGTTGCATTATTGAAATTGCACGCTGGGGGGCAGTGTGGTAGAACTGAAAAATCACAAGCTTTGTATGGGTCCAAATCTTGGCTCTGCCACTTTACTTCTTGTACGGCTTGGGACAAATTATGTAACCTCTCAGCCTTGATTTTTCTCTCTCCAAAATACAGATTTTATGTGCCTCCTAGGGTTTTGTGCGAATTAAATGACAGAATGTTGGCAAAGCACCTGGACTGTCTGGTCGCCTACTACCACGTGCTCAGTATGTAACAGCTCCTGCGTGGCCCCCTACCCCCACGGTCTCTTAACACTGCATTCTAGGCACAGACTTGGAGCTGTGTCCTCTTTATAAGGCTGTAACCTGATAATCCTACTTCTGATATTCTATTACAAGGTAATCCCCTAAAGAATAGAAAACGGTTTGTGGTCAAGGATATTCATTGTGTTCATTAACAGTATTAAAAAAAAAAGAACTGAACATCCCAGAAGTCCAACAGTAAGGGTGTTAATGCTGTTTATTAAAAATCCATGAAAATGTTAATAATATAGTGAAGTATGCAATTCTATACACAGCTATATTAAATATGTTGAAAATACTTATAGAAACGATATGGAATTGAAGTACACCAGAGTATTAATGATGTATCCTTTGGGTGGAAGGGCTATGAGTAACTTTTTTTTTTTTTACTTTTCTACCTTGCATGTAACATTACGTTTTTACCAAAAAAAAAAGATCGATTTAATTACAGGATAATTTTTAAAAGGCTTTTAAGGAATACTCCACAGCCACGAAAATGATTTACAATTGCATGTGACAATATGGATGAATTTCACAAGCATAATGTTGAACAGAAGGAGTTTTTGCAGGAGGTGCAAAAAATCTGCATTTTGGAGAGAGAAAAATCAAGGCTGAGAGGTTAAGTAACTTGTCTGAAGCCATGGAGAGTAAAGTGGCAGAGCCAAGATTTGGACCTATGTCTTTCTGGCTACAAAAGGAGTCAGATGCAAAAGAGTACATAGTATATAATTCAATTTATATAAAGTACAAACTCAAGCAAAACTAATCTATGCTGTTAGTAATGAGGATAGTGGTAACCCTTGTGAGAGGGCAGGTGGTAACTTTTGCAGCTGGCTCCTTCTGCTCAACATTGCATTGGTAAAACTCACTGTGTCTGTGGGGAGCTGGGGGTAATGATGGAAAGGGGCATAAGGGGTCTTCTGGGACCTGGTAATGTCCTGCTTCATCATCTGAATACTAGGTATGCCCAGTTTGTGAAGATTTATCACCCTTAGGAATAGTGTTATACTTCAATAAAAAATAGAATGGATGGATAGATGAATAGATATGTAGGTAGGTAGGTAGGTAGGTAGATAGGTAAGTAAGTAAATAGATAAATAGGTAGGTAGAGAGATAGAAAATGTGCTGAATGAATGCAAATCATCATTGGTTCTTTATCTGGAGAAAAATCATGTTTAGAACAAAAAGAAAACCTCGTTTTGGTCAGAAGATGGCGTCATTAGTTGCTTGAAAATCAAATTCCAAGGTGCTCTTCAGCACATTTTAAGAACCAAATATTCGATGTACTACTACTGTCTTAGAAGAAGAGAACTTGGAGATTTTACAGTCCGATGTTCTCTAATTTTCTAGATGAAAGAAATAAGGCCATAGAAGGATGACTTGCCCAAGATCACACTACTGCTTAGAAAAAGACCTGGGCTGAAAATACAGGCTTCTGGGCTAGCAGCTTGCTCGCCATACTTAAAAACTCCTTCTTTCAGCTCTTGTTCCTTCCTGGCACAGTCTGGAATAAGAGATTTGTCAAGGAGTTGTGCCCTTCCTTTTATAACTCCAGGAACCAGGAGACAGAAGTGTCAAATGGATAGAAAATTCATGACTAGAATTGGCAGTATTGACAGGCTGCAGTGTGAAATTTCCATATATGGACACTTAAAAACATCATATGGCCAATTCTGCCTGAGCTGGCTTCGGTTTCTAGTTCCTCAGATGTGAAGGATAGACCAGACACCCTCTGTCTGTTTTTTTCCCCTCTCTCCCTCTGTTTCTTTTAGACTTCCTCACTCTCTCCCTTCCTCTCTCCCTCCTTTCCTCTGTTCTTCCCTCCCTTCCTTATCTCTTATCTCTGAACCACAGGAGCCACGATGCTTCTCAGAAACAAAAACTCAGAATCAAATGCCATGGCCTCCTGAACAGACCAGACCAGCCCGCAGCTCTGTGTTGTGATTCATTTGTCAGCGTTGCAGAGGACTTGCAGAGGGAGAGCCCACGTGGCAGATGAGTGTCCAGCTAAAATGAAAGATGTCTGTTCTTGTAACCTGAACCTTTGGAGAAGCTCCCTAATGGATGAGGACACAAGGGAGCAGAGGAGGAAGACCATCAGCAGGCTCCACGCTGTACACAGCAACCTTTTTGAGAACGTCTAATTAAAAGGTGAGCTCCTTATATGGGGGCTAGGTGGATTGGAAAAGGCAGGGTTGATTTGTCCCCCAGGGAACATTGAGCCATGTCTCGAGACATTTTTGATTGTCACAACTGTGAGGAAGGTGCTAATGGAATCCAATGCGTTGAGGCCAGGGATGCAGCAAAACATATCACAATGCACAGGAGAGACCCTGACAACAAAGAACCGTCCAGCTGTAAATGTCAATTGCACCAAGGCTAAGAAATCCTGTTCTCTATAAAATGAAATCCCAGTGAAATAATGTGGCGCCTTAGAAAGTCTTTTTGATTTCTCATGCAAGCCAGATACAGAAAGGAGGAGGAAGAGGAGGAAAAGAAAAGCAAAACCAAAAATGAAACAGGCAATGTCTAACTCCAGGGTGAGCACCCATAGAGAAATAAGGCAGTTGCATTTGAGCTAATCCACATGTTCTTATGTAATTTGGATTTTTCGTTTCTTCGTAGGCCAGAAGCTTCCAAGTCAGTGCTTAAAACGCTGAGTGCTGGCATGTACCGGTTCACCAAACTGTCTCCCAAAGGCCTTCGTTACAAGGTGAGGGAGTCAGCCTCAGCCTGCCATTTCCCTGTCCTCAGCTCTCTTTCAAAGACGGTGACAAGGGAATTTGAATCTGAATTTCTTTTGAAAGAACTTCTCAACATTCTCTGGCATCACTCATACTTCATATGTGACCCAAGGTCATTCCTGACATCTAACAAGAAGAGATGATTGTCAGCCCACCCTGTAGCCCACTGGGGCCAGACTCCAGCTGCTCCCAGTCCTACCCCTAGTCCTGCTTCTTGTCACCAGCAGAAAAGCTATCAGAGGGATGTGTCAGGTTACCAGAAGTCTTGGTGGCTGAAAGAAGCATTCTGGTTTATTTATTTTCCTAAGTAAGTAAGGGATAAGTAGAAAAGGTGTTGCTTCAATTGTTGTGGCTGAAAATCTTGTATGTGTATCTCTTTTCTACATTAGGAAAAAAAGAACCTGTGGGACAAGGTTGAAGCTGATGTTTTCATTGCATTAGTCATCGTCTTGCTCATCAGTGACCACCATCCAGGTCCGCAGAAGGTCATCAGAATAAAAGAATGTTATAAGTAGTCCCATCTGTGATAATGAGGACATTTGCAAATGAGGGAACTGAGTTCCAGAGAGGGAAGTGAACTACCTAAGGTCACATGAGTGATAGAATGGGAAAGGCAGAGAACCAGCTTCAGGGTGAGCTTATGTTTTCTAAAATTGGGAAGGAAAATAGTCTTGCTTAAGTCAAAGATTCTGGCTAACATAAATAGAAGGCATAAGTTTCCCTGTTCTTCATTTACTACTTCTGTAAGTACCAGTCAGAACTTTACTGACAAAGTAAAGGACTGAAGCAATTTTCTGAATCATTAGGACTGAAACCCCATTGCATAGCTATATAGCCTTTAAATATACGTGGTGTGACAGTAAAGTAATGTGACCAGTTTCCACAAACCACCCAAGAAAACTGGGCACGCTATTATATATTCATACTGCATGCTCTGGATTTTCCATGAACACAGGAGACAGGAAATCCAGAAATAACCCCCACAACTTGTTTGAAGTCAGTTTCTACCTCCTTCAACAAATCTTTTGCAAAGAGCCACCAAGGAGAAACAAAGTTGACTTAGTCATGTCATCATATTTCTTCTTATCTTCTCTTGTGCATATTTATTTCATCATCTTCTGGTCCTAATACCAAGGTAAGCAGCAAAAAGGTCGAAAGAGCTTATAAGGAGATGGCAAATGAAAAATAGTTTACTTACAGGGTAAAGGACACAAATAAAAGAACAGTGGCCATGACACACTTCAAGAAAAAGAGGATTTGTTGGCTTTTCACACTAATTATGCCCAATAGTGATGCTGCTCAAGGTGTGCTCAAGGACCAGCAGCATTAGCATCACCTGAGAGCTTGTTACAAATTGGCCACTTTGAACTCCTTTCAGTTGCCCCAACTTCCCTGGCCCTCTAAGAATTCTGAGATGGGATATGCATGGTTATCGCCACTCCCAGCTGTTCAGAGTGAGTCTACATGAAGCAACAGGAGAAGATACTTGTGCTGATGGTGGGAAGGAACCAATATCTGTGGCTGTCCACTGGAGTTCAACAGACAGAGGTAAATTCTCAGGATAAGGAGAGATAGGAACACCTTCAGAAGCTGATCCTAGTCCACTGGGTACTTCCTCCTCACAAAATCACCTACGAAGCACTAATTTTACCCCCAAGTGTTTATTTTTCTCTTTCTGTTCTTCTATGTCTTGGACCAGGCCAAGGTGGCCCTCTCACCGTGAAGAGTTTGGCTGTGCTGTATTGGTTGCACCAGACAGAAGGCCACGTCAATTCAAGGAGAGGGAATGTAGACTCCACATCTCAATGGGAGGAGTTTCAGTGAACTTGTGGTCATTTTTAAAAACCTCTACAGTATCCAGGAGATAAGTAGCACTGAGGGGACGCTCTTTATTCAGTCCTAGATTGGACCATGTGTGCTGCCAAGGACTCCTCCTTCCTGTCCAGGGTGGGGCCATGTAAAACGACAATGCTCTTTTGTCCTTGTCTCCAGGCTCCGAACCATATCTTTCTTCATTGGATCTTAGAACTTGACCTAAAATGGGACAGTAAGTGAAGACATAGGAAAAAGGGTTCTCCCTTTCCCCCTTTCTCGCCACCCCTGTCTTTTTTGTAAGACTTAGATGGGCTAAGCCGCCCACTCTCTGTCTCCTTTCCCCTGAGCTGCTCGCTGGTCTTGCTCACATTTCCAAGAGCTGGAGAATGGTGTCTTACTGCACCAGCCCTCTGGGATCAGAAAGAATAAAAAGAGCAAACTATGCAGAAAAAAAAGGGCTCCCAGAGAGCCAAAAGAAAGCATGGGTTTGTTTGCCTTAAGCCAGTTCTATTTATATTTCCTATGTTCCACCCTAGCAGGGTGGTCTAATTGTGTGGCTCTGTGGACTCCAGAAATCCATTTTATTCTTGATCCGCACCAGAGCTGTTACTCTGAGTGGGAGGAGGGAGTTTCGGTCCCCCACTTCTCTCCCTCGTCAGAGTTACAGCATGTGCCATTTAGTTATTGTTGATCACCTACTTATTCTGTGTCAGTCACTGTGCCACTTTCCACTCATTATCCTGTTCAAGGCTCATAAAAACCCTCCGAGGTATACAATATTATCCCTGAGTCACAGGTGAGAAAACCCAAGGTTCAGTAAACTGAAATAATGTATTCTGGCTCACACTGTTAGTATAAAGCAAAACTTAAATAGGAACCAAGGCAATCTGACCTCAAAACCTGCAAGGGGCGATCTTGCTGTGTTTCTCACAGTTGAACCAGAGGGACAGTAGCAGTGATTATAAAACTATGAGAACAATATATTTATAGTCAGTTACACTGTTGCTTGGGGCTTATGTGCAACTAACTGGTATAAATAACCAATATCAGTAAGAAAAGATGTTTAAGAGAGGCTGAGTAATAATAATATTGGGATCTAACATCTACTATGAACTTATAATGTGCCAGGAGCTAATGAAACATTTCACCTATATTAATTTGTGAATTACTCACAACACCCTGGGTGGTAGATACTATTATTATAATAATTTATAATTGAGTAAAATGAGGCACAGAGAAGATAAGTAACTTAGTAATTTGCCCAAAGTCAAACGGTAAATAATTGACATGGCAAAGACTGAAACACAGGCAGCCTGACTCAAGAGTCTAGACTCTTAATCATTATGCAATACTACCTCTCCTGATTGTACTGCCCTTGAAAGGTGAAATCATAGGTGTTATTAATCTTTCTAGAAAGGTGAAGGTATGTAGCCTACCCTAGAGGTACAGAGTATTAAAGATTTCAGAGCTATTTTGGTTAATGTGTTGTATCATCCGTGAAGAAATATTTTGTTTTTACTAGCTCCATAGCAGTGCTTTTCACACGGTAGATGCTCAAAAGCTGTTTTCATGATGGTCTTATTTTATTTGGTCAATCCTACTCTAGGAGCTTTAAGATTGTATGAAACAGCATGCTAAATATAAGCAAATCATTTGCTTTCTGCTCAAATTTGTTGAACATATCAATGCATGAGGCTGTGTGCTAAGCATTTTGGGAAACACAAGATATGAAATCAGACATCAATAGGTCCCCAAAAGTTCCTAGTTCTGGGTGGATTACTATATATAAAATAGACTTCATCTGATTATTGCTTGTATCTTTCATCACTACCCTTTTCCTCTAGAAAGAGATTTATTTTTCTATATCTTATCCCTTAATTCTGGAGCTCTTAGATTGTCATCAGTTAGTCTTGTTCCAGATGCCTACCCCCACCACTTCTGTAGGTATGGGCCCCCACGTGGAGATGGCTCCCTGCCTCTCAGTATTCCTCCCACCATGTCTGGGGAGTTGCATCTGCCAACACATTAGCCCACCACATCAAGTAGGAATACTTCTCTCTGATTTCCCAAGTCTTCTATATCTATTTCTGGCCCCACCCTAATATGGCAAATTCATCTTTCCCTGTCCCTATGTAAAGATCTTCTGTCAGGCAGACAGCTCCCTGTTCCCAGGAATCACCCCACACTCATGCCTACCTGCTTGCGTTCGTTCGCTCACTCTTCCTTTTCCTCCTGCTACCAGCAGTGCTTGTGCCAGCCAAACTAACAGGTCATAGCCTTCTAGTAACAGGCACAAACTATTGCCTATATCAGCTTTGATTCCTCAACTCTATTGTTGTGATGTTGTGATTTATAATAAAGAATATATATATTTGTTCTGTGTTACTATTTCTGGCACAGAGCTCCCAAAACCCTTGACATTTTCGAAGATGAAAAACAGTACGGATGTGTTTTGTTATGTTAATGAGGCAACCGTTGGAACCCCACCGTAAGGATGGGGCTTGGTTCCCAGAAGAACCAACCATGCGATGAGAGGGTTGGAACTTTCAGCCCCAAAAGGGGTTTGGAGAGCTTCTGGGCTGGTGAACATGTGGAGACTTAAGGAGCGTGATACACTTGGAGAGAACACAGAAGCTCTATGCCCTTTCCCTGGACCTTGCCCTGTGCATGTCTTCTATCTGACTATCCCTGAGTGTTAAAAAAGAGAAACAATCCCAAGTGGAGTCATTTGCACACACACCCCCAACTGCCACCCCGCACCAATACTTAATTACAGTTCAACCTAGTCCAAAAATGTAACCTTTTATAACAGTCAGTCAGGAATTTTCTGATTAGCACAGATGAAGTCATCTATCACATGAGCCCTCTCTGTCCCCTCACCCCAAAATGAGGTAATCTGCATGATAAGACCCACTGATCTTTCTACTTGCCTGAAACAATCCTTTCTTCTCTTTTGCTAATAAATTCTTGCCCCACCCTCCTTCCTATAAAAACCTTCCATTTTGTACAGCTCCCTTGAGCATCTCTACTTGCTAGATGAGATGCTGTTCAACTCATGAACCACTTGATAAAGCTAATTAGATCTTCAGATTTACTCAGTTGAATTTTGTTTTCAACATGAAGTTATATCCTTTTATAATAAACCATAATCCAGTAAGTAAAATGTTTCTTTGAGTTCTGTGAGCCCCTCTAACAAACTAATCAAACTTAAGGAGGTCTTTGGAACCTCTGGTCTATAGCCATTTGGTCAGAAGTACAGATGGCAACCTGGACTTTCACCTGGCATCTGAAGTGGCAGGGGTGGGGGGTGCAGTCTTTGAGACTGAACCCTTAACTGTGGTTGCTGATGCTGTCTCTGAGTAGATAATGTCAGAATTGAGTTGAATCATAGGACCTCATGCTCATTTCTGAGAATTGCTTGGTGGTGAAACTCCCCCCAACACACACAAATGCACATCAAAATTGGTGACCAAAACACCCTGTTACTTGTCAATGCCTTTAAAACTCATGCCATCCTGCTGTAGCACTCCCTAATTCCTTTATGTTGCTGACATCTTCCACTGTCTAACACTAGCTTTCCATTAAAATCAGATGATGTCTTTGTTCCAACCACAAATTTTTAGTGTATACCCTAGACCTACCAAATCAAAGTCTCTGTGGGGCAGGGGGCGTCCAGCTGGCTCCACAGGTTCTCATTTTTAGCAAGTGCTATGGACTGAATTGTATCCCTTCAAAATTCATATATTAAAACCCTAACCTAGTGTTATCCCTTCAAAATTCATATATTAAAAAAACCTAGTGTAATTGTATTTGGAGAAAAGGCTTTTAGGAGGAAATTAGGGTTAATAGAGATCATAAAATCATAATGGTGGAGTCCTAATCTAATAGGATTGGTGACCTTATAAGAAGAGAAAGAAAGAGATATCTTTCTCTTTCTGTACACATGCAGTAAGGAAAGGCCATGGGAGCACACAGCAAAAAGGCATCCATTTACAAACCAGGAAGAAAGTTCTCGCCAGAAACCTATCATGCTGAACTTGGACTGCCAGCCTCCAGAATTGTAAGAAAACAAATTTTTGTTCTTTAAGCCACTCAGTCTATGATATTTTGTTATGGCAACCAAGCAAACTAAGATAGCAAGATTCTCAGAAGATTCTCATGAAGCCAGTGTGGAGCTATCTCCCTTCACTTTTTTATCCAATAAAACCTTCCATTTATCTTTAAAGATATAGCTAATGTGTAATCTACAGGATACTCTTACCAGACAATTCAGGCAGCACTTGGACCAGTGAAATTTCCTTGGGCTAGCACTGGATTTACTATAGGCCTACGCTCACAATCTTTCTCTGCTTGCTCTGGACTATGCACTGGATCAGCGTAAGCTCCAAAATAGCTTATATGTAGAAACTAAGGAGCAGAAGCAATATGAGTGGAAGGGAGAGTGCTTATCAGGGGACTTGTCTGTACTGCACTTTGTAAAAAGACTGACAAAAAAGTCAGTTATCCTCATTGAAGAGGGCTACATTGCCACTTAAACATCACTGCTCTGTTCCTGTCTTTGTATCCTTGATTCTCCCCTATCCCTTCTTTAAAAAATAGATTCTGTGCTCCATCCCTACAGAACTTGATCAATTTAGGGGCAGTGACAGTGAGAATTTCTACTGTTGTTATGGATCTGTCTATAAAAACACATAGATGCAGATAGACTAAGCTGTGTTTCTTTCGCTCCTTTGGCCAAAACCAAAGCACTGTTGATTTATGATCTCTTACTTCTTCAGTCCTGTGCTCCTTGTGTAAAATAACACTGGCTGTCATACTGGAGGACTGAAAGAGACTAGGGAAATGTAAACATAAATCAGGTCCAGGAAGATGGAGTAGACATACTTTGTCTATTTCTCCTGCTAAGTGCTATTAAGAACCCTGGACATAATATATAAAACGAACATGCAAAAATTCTAAAAGGTGGAGAAAAGAAAACAGACTAGTTAGGGACCTCAGGATGCAAAGAATAACACACTGGTGAGTTCCCTGAGTTTTCTTTTTATCTCATATTTCCCGACTTGAAGCTTAAGAAGCCAGCAACCCAGAAACACCAATGGGTATGGCGGGAAAAAAGCCTAAGAAAAGCCTGTTCTTTCTAGGCAAAGGTCCTACAAAGGGACAGCTTAATAAGATAGAAAACATTCATAAAATAATTGTTCTACTCCAGTTAAACACCACTGAAAAAACATGACCTCACTCCACCCACACCAGCAAAGGCCAAGGGGAGGAGTATAGCTTCCACCTCTGCAAAACCGTAATGAACATCCCCTCCAAAACATGTTCAAGTAGAGAGCTGAGACTTTTATTCGTGCTAGGCAGTAATGAGTTTTCCTTCCACTGTGATGTCAAGGAAACCACCTGTGGGGCCTGGGCTTCCAGGCCCTTGCAGCCGTAGCAAGGTGTCCCTTATATTCTCCACTGGAGTGGTATCAGAAGAGTCCTGAAGGAAAGTAATAATACCATGCCTAACATTCTGTCAACTGAAGCTGCAGGGAGAGCCAGAACTCCCACTCCCACCCAGCAGAAATGAGGAGCTCCTTCCCAACTTGGATGCCAACAGAGGCCAAGTAGGGGACTTGGACTTCTATCTCCACTAATGAGGGGGCACTCCCTCCTTCCCCTACTGGAATGGTGTCAAATAAAGTAAACTAAAACAGAAGGTTTAAATAAGATGCAGAGTCTCAGAACATAATGCAAAAATGTCCAGGTTTCAACTGAAAATCGCTCATCATAACGAGAACCAGGAAGATGCCAAAGTGAGCGAGAAAAGACAACCAACAGATGCCAATACTGAGATGACAGAGATGTTGGAATTATTTGACAGAGATTTTAAAAGAGCCTTTATAAAATTACTTCAAAACATAATTATTAACACTCTTGAATAAAATAATAAAGAAAGGAAAGCCTCAGCAAAGAAACAGAAAGTCTCAGCAAGTAGATACAAGATTTAAAGAAGAATCAAATGAATATTTTGGAATGGAAAAATACAGCAACTGAAAATATAAAGCTCCAATAGACAGGTTCAACAATAGACTGGAGTGGCTAGAAGAAAGATTCAGTGAACTGGGAAAAAGCACAATAGAAATTACCATCTGAACAAGAGAGAGAGAAAGGACTGGTAAAAAGAGCCTCAGACGCATGTGCAACTATAACAAGAGCTTACATTCATGTCATCAGACTCCCAGAAAGAAAGGAGAAAGAGAGCAAGGCTAGGAACATACTGACAAAATAATGACTGAAAACTTGTGGCAAGAAACAAACCTATTCATTCAAGAAGTGAACCCAAGCGTTGTTTTAATTTGTCTGATTTCTCTCAGACTGTTCAAGTTCAGTTGGACAATATCCACCATATCATAGATAAGTTTTCACAAATGCCTAAGGTGCCTAACTGGTTTTCTTGGTTTCACTGGAGATGGCTGGTAATTACAGGTATGCTTTGGTTATGTAACTATACTCCTATTATGTTAATGTGTGTGCGCAATTAAGTAGTAGCTTAAAACCTATACATGCTGAAGTTACTCTACAAGAAGATATGTCAAAGAAATAATCAATCTTCCCATGTTTTCTTCTGCCTGCTACTTCTATAGCTTTTCTTCTTCCTTCCTAATTACAACCCTTAAATAGAATCCGTGCCTCATATCAAATTTACCGAGTATCATAATTCTTCCAAGTGGTAAAGATACCTCAAGACAAATGCTGGGCATAGAAGCCACAGGGCATAAATATGCAAAGAAATAAAAAGCTGACCATTTCAAACAATAAGGCTTCTCTCTCACTTACCAACTTTACATTTCCCTGTATGGCCCCGGAAGATGACTGGTTAGCCAGAGACGGGTAAGATTCCTCAAGGGAGGAACAACCTAAGACAGGCACAGTCGCAGGGGGGTCATCAGGTGAGAAATTGGGGATCAATAGAGGTGAGGCTTAGAACCTCACCCCCCCTGTTCTGAGAGAAATCTTCTGCATATGTGGATGCTTTATTGCCCTTGTCCTGCTTGGTTTAACACATAGTCTACAGTCACACACCTGATCATCTACATTTGCTCTCTTACAACACTAAACTATGTTTTCTACCTTTATCTTGTATCTACCTACCACTTCAGCATTTTATTAAAAATAATAATAATAAAGAGAGAAATGTGGTATCCACATATAAATCAAGTATAAAAATCAAATGAGTATTCATATTTGAACTGACTTTATAGTTCATAATGCATGAGCAAAACCGAAGGTTTCTGTGATGGCTGCCCTTGTACTGTTCACCATGTAAGAACTTATTCACTATGTAAGAATTTGTTCTCCATGTAAGAACTTGTTTGTTATGCCTCAGAAGATTGGAGACTGACGAAAATTAGGCTTGGGGTGGATTAATGATTGTGCATTGAGCATTGACTCCCCTATACAGAATTTTATTGTTGTTAACAACCATTTGATCAATAAATATGAGAGATGCCCTCACAAAAAAAAAAAAAAGTACACACTTCCAATGGTAAAATAATAAGTAACCGGGATGTAATGAATACAGTCAAGATATTGTAACAGCTTGGTATGGTGATAGCTGGTACCTAGAATTGTCATGTATATAAATGTTGAATCACTATGTTGTACACCTGAAACTAATGTAATGTAATACTGTGTGTCAACTACCCTTCAATAAAAATAAAAAAATAAAAAAAAAAGAAGTGAACCCAAGCGGCATAAATCCAAATAAGCTATGCCAATAAACATCATAATCAAACTAATGAAAACTGAAGACAAAAAAAGAAAATCCTGGAAACAGCCAGAGAAAAATGGTACCTTACCTATAACGGAAAGGCAGTTAGAATAACATCAGATTACTCATCGGAATTACTGGAAGTTGGAATGAAGTGACTTTCAGTGCAGGAACTGAAAGAAAAAAACTGGCAACCCAGAATCCTGCATAGTGAAAGTATCCTTCAGATTAAAGGAAAAAAAGGAAGGCAAGTTTTCTATACCTTACATTAACTGCTAAAATGATAACAGTAATAGACTGTGATAAATTATGTATATATAACAGAATCTAGGGCAACCAATAAAAAAGCTATATTAAGAGATACACTCAAAAACACTGTAGAGAAATCAAAATGGAATTCTAAGAAATGTACCAGTAGCCTATAAGAAGGCAGGAATGAGAAAACAAAGAAACAAAAAAAGTGAAGAAAACACAAATAAATGAAATGACAAACTTAAGCCCTAACATGACAGTATTTACATTAAAAGTTGATGGTCTAACTAAATCAGTTAAGATAAAGTTTTGCAGAGGGGATTATTTTTTTAGATGACCCAATGATATGCTGCCTGCAAGAAACTTAATTCAAATGTGACAGGACAGGCAGATGGAAAGTAAAAAGGTGGATAAAGATATATCCTGCAATCATTAATCAAAGTAAAGCATCAGATAAGCATCTAGACTTCCTAGAAAAGAGAATTACCAGGGAGAGAAAGGGAAATTATATAGTAATAAAAGTATTTCTCCATCCAGAAGACTGAATAATTCTAAATGTGCATGCACCAACCAACAGAGCCACAAAATTCATGAAGCAAAAACTGGTAGAACTAAAATAAAAAATAGACAAGTCTACAATTATAGTCAGAGGCTTCAACAACCCTCTGCCAAGTGACAGAACAACTAGACAGAAAATCAGCAAACATAGAAGAGCACAAAAACACCATCAACCATCAGGGACCAATCAATATTTATAGACTTACTATTACAGAATATGTATTTAACAACAGCAAAATACACATTCATTTCATGTGCCCACAGAACAAGCCAAGATAGATCATATCCTGGGCCATAAAATAAACCTTAGCATATTATAAGGAGTAGAAATTATACAAAGTATATTCTCTGACCACAAAAGAATCAAACAAGAAATTTAATAACAGAAAAAGAATAGGAAAATCAATGAACACTTGGAAACTAAACAACATAATTCTAAATAATCCATGGGACAAAGATAAATAAAAAATACATAGAAATGAGTGAAAATGAAAACACAACATATCAAAATTTGTGTAACTGGCTAAAGCCAGGCTGAAACGGAAATTTAAGCACCAAGTGCATACAATATCTCAAACCAATAATCGAAGCTCCTACATCAAGAACTAAAATCAAGTTGACAACAAAGAATAAACACAAATTACCGATATCAGGAATGAAACAGAGCTATCACTACAGACTACAGACATCAAAAGAATAAGGGGATACCACAAGTAACTGTACACACATAAATTTGGTCACTTACACTAAATGGACCTACTTGAAAAACAGAGAATCACAATTCACCTAATATGAAATCAATAATTTGAATAGCCCTATAACTAGTAATGAAATTGTATTAGTAATTCAAAAACTCCAAAAAGAAATCTCTAAGTCCAGATGGCTTTATGGAGGATTTTACCAAATGTTTAAAGAAGAACCAACACAATCTCTTTCAAAAAATTAAAGAGAATTCTTCCCAATTCATTTTATGAAGTTAGAATTTCCCTAACACTCAAAGAAGGCAAAGATAGTATTGAAGAAAGGAAGGGAGGAAGGAAGGGAGGGAGGAAGGGAAGGAGGGAGGGAGGGAGAGAGGGAGGGAGGAAAGATGTGTGTTATTTGGGCAGATGTGTGGGAATCATCAAAGTGGTCATCCCTTTCCCCTTCTCCTTCTGCCCCTGCCCACCAGATTCCTATCCCACCCCACCCCACCGCATCCTTATCTGCATTTAGGTTTTGCATGTATGCTGTAGAGTCTTTCCGGCACCTAGCTGGGATCAGTGCCTTCCCGTAAGGCTAGGATCTGGGAATGGATTTTGGGTTTCAATGTAGGGGAAAGGACAGGGAGAGGATTTGGAAGATTCTGAGTAACAGCATGAGGGCTTTGCTACATCCCTGATAAAATGCACAGTACATAACCTAGGAAATAAGAGAAGGGCTCCTGGGACATGGTCCTGCTTGTTTTTTCTGTTCTTTTTTTGAACTCGCCCACATAGCTTTATAAATGAATCTGAAAATAGGTATTTGGCTCCCTTTTCTTTTTGAGAAATGCTGATTTTTGTCTTCTGAGAAATGAGTGCCTTCACCCACCCCCAAGCAGTAAATCAAAGCTATAAAAGTCATTTCAAAGACACCAAGGTTTGCCCTTGATTAATTTTTATTTCACCTTGTTCTTACCTAATGCTGAAAGCATGTGTTGTATTTCAGTTTTAAATGAGACCTGCTGGCTTGGATTCATGAAGAATCTTCCTTGTTGTTTGGTTTTTTGCTTAGAGTTTTTTTTTTTTTGGAAGGGAAGATTCCAGTTAAATTTTTCCAGCATTTTATCATGAAACTTCCAAAGATACAGAACAGAAAAGTTGAAAGAATTTTTTGGTGAGCACCTATATATTCACCAGCTAGATTCTACAATTTACATTTTATTGAGCTTGCTTTATGACATACTTTTCCAACTAGCCAACCTGTCTACACCTTCATCAATCTATTGTATTATTGTTTTGAGGCATTTCAGAGTAAGTTGCAGACTGCAGTACACTTGCCCTAAACACTTCAGTGTGCATGTCATTAGCTAGAGTTCAATAATTGTCTAAGGTTCCTTTTTCCTTTTGATGTAAGTTTATATACAACAAATGTACAGATCGTAAGTGGTACATTGGCTAGGTTTTGATATATACATAAAAGTGTGTAACCCAAACCTCTGTCAAGATACAGAATATGATCATCAGAAATTTCTCACATATCCCTTCGTAGTCATTACCCCCAACACCCTCCTCAGGTAACCAGTGTTCTGGAATCATACAGAATGTACTGTTTATGAAAGGCTTCTTTCACTCATCATAATGTATTTGAGAGTTATCCATGTTGCTGTGTATCAGTAGTTCATCCCTTTTTATTGCTCAGTAATATTTCACTGAGTGTATTACAGTTCATCCATTCTTCTCTTGATGAATACCTGCCCTGTTTCTAGCATTTTGCTATTACAAATAAAACTGCTATTGTTGCTTTTTTGTGTTAATAAGAGCATCCCATTTGAGGAAGTACCCTAGAATATTTCAAGTACACGAGTCAAGGTGGGGAACATGGTTGTCTCCCAGATGGGATGGTGTCCTGGTGAAATGGACTTTAGCTTAGTGGTTGGTGTCCTGAGATGGCATCAGGCCCTAGCCTCCCTGTAGCCTGGAACAAATGGATATCCATGTCCCTGGCTGCACTTCCTCTTGACCCATAAATTGCTCTGTGGGAGCAGACCTGACTGCATTCAAAAATTGCTTTCAATGTGTGGTTTAACCTTCAAAAACTCCATTTGGTCATTTTCTTTCATTGTCTTCAGGGTAACACTAGCTTCTACCATGTTTAGTGTAGACAACTGCAACAGGCAGTCACCTATTATCACAAAGTCACTGTATAATAATGATATTATTTTAATTTAAAAATTAGCATAAAATAAACTTGACTTGGGAGGTGCACACTTCTGTGAATTTTAACACATTGTGGGAAAAAGTTGTACTTTGATGGAGAATTATGCATTATCTATAGCACACTCTTCCAGGCTGGCTGATTCAGGTCTGCTCATTGTCTTAGAGCAGTTTTACAAAGAGCAAAATTATTTTGTAAATTGTAGATAACTGATAGACATGCAAATTCTGTCTTGTCCACTGAGTTTTGATTGACTTCCCTCCTTCCTGTGGAAAAACCAGTTTCACCTCTATTTGCAATTCAATTCCTTCATATAAATTCATGGATTTTCCACTTTTCCTTTGAACCAGTTATAACATGCACCTGTGTCCATCATATGAGCAAAATAAATCTTTTTTATTGGAAAATAACTCATGCACAATATTGTATTAGTTTCAGGTGTGTAACATAGTGATGCAATATTTATGTACATTTATGAAATGCTCACAAGTATAGTTACCATCTGTTACTGTACAAAGTTATTACAATATTATTGACTATATTCCCTGCACTGTACATTACATCCCTGTGTCTCATTTATTTTATAACTAGAAGATTGTACCTCTTAATCCCCTTTACCTATTTTTCCCATCCCTCCACCCTCCATCCCATAGCAACCACCAGTTT
Organism: Manis pentadactyla; assembly: GCF_030020395.1. Taxonomy (NCBI): domain Eukaryota; kingdom Metazoa; phylum Chordata; class Mammalia; order Pholidota; family Manidae; genus Manis; species Manis pentadactyla. The sequence goes on along the minus strand of NC_080038.1, from coordinate 106,731,111 downwards.
GTTCTCCGTATCTATGAGTCTATTTCTGTTTTGTTTTATTTGTTTTGTTTTTTAGATTCTACATATAAATGAACTCATACAGTATTTGTCTTTCTCTGTCTTATTTCACTTAGCATAATACCCTTTAGGTTTCTCCATGTTGTTGAAAATGAAAAATGAATTCATTCTTTTTTTATGACTGAGTATATTCCAATGTGTACATACACTGCCTCTCTTCTATCCACTCATCAATGGACATTTAGGTTGCTTCCATATCTTGGCTATTGTAAATAATGCTGTGATGAACATAGGGGTGCATACATCTTTTCTAATTAAATTTAATTTTCTTTAGGTAAATACCCAGAGGTGGAATTACTGTGTTGTAGAGTATTCCTATTTTTAATTTACTGAGGGAACCCCAAACTGTGTTCTGTAGTGGCTGCAGCAATTTACTTTCCCACCAGCAGTGCACAAGGGTTCCCTTTTCTCCACATCCTTGATAACACTTGTCATTTCTTGTCTTTTTGATAACAGCCATTTTGATAGGTGTGAGGTGCTATCTCATGGTGGTTTTGATCTGCATTTCCCTGGTGATTAGTGATGTTGAGCATCTTTTCATGTGCCTATTGGCACCTCTATATCTTCTTTGGAAAATTGTCTGTTCAGGCCCTCTGCCCATTTTTTAACTGGATTGTTTGGTTTTTTTTGACATTGAGTCTATGAGTTCCTTATACATTTTGGATGTTAACCCCTTATCGAATATGTCATTTACAAATATCTTTTCCCATTTAGTACATTCCTTCCTCATTTTGTTGATGGTGTCCTTTGCTGTATAGAAGCTTTAGTCTGATGTAGTCCCATTTGTTTATTTTTGCTTTTGCTGTCTTTGAGGAAACATCCAAAAACATGTCACTAAAACACTGTGATTAGGTTCTGAGGTCAGGTCAGAGAAGGCCACACTGCTTCCACTTGGTTCTCTTGGAACATTCACTCTCTGGGTCCTCCCATGGAGAGGGCACATACACATACTATAGTTAACTACAGTCTCCACTAAGCAACCTTCGAGTTATTCCAGCTCACATGACAGACATGTGGGTGAAGAAGTCATTAAATGCTTCCAGTCCAGCCATCTGCGTCATCCCCAGCCATTAAAGACTTGCCAGCTGAGGCCCCAGACATTATAAAACAGAGAGAACCCATTCTTCATGCATATACAGACTTTTGTGTGAACAGAAGTTTTCATTTCTCTAGGGTAAATACCTGTGAGTGGGGTCATTCAGTCACATGCTAAGTATATGTTTAACTTTATAAGAAACCACCAAACTGTTTTCTAGAGTGTCTGCACACATTTGCATTCCCACTGGTAATATATGAGAGTCCGGGTGCTTGCCATGTTCACCAGCACTAGGGGTTGCCCTTCTGTTTTGTTTGAGCCATTTAGTACAGTGATATCTCACTGTGGCTTTAATTTGCATCTTCCTAATGGAAAATGATACAGAACACTTGTTTTCATGTCCTTATTTGCCATCCGCATATCCTTTTTAGTAAAATGCCTGTTCAAGGTTTTTGCCACTTTTTAATCAGTTGTCTCAGGCTGACATTTAAAAAAGTTAAATCTGATAACGTCCCGTGTCTCCCCTTCCCCCCAACATGACATTTATTTCTCATTTTTCATTCAGTTTTCTTTTGACGTGCTTTCACTGAGTTTTGACATATGCGTGTACCTGGGGAAACTAAAGCCCTATGGAGTGATACAACATAATCATTACCCCAGAAAGTTCACTCACGCCCCTTCTGGTTAGTCCCTATCCCCAACTCCCCCCAAAGTAATCAGCATTCTGATTTTTCTCACCATTGATCCTGCCTGATGTAAATAGAATCATACGAAATGTGTTCTTTCGTGTAAGACTTCTTTACTTAGCATAATGTTTTTGAGAATCATCCACCCTGCACGTATCAGTAGTTCCTTCCTTTTTACTGCTGAGTGGTATTCCCTTGTATGACTAGGTCACAGCTTGTTAATCCATTCTTCTACTGATGAGCACTTGGGCTGTTTCCAGTTTGGGCTATTATGAATAAAGCTGCTGTGAACAATCATGTACAAGTCTTTTTCTGGAAATATGATTTCATTTATCTTGGGTAAATATCTAATAGTTGAATTGCTCAATCATAATATAAATCTATATGTAACTTTGTAAGGAACTGCGGATCTTTATCCAAATGGAAAGAAATACTTCTTTCATCCAAGACACCTTAGGCATCTCTGACTCATGGGTTTCCCAGGAATAGAAGTGCCCTTTGTTGTGGAAATTGTGGAGGTGGAATGATTCCCACCCCCTTCCTGGATCAGAACTGGTTCAAGAATATATGTGCCTCTCCTAGCAGCTCTGCCCTCACAGCTGTCAGCCCTGGTCAGGGGGTGGTGGGGAGGTTTAATTATAATGCTTCTGACAGTTTCTGAGCAGAGAGCCCAGTGCCTGCTACACCAACAGCTGGGCTCAGCCTGAAGCTGCCAGGCTGAAAACGCCCCAGTCTCTGGCTCTTCCTCGGGAGGCCTGCTTAATGGTGCAAGAAGTTCATGTTCCCACAGGCTCAGTGCTGGTCAGGTACAGGTTGAGGGCACACCCCAGCTTAAGAGGCTTACATCACTCCTCATCTTACCACTGGTTAGCTGCCACGTGGGATATAGCCGAGCAGAGCCCAAACCACCGGAGAATGGAGTCCTTGGCACAACCCAAGTCCTCAGAGCTTGTCACGTTTGAACATACATCTACTTACTGGCGCTGCTTATGTCCCTCTAGGAGCCATTTATATGTCCTCTGACTTCTTTGTCCCATGACTAATTAGGAAAGCAAGGGTGCAAGATGCTGTGTGAGGTGGAGCCCTCTTGTTTTTGCCTTTCCAGAAATGCTCTTTTCTTCCTCCCACAGCACTTTAGCAGTGCCTCTTTTATGGCACTGCACACTTTCTACCCTGCATCACTGCTATTTGAAGTCATTTGTGTATTTAATATCCTGCCTTGTTCCTGAAAGGATTTGTAGTGATTTGTAAGAATAACTCAAGTACAAATAGGTGCCATGAGTTAAAAGTGGAATGAAAGAAAATGAGGGTGGGGACATAAAATGGAACCAGGAAAGCTAATCTTGTACACTTCTTAGCACTTTTCATAAATAGTGAGTGCCATAAGGGAAGAACTCTTTAGGCATCTTTGTATTTCTAATAGGCCTAGCCCACTTTTTTTAAACTGCTTTATTGAGATATAATTCACATACCACGAAATTCACCCATTGAAGTGTAAAATGCAACAGTTTTTAGTATACTCACAGAACTGTGCAGCCATCGTCACTCTCTATTTTACAACATTTTCATCACCCCACAGAGAAACCCCATACCCATTAGCAGTCACTCCCCACTCCCTCCTACCCCAAGCCCCTGGCAATCTTTGGTCTGTTTTCTGCCTCTATAGATTTGCCTATTCTGTATATTTCATATAAATGGGCACATACAACATATGGCCTTTCATGATTTCCTTCACTTAGCATAATATTTTCATGGTTCATCCATGCTGTAATATGTATAGTACTTGGTTTCTTTTTTATGGCTGCATAATGTTCCATTATATGGATATAACATATTTTGTTTATCCATTCATCTACTGATGGTTGTTTAGGTTATTACCACCTTTTGGCTATTATGAATAATGCTGCTATGCACATTTGTGTACACATTCTTCTGTACAAATGTTTTAATTTTTCTTGGATATATGCTTAAGACTGGAATTGCCGGGTCATACAGTAACTGTACATTTAAACATTGAGGAACTGCCAGACTGTGTTCCACAGTGGCTGCACCATTTTACATTCTCATCACCAGGGCATGAGTATTCCAATTTCTCCATTCCTGCCAATATTTTTCATTATCTGTCTTTATGGTTCTGCCATCTTAGTGGATGTGAAGTAGTATCTCATTTTGTTTTTGATTTTCTTTTCCCTAATGACTAAAGATGTTAAACATCTCTTCATGTCCTTATTGGCCATTTCTGTATCTTATTTGGAGAAACATCTAACATATATTTTGCTTATTTTTAATTGGGTTGTTTATTTTTGAGTTGCTTAAGTTCTTTATACCCTGCATACAAGACCCATGTCAGCTATATGATTTGCCAATAATTTCTCCTATTGCATGGGTTGCCTTTTCACTATCTTGATCATATCATTTGAAGCAGAAATGTTTTTAATCTTGGTGTAGTCCAAGGTATCTATTTTTTCTTTCATCATTTCTGCTTTTGATGTTGTATGTACAAAGTTTTGATTAACCCAAGGTCACAAAGATTTCCCAGACCTTTCTTGAACAGACTGGACATGAAATGCTTATTTACAACAGCTAACATTTGTTGAGCACTTGCTTTGAGCTTGGCATTATGCCATGCATTGTCCAGAGGGTATCATTGTCAGTAATGACAACAATAAATAGTAACTTTATTGAGCTCTTATATGAATGATCTCATTTAATGCTCCACAGCAAGTCTTTGCAGCATATGCATATCTCTATTTTACAGGTAGAGAAACTAAGGATCAGGGACATTATCTGTATGTGATGCCTAGAATTGCTGTAGCCATCTCCTGGCCATGAAATGAGACATTGGTGTCAAGCTGTGAAGGACAGAAGGGAAATATGGAAAGGATCGGCTACTGATGAGATACTGAATCAAAAGCTAACTAATATCAACCACAATGTTCATAGGTGACATTTATTCAGCACTTAACAAGAGCTATCTCATTTAATAGTCACAACACATCTTCAAGGAAAAATGTATTATGCGGACAACACTATGAGGCTTACAAATTTTCCGTACTGTAGCAAACCTTGTTGGTCTTTTCCATTTTTTCCTTACTAATAGAACCCCAATTTTTTAACCATCCTCTTGGTAGCCATGACTTCGGGGTTTGGGAAGGCTGAACTCTTTCCCATCCTGAGGAGGTGAATCACGATTAATTTTAGCCAGTCAGTGGTCTCATTCCCTTTGCCAGTAGTTGGTTTCTGTTTGGAAATGAAACTATTCCTGGCCAATGGGACCTGAAGGAAGTCTGCTGAGGGGCCTCTGGGAAAGATTTTCATGGAGACTAAAAAGACTCATGGGAAAAAATGTCTTCCCTGTTACTTAAAGTGGATGGTTCTGCCCAGTTTGAAAAAGACATATGCACCCCTATGTTTATCGCAGCACTATTTACAATACCCAAAAAATGGAAGCACCCTAGGTGTCCATCAGTAGATGAATGGATAAAGAAAATGTGGTACATATACACAATGGAATACTATTCAGCCATAAGGAGATAACAAATCCTACCATTTGCAACAACATGGATGGAGCTAGAGGGTATTATGCTCAGTGAAATGAGCCAGGTGGAGAAAGACAAGTATCAAAAAGTATCAAATGATTTCACTCATCTGTGGAGTATAAGAACAAAGAAAACTTGAAGGAACAAAACAGCAGCAGACTCACAGAACCCAAGATGCACTAACAGTTACCAAAGGGAAAGGGACTGGGGAGGATGGGTGGGAAGGGAGGGGTAAGGGGGGAAAGGGGGCATTAGGATTAGCACACATAATGTGGAGGGGGGGCACGGGGAAGTCAGTACAACACAGAGAAGACAAGTAGTGATTCTAGAGCATGTTGCTATGCTGATGGACAGCGACTGTAATGGGGTATGTGGGGGGGACTTGGTGATGGGGGGAATCTAGTAACCATAATGTTGCTCATCTAATTCTACATTAATGATACCAAAATTTTTTAAAATGGATGGTTCTGGGGGGCGGAAGATGGCGGCGTGAGTAGAGCAGCGGAAATCTCCTCCCAAAACAACATATATCTATGAAAATATAACAAAGACAACCCTTCCTAGAATAAAGACCAGAGGACACAGGACAATATCCAGACCACATCCGCACCTGAGAGAACCCAGCGCCTCGCGAAGGGGGTAAGATACAAGCCCCGGCCCCGCGGGAGCCGAGCGCCCCTCCCCCCAGCTCCCGGAGGGAGAAGAGCAGGCAGAGCGGGAGGGAGACGGAGCCCAGGGCTGCCGAACACCCAGCCCCAGCCATCCGGGCCAGAGTGCAGGGCCCTCGATACTGGGAAAACAGGGCAGCAAGAACAGTGAGCAGGCACTGGAGGCTGGGCGACAGAGGACATAAGAAAAGCTCGCGACCATTTTTTTTTTTTTTTTTTGCTTTTTTGCTTTGTTTTGGCGAGCGCTTTTTGGAAGTCTTAAAGGGACAGGGACCCCAATATTAGGGAAACAGGGCAGAAAGACCGGTGAGCAGAGGCCTGAGGCTGGCACCGGAGAATAAAGAAAAACGAACGACCACCTTTTTTTTTTTTAATTAAAAATTTTTTTTTTTTTTTTTTAATTAAAAAAATTTTTTTTCTTGTTTTTTTTTGTGGTCGTTGTTTTGTTTTGGCGGGTGCTTTTTGGAAGTCTTAAAGGGGCAGGGCGGGCCACTTAATCCAGAGGTAGGGAAGCCGGGATCTCTGGGCACCCTAACCCCTGGGCTGCAGGGAGCAGGGAGGCCCCTTACGGAGATAAATAGCCTCCCAGCAGCTCCTGCTCCAACGCGACTCCACCATTTTGGAGTAGCTGCCCGAGCCAGGCCACGCCCACAGCAACAGCGGAGATTAACTCCATAGCAGCCGGGCAGGAAGCAGAAACCCTGTCTGCGCGCAGCTGCGCAGCACAAGCCACTAGAGGCCGCTGTTCTCCCAGGAGAGGAGGGCCACAAACCAACAAGAAAGGAAGTCCTTCCAGCCGTCACTCGTCCCAGTTCTGCAGTCTATTCCTATCATCATGAAAAGGCAAAGCTACAGGCAGACAAAGATCACAGAGACAACACCAGAGAAGGAGACAGACCTAACCAGTCTTCCTGACAAAGAATTCAAAATAAGAATCATAAACATGCTGACAGAGATGCAGAGAAATACGCAAGAAAAATGGGATGAAGTCCGGAAAGAGATCACAGATGCCAGAAAGGAGATCGCAGAAATGAAACAAACTCTGGAAGGGTTTATAAGCAGAATGGATAGAATGCAAGAGGCCATTGATGGAATTGAAATCAGAGAACAGGAACGCATGGAAGCTGACATAGAGAGAGACAAAAGGATCTCCAGGAATGAAACAATATTAAGAGAACTGTGTGACCAATCTAAAAGGAGCAATATCCATATTATAGGGGTCCCAGAAGAAGAAGAGAGAGGCAAAGAGATGGAAAGTATCTTAGAAGAAATAATTGCTGAAAACTTCCCCACACTGGGGGAGGAAGTAATCAAACAGACCACGGAAATACACAGAACCCCCAACAGAAAGGATCCAAGAAGGGCAACACCAAGACACATAATAATTAAAATGGCAAAGATCAAGGACAAGGAAAGAGTGTTAAAGGCAGCTAGAGAGAAAAAGGTCACCTATAAAGGGAAAGCCATCAGGCTAACGTCAGATTTCTCAACAGAAACCCTACAGGCCAGAAGAGAATGGCATGATATATTTAATACAATGAAACAGAAGGGCCTTGAACCAAGGATACTGTATCCAGCACAACTATCATTCAAATATGATGGTGGGATTAAACAATTCCCAGACAAACAAAAGCTGAGGGAATTTGCTTTCCACAAACCACCTCTACAGAACATCTTACAGGGACTGCTCTAGATGGGAGCACTCCTAGAAAGAGCACAGCACAAAACACCCAACATATGAAGAATCGAGGAGGAGGAACAAGAAGGGAGAGAAGAAAAGAATCTCCAGACAGTGTATATAACAGCTCAATAAGCGAGCTAAGTTAGGCAGTAAGATACTAAAGAGGCTAACCTTGAACCTTTGGTAACCACGAATTTAAAGCCTGCAATGGCAATAAGTACATATCTTTCAATAGTCACCCTAAATGTTAATGGGTTGAATGCACCAATCAAAAGACACAGAGTAACAGAATGGATAAAAAAGCAAGACCCATCTATATGCTGCTTACAAGAAACTCACCTCAAACCCAAAGACATGTACAGACTAAAAGTCAAGGGATGGAAAAACATATTTCAAGCAAACAACAGTGAGAAGAAAGCAGGGGTTGCAGTACTAATATCAGACAAAATAGACTTCAAAACAAAGAAAGTAACAAGAGATAAAGAAGGACACTACATAATGATAAAGGGCTCAGTCAAACAAGAGAATATAACCATTCTAAATATATATGCACCCAACACAGGAGCACCAGCATATGTGAAACAAATACTAACAGAACTAAAGGGGGATATAGACTGCAATGCATTCATTCTAGGAGACTTCAACACACCACTCACCCCAAAGGATAGATCCACTGGGCAGAAAATAAGTAAGGACACGGAAGCACTGAACAACACAGTAGAGCAGATGGACCTAATAGACATCTATAGAACTCTACATCCAAAAGCAGCGGGATATACATTCTTCTCAAGTGCACATGGAACATTCTCCAGAATAGACCACATACTAGGCCACAAAAAGAGCCTCAGAAAATTCCAAAAGATTGAAATCCTACCAACCAACTTTTCAGACCACAAAGGCATAAAACTAGAAATAAACTGTAAAAAGAAAGCAAAGAGGCTCACGAACACATGGAGGCTTAACAACACGCTCCTAAATAATCAATGGATCAATGACCAAATCAAAATGGAGATCCAGCAATATATGGAAACAAATGACAACAACAACACTAAGCCCCAACTTCTGTGGGACACAGCAAAAGCAGTCTTAAGAGGAAAGTATATAGCAATCCAAGCATATTTAAAAAAGGAAGAGCAATCCCAAATGAATGGTCTAATGTCACAATTATCGAAATTGGAAAAAGAAGAACAGATGAGGCCTAAGGTCAGCAGAAGGAGGGACATAATAAAGATCAGAGAAGAAATAAATAAAATTGAGAAGAATAAAACAATAGCAAAAATCAATGAAACCAAGAGCTGGTTCTTCGAGAAAATAAACAAAATAGATAAGCCTCTAGCCAGACTTATTAAGAAGAAAAGAGAGTCAACACAAATCAACAGTATCAGAAACGAGAAAGGAAAAATCACGACGGACCCCACGGAAATGCAAAGAATTATTGGAGAATACTATGAAAACCTATATGCTAACAAGCTGGGAAACCTAGGAGAAATGGACAACTTCCTAGAAAAATATAACCTTCCAAGATTGACCCAGGAAGAAACAGAAAATCTAAACAGACCAATTACCAGCAACGAAATTGAAGAGGTAATCAAAAAACTACCAAAGAACAAAACCCCCGGGCCAGATGGATTTACCTCGGAATTTTATCAGACATACAGGGAAGACATAATACCCATTCTCCTTAAAGTTTTCCAAAAAATAGAGGAGGAGGGGATACTCCCAAACTCATTCTATGAAGCTAACATCACCCTAATACCAAAACCAGGCAAAGACCCCACCAAAAAAGAAAACTACAGACCAATATCCCTGATGAACGTAGATGCAAAAATACTCAACAAAATATTAGCAAACCGAATTCAAAAATACATCAAAAGGATCATACACCATGACCAAGTGGGATTCATTCCAGGGATGCAAGGATGGTACAACATTCGAAAGTCCATCAACATCATCCACCACATCAACAAAAAGAAAGACAAAAACCACATGATCATCTCCATAGATGCTGAAAAAGCATTTGACAAAGTTCAACATCCATTCATGTTAAAAACTCTCAGCAAAATGGGAATAGAGGGCAAGTACCTCAACATAATAAAGGCCATCTATGATAAACCCACAGCCAACATTATATTGAACAGCGAGAAGCTGAAAGCATTTCCTCTGAGATCGGGAACTAGACAGGGATGCCCACTCTCTCCACTGTTATTTAACATAGTACTGGAGGTCCTAGCCACGGCAATCAGACAAAATAAAGAAATACAAGGAATCCAGATTGGTAAAGAAGAAGTTAAACTGTCACTATTTGCAGATGACATGATACTGTACATAAAAAACCCTAAAGACTCCACCCCAAAACTACTAGAACTGATATCGGAATACAGCAAAGTTGCAGGATACAAAATCAACACACAGAAATCTGTGGCTTTCCTATATACTAACAATGAACCAACAGAGAGAGAAATCAGGAAAACAACTCCATTCACAATTGCATCAAAAAAAATAAAATACCTAGGAATAAACCTAACCAAAGAAGTGAAAGACTTATACTCTGAAAACTACAAGTCACTCTTAAGAGAAATTAAAGGGGACACTAACAGATGGAAACTCATCCCATGCTCGTGGCTAGGAAGAATTAATATCGTCAAAATGGCCATCCTGCCCAAAGCAATATACAGATTTGATGCAATCCCTATGAAACTACCAGCAACATTCTTCAATGAACTGGAACAAATAATTCAAAAATTCATATGGAAACACCAAAGACCCCGAATAGCCAAAGCAATCCTGAGAAAGAACAATAAAGTAGGGGGGATCTCACTCCCCAACTTCAAGCTCTACTATAAAGCCATAGTCATCAAGACAATTTGGTACTGGCACAAGAGCAGAGCCACAGACCAATGGAACAGACTAGAGAATCCAGACATTAACCCAGACATATATGGTCAATTAATATTTGATAAAGGAGCCATGGACATACAATGGCGAAATGACAGTCTCTTCAACAGGTGGTGCTGGCAAAACTGGACAGCTACATGTAGGAGAATGAAACTGGACCATTGTCTAACCCCATATACAAAAGTAAACTCAAAATGGATCAAAGACCTGAATGTAAGCCATGAAACCATTAAACTCCTGGAAGAAAACATAGGCGAAAACCTCTTAGACATAAACATGAGTGACCTCTTCTTGAACATATCTCCCCGGGCAAGGAAAACAACAGCAAAAATGAGTAAGTGGGACTATATTAAGCTGAAAAGCTTCTGTACAGCAAAAGACACCATCAATAGAACAAGAAGGATCCCTACAGTATGGGAGAATATATTTGAAAATGACACATCCGATAAAGGCTTGACGTCCAGAATATATAAGGAGCTCTCACGCCTCAACAAACAAAAAACAAATAACCCAATTAAAAAATGGGCAGAGGAACTGAACAGACAGTTCTCCAAAAAAGAAATACAGATGGCCAACAGACACATGAAAAGATGCTCCACATCGCTAATTATCAGAGAAATGCAAATTAAAACTACAATGAGGTATCACCTCACACCAGTAAGGATGGCTGCCATCCAAAACACAAACAACAACAAATGTTGGCGATGCTGTGGAGAAAGGGGAACCCTCCTACACTGCTGGTGGGAATGTAAGTTAGTTCAACCATTGTGGAAAGCAGTATGGAGGTACATCAAAATGCTCAAAACAGACTTACCATTTGACCCAGGAATTGCACTCCTAGGAATTTACCCTAAGAATGCAGCAATCAAGTTTGAGAAAGACAGATGCACCCCTATGTTTATTGCAGCACTATTTACAATAGCCAAGAATTGGAAGCAACCTAAATGTCCATCAATAGATGAATGGATAAAGAAGATGTGGTACATATACACAATGGAATACTACTCAGCTATAAGAAAAGGGCAAATCCAATCATTTGCAGCAACATGGATGGAGCTGGAGGGTATTATGCTCAGTGAAACAAGCCAAGCGGAGAAAGAGAAATACCAAATGATTTCACTTATCTGTGGAATATAAGAACAAAGGAAAAACTGAAGGAACAAAACAGCAGCAGAATCACAGAACTCAAGAATGGACTAACAGGTACCAAAGGGAAAGGGACTGGGGAGGATGGGTGGGTAGGGAGGGATAAGGGGGGGAGAAGTAGGGGGGTATTAAGATTAACATGCATGGGGGGGTAGGAGAAAAGGGAGGGCTGTACAACACAGAGAAGGCAAGTAGTGATTCTACAACATTTTGCTATGCTGATGGACACTGACTGTAAAGGGGTTTATAGGGGAGACCTGGTATAGGGGAGAGCCTAGTAAACATAATATTCGTCATGTAAGTGTAGATTAGTGATAGCAAAAAAAAAAAAAAAAAAAAAAAGGGCAGTTCCTGTGTGGTAACCTCCAACGAGTTCTACACAAGGGTATAAAGGGCATATAAAAGTGTAGGCAAAGGGTCTGTTTGTGTTTATACAGAGGATCAAAGCCTAATTGGGCTACCCCGAAAATGAACTAAGATATGATATGAAAAAGAACTTCCAACATCTGCACCCTCTGGAAGACTCATGCCAGAAGATGATCATCAAAAAACCCCAACAAAGATCCACGCACTGCTACAGCTGTAGATGCACTCATCCCACCAGTTCCTGGACCTGCCATGGGAATGAGGAAGGAGATATCTAAGCTGGCCTGTGCATACAGTAAAACAACAAAATTGGACTGGATCTATACTGTTGGAACTCAACCAAGAATTTGGAGAAGTGCAAATTGTAGCGCTCCAAAGTCTTACAACTACAAACTATTTATTGTTAAAAGAACATATGGCATGTGAACAGTCCCCAGGAATGGGTTGTTTTAATTTGTCTGATTTCTCTCAGACTGTTCAAGTTCATTTGGACAATATCCACCATATCATAGATAAGTTTTCACAAATGCCTAAGGTGCCTAACTGGTTTTCTTGGTTTCACTGCAGATGGCTGGTAATTACAGATATGCTTTGGTTATGTAACTATACTCCTATTATGTTAATGTGTGTGTGCAATTTAAGTAGTAGCTTAAAACCTATACATGCTGAAGTTACTCTACAAGAAGATATATCAAAGAAATAATCAATCTTCCCATGTTTTCTTCCGCCTGCTACTTCTATAGCTTTTCTTCTTCCTTCCTAATTACAACCCTTAAATAGAATTCGTGCCTCATATCAAATTTACCGAGTATCATAATTCTTCCAAGTGGTAAAGATACCTCAAGACAAATGCTGGGCATAGAAGCCACAGGGCATAAATATGCAAAGAAGTAAAAAGCTAACTTTTTCAAACAATAAGGCTTCTCTCTCACTTACCAACTTTACATTTCCCTGTATGGCCCCGGAAGATGACTGGTTAGCCAGAGACGGGTAAGATTCCTCAAGGGAGGAACAACCTAAGACAGGCACAGTCGCAGGGGGGCCATCAGGTGAGAAATTGGGGATCAACAGAGGTGAGGCTTAGAACCTCACCCCCCCGTTCTGAGAGAAATCTTCTGCATACGTGGATGTTTTATTGCCCTGGTCTAGCTTGGATTAACACATAGTCTACAGGCACACACCTGATCATCTACATGTGCTCTCTTACAACACTAAACTATGTTTTCTACCTTTATCTTGTATCTACCTACCACTTCAGCATTTTATTAAAAATAATAATAATAAAGAGAGAAATGTGGTATCCACATATAAATCAAGTATAAAAACCAAATCAGTATTCATATTTGAACTGACTGTTTATAGTTCATAATGTATGAGCAAAACCGAAAGTTTCTGTGATGACTGCCCTTGTACTGTTCACTATGTAACTTATTCATTATGTAAGAATTTGTTCTACATGTAAAAACTTGTTTGTTATGCCTCAGAAGATTGGAGACTGACAAAAATTAGGCTTGGGGTGGAATAATGATTGTGCATTGAGCATTGACTCCCCTATACAGAATTTTATTGTCGTTAACAACCATTTGATCAATAAATATGAGAGATGCCCTCACAAAAAACAACAACAACAAAAAAAAAAAAAAAAAAAAAAAAAAAGGACAGACTTCCAATGGTAAAATAAATTAGTAACCGGGATGTAATGTATAGCATAAGGAATATAGTCAAGATATTGTAACAGCCTGGAAGGGTGATAGCTGGAACCTAGAATTATGTATATAAATGTTCTACCACTGTGTTGTACACTTGAAACTCATGTAATGTAATACTGTGTGTCAACTACCCTTCAATAAAAAATAATTATTAAAAAAAAAAAAAAAAAAAATGGATGGTTCTGCATGTGATGCCTAAAACACATGTAACCTTTTGGCTCATATGAGCAGGCATTGCTGACAAAATGGGGAGGGCAGATGAGATAAATGGAAAGCACTGGATCCCTGATGAGCCACTGAATTAAGAATCCTCGAATTGTCTTACATCCAGATTTGTTGTTTAAGCCACTTTTCAGTGGTCCTTCTGTTCTGGCAGCTAAATTCATCCTTTCTGATCCAAACACATAGGTAGTAAATGGCAACGCCAGGAATCAAACCAAGGTCTGTCTGACTCCAAAGCACAGGAGCCTAATCACTGTGTAAAGTGTCAGAGTTCACAGAATAGGTGAACTTTCAATGCAGGACTAACAGCCTGTGATATCATTTCATATAAGATCCTGTTGGAAAGAAATTATTAAAGCATATGCATATAAATTTAGAAAAGAAACTTAGATGTCCTGATCCAACCTCCCACTTGGTGCAGGAATTCCTTCTCTAACATCTCTAACCAGTGAACCCTCTAGTCTACTTGATCTTCTCAGTGGAGAGGTAATAATTGTAATGGGGAAAAGTTACACTTTGGAATCTGACCTGTCCCTGAATCCTGACTCTACTACTACCTTAGCCTTTTTGAGTCTAAATTTGTGAGATGGGCACAATAATAGCCACTCAAGTTTGTGGTGATGGTTAGTATGATAATGAATATAAAAAGTCAGACACAAAATAAATTGTAGAGATGCCATTATTTCATAAGGCAGGTCATTCTGTTGTTGGAAATAGTCATTACTAATGAAAATAAATTGAGCTCCTATCCAAGCATATGGGAAGAGGGGAACACAGCTCTTATTTTTGAGGACTAAAGAATTTTGAAGGGTGCTTAAGAGTAACAATTGTACTATTCTATAGGAAGAGGGAGCTTTGGGATCCCATCTGACATTTGCCCTTTGAATTTACAAATTCGGATTATATGAAGGACTGTATTTTTCTACATAGCTGCAACAATCTCTCTCATTCATGTGTTCTTCTTAAGTGACTTCAATATTTGTCCCATTGAAGGGTGGACTCTCTGTCTCCTGCTCTCAGATCTGGGTGGGGGCTTATGACTGCATTAATCAATAACATCCAGTAGAAGTGATTTTTTTATTAAGGTATTATTGATATACACTCTTATGAAGGTTTCACATGAAAAAACAATGTGGTTACTACATTTACCCATATTATCAAGTCCCCACCCATACCCCAATGCAGGTACTGTCCATCAGTGTAGTAAGATGCCACAGATTCACTATTTGCCTTCTCTGTGCTACACTGTCTCCCCTGTGACCCCCCACACCACGTGTACTAAACGTAATAACCCTCAATCCTCTTCTCCCTCCCTCCCCACCCGCCCTCACACGCCCCTCCCCTTGATAATCAGTAGTTCCTTCTTGGAGTCTCTAAGTCTGCTGCTATTTTGTTTCTTCAGTTTTGCTTCATTGTTATACTCCACAAATAAGGAAAATCAGAAGTGATGATATATTATTTCTGAAGCTAGGTCATAATAAAGATACAGCTTATTTGACACAGTTGATCTGGGAAGGTCAGCCATCACGCTGTGAGGCAATTCAAACAAACTCAAGTAGAGAGACCACATACAGAGGCTCAATATGGAGGAGAATGGAGGCCTCCAGCTGACAGCTAGCATCAACTACCAGGCAGGTGAATGAACTAGCCGGGAGATGATCCCAGCTCCTAGCCTCTGAGTATTCTAGTTGAGGCCCCAGAAATTAAGAAGCAAAGACAAGGTATACCTACTGTGCCCTGTCCAAATTTCCTGACCCACAGAATCCATGAGCATAAATGGTTGCTTTATGCCTCTAAGTTTTGGGGTAATTAGTTGTGAAGCCATAGTAATTGAAACAGGTTACATACACATAAAAATTCAATAACATATTTATATGGTAATTTTTAAGCACAGCTCTATGAATCATAGTTATTTTTTAATATCACCAACTATGAGCCCAGAATTTTGCATGTGTTATTTCATTTGCATGCAGGATTGGCCCTATTATTATCCACATGTTATAGGTGAGTAAACTGAAGCTCAGTGAGATTAAGTAACTTGCTTGGGGTCATGCAGTTAAAAGTGCATGACCTCTTTCCACTATGTCACATGGCTTCTTAAGGAAGAACTGTATTTTAAATATGCAACAAAAGATAGAACCTCTAGGCTTTGATTATGGAAACCTCATTCAAATTTCCCATTTTTATCCCTTCCAAATAAAGCCGCTTTCACTAAATGCCTATAATTATTGCTTTAGCTTCTGGTTAGTTTCCCTGCTTTCAGCTTTCTAGGGTGCAAAGTCCTGCACTCTCTACCATATTGAGCTTCCTAAAGCACCAAGTTAGGTCTGTCTCTCAACTATCTGACTTAATAGCTTCATCCAAAAGCCTCTTTCTTTCTGAAAGACTCAATCAGGAATACCAACTCTTCAAAGGCAGGATCTTCCACTTCCTTTTTGTCTTTTCATCATTGCACCCCTTAGTGCCTAGCACAGAGCCTGGTACATAGCAGATGCTCAGGAAATATTTTGTGGAATGAAATCTCTTGAATACACTAATGGATAAGTCTGTTTTCTGCCTTCTTTCACTGTGTTTCACATGAGGATAGTTTAGACCAGGAATGATCCCTGGGACTGGCTATAGATGAAAAGGTACTTTCTAGAATTTGTTTCCTGGGACTTAAACTAGAGCAGTGACCACAGGCATCCTTCATGCTCTTCTAAACTTCTGGGAAAATCTACATAAATTTCCACATTGCCTTTGTTGGGATGGAGAACGAGAACACAATGTTCTGCTTGTTCAAACAAAATTTATGGGTAGCACCTTTCACTGACTTATGCTTGCCAGACTTTCTTCCAGCTGGGAGATAAGTTGTACCTCCTATTTGTAAAATTAATTTTTAATTCTGTAAATGGTATATAAATGATTAAGCATTATTTCCTTAGCATCATTACATTCCACAAATTATTTTTCTTTTTGCTGGAGTATATTTTCTAATAATTCTGAGAGTTTCTGTGCATGATAAGTTTTTTGGGTTCTTATATGCCTGAAATGCCTTTATTTCTCCTTCCCACATATACAGTACTTTGGCTTGGTATTACATCCCAGGTTCAACATCATTTTCACTCAATGGCTTGACGACATTGCTCCACTGCTTTTCCATGTCTAGAAGTCCAATGCCAAACTTATTCTTGTTCCATTGTAGGTAGTCTTCATTTTCCTTTGCAAGTTTTTACTAATTTCATGGTATTCTTGATGTTATAAAATTTCACTGTAGTGTGTCTAGATTTAGAGTTTTTTTTTATTTACTATTCTTTTTTTTTATAAGTCATCCTTCTTGGCACTTATGAAGCCTTTCCAATCTGCAGATTCATAACTTCAATTCTGGAGAGTTTTTGTTTTGGTTTCTTTGGGAACTCCTGTTAGACAAGTGTGGAAATTTCTTGATTAGTCTATCCTTTATGTGTCTCACCTTTTCTTTCCTACTTTCTATCCCTCCATCCTTTATCCTCTGCTCTGGGAGAATACATCAGTCCAATTTTCCTGCTCACTGATTTAATCTTTGTTTGTAACCATTACAAATCTTTGTCCAGTCCACCTATTGACCTTTAAATTTCACCTGTTATTTTTTGTTTTAAATCTCTTATTTTTTCAAATTTACCTATTGTCATTTCATAATTACTTGTTCTTTCGTGGATGGATGTGATATTTTTTCTTATCATTCTGAGGTTATTATTACCATTTTATATTCATGTTCTGAGGACTCCATTCTATTTCCCTGATAAAAGTCCTTTCATTTGTTGAGTTTATTGTCTCTATTTCATGGAATTTGCTTTGTTTGCATGTGTGAGGATTCTCTTATTACATGCTTCTCTCTGCAGTGAAGGTTTCTTTTTAGACTATCTGCTCCCTCTGTTTATGCAGCTTGCTTCAGAGAATAGAGGAATAGATGTAGCCGCTGTTTTCAGAGTGGGTAAGATGGAGGACATGCCATAGGCAGGGCAACTTGATGACTGTGTGCCTCTCTATTTCTTGTAAATGTTCTCAACTGCTTGACCATCACCCAAGATTAAATTAGAGCCTCTCACTGTCTTAGTCCCATACCCACTGATTTCACTTGAAGACAGATTCCCTCTGTTATTACTTGATGGTCCATGTGGCGACAAGAGGGATGGACAGAAGTTTCTTCTGGCTTTCTTCTTGTGATACTGAGTAGCTACCTCTAAGACCACTCTTTCATCCTAGTTTTTACTTTTTGGCATGGAGACATCCTGGGGTCCTTTCACCATCTATTAGAATACTCTATCATGCTTCCTCATGCATGTCTTGGGCTGTGGTTTCCTTCTTTAATCAGAATCCATCTACTTCTCTTTGCTCAAGGATTCCTCTCAGTTTTTGGCCCACCAAGAGTGATTTCAAGCATGACCATATGACCATGTATTGAATCATTTTTATGTTGTGCCAGGTAGAATAAAGTGGAGAAACTGTAAATAGCAGTGGCTCAAGAAAGGTAAAGCTTATTTCTCTAGCACATAAAGTTGGTAAAGAAGTTCCCCAGTGCTGATATGGTTGCTCCATGATCACCAGCTTCCTGTCTGCCTAGTTCTGCCATTCTTCATACCTGGCTTCCACTTCCTCGTGCAGTATGGCTGCTTGAACACAAATCATGTCATTAACATTTGAGCCAGTAGGAAGGAGAAAAGGCAAAAAGGACTGTGGTTCCTCTCTCTAAGGATACTTCCCATGTGTTATACATGATACTTCTATATTCTGGGAGTATAGTAAATGCATTGTTGTGCATACCATGCCTACTACAAGGAACTTCGAATATGAAGTTTCATTTATTCCTCAGTATAACCCTTATATTATCCCTAGTTTATAGATAAACTCCACTAACTTGCCCAAGGTCATGCAACTAATAAGCTGTGAAACTTGGATCTGAACTCAGATCTGACTCCAAAGCTACCTTACTAGGTTCTTTCCACTATACCAGTGGGTCTCAACCTTGGCTGTACATTAGAACCACCAGTGTAGCTTTAAAATGTACTAATGCTTGGGAACCACATGAGATCAATTAAGTCATAGTCAAGAATATTTTGTACAAGCTTCCCATTTGATTCTGTTTTGAAGCTAGAGTTGAGTATATTGCATTTTCTAACTTGTTTCTTTTTTGCCTTTGTATGCTATATGTACCTCTGCCAAATATTTTCCTGATTACCTGATTGCTAACATCCTGCTTAGGTTTTTACTCATCTGTTTAATTCTTTTTATTATTATTTTGAAGAAATACAGAAAATTCATGTTTGCTCAATTCATATTTGCTTTGTTTTTTAACATATCTTAAGAAATATATCATACATGCAAAGCTGTAAAGATTTTGAAAATCATTTCTGTCATCAGTCATATTAATAGACTACAGAAGAAAAATCACATGATCAAATTAAACGATGCATAAAAAGCACTTGACAAAATTCAACATTCACTCATAATTTAAAAAAATCCTCATGTGAAGACCCCTGGCCTGTGCAGTGGTCTTGAGACCTCTCTGTCTGTGGCATTGCAAAGTGGGGGAACTCCTGCTCAGCGATGCACTTTCTGGGTGCCTGCGGGGGGAGCCATGTAGACCTGTGGGACCCCCAGAGGCCCCCAACCTTCTGAACCCCACTGTGGGACAGGCTCCCAGGCCCCTACTTAGTGCATTGGGAATGAACAGCCTTGCTCTTTGATCCAGTTATTTCTTTAAGAAACATCTTTTCAAGAGTCAAAAATCTGTTTGAGAATTTTATAAAAGCTCTGATTTCCCCTACCCCCAAAATAATATGTAAATTAAGAGATAAGCAAAGTTTTAAATCAAAAAAAATAAATTTAAGAAACACCCTCAGAAAACTCTAGGGATAGAGAGAAACTTGCTCAACTTGATACTGAACATCTATAAAATAAAACGCCTTACAGTTAATATGACACTTAACGGTGAAAGTCTAAATGCTACTACCAAACGTGACTCTCCAAATTGTACCAATTTATGTTTCTTCTAACATATTATGAGAGTTCCAGCTGTTTTTTGTCTTTGCCTATACTTGGTATGCTATATCTTTAAAAGTTTTCTTATTCTAATGGTTTTGAAATATGTAATTTATGTTTTAACTTGGATTTCCCTAGATATGTGTGAGGTTGGGCATATTTTCACATGTTTATTGGCCATTAGGGTTTCCTCTTCTATGAATAACCCGGACATATACTTTGTTCATTTTTTTCTTTTGTAGTTTTGCCTTATTATTGATATGATAGAATTACATTATTAATTATAAATAATTTATATTATATATTATATATACCATATCTATCAGGACATTAATCCTTTGTCAGTTACATAAAATTCAAATATTTTCTCTCAGTCTGCTACTTATCTTTTAATGTTTAGTGCTATCTTTTGCCCTCAGAAGCTTTAAATTTTCATGTAATCCAATTTACCAGTGTTTTGCTAGAAGATTTCTTCTTTTTGCATCTTGGCTAAGAAAGTCTTTCTTACCATAAAGACCTAAAGAGAATCTCCTACTCAGGTTTTTTAAATATCTGGAGTTTATTTTTATGTATGATGAGAGATGGGGATCAAATTTAATTTTTTTCCATATGGAAGTTAATTGTCCCAATACCATCTATTGAATATTCCATGCTTTCCTTACCCTATACAGCTAAACAAATACCCAAACCGACTATGGGCTAGACAGTGTTCTAGGCACTTTGAACACAGCATTAAAAACAAACTAAAATATTACTTTTGGTATTGTGATTCTATTTCATTAAAGTGGTCAGAATATCCCTGACTTTTGGGACTTATATTCTACTTTGGGGAGATCTATGATTGAACATAATAAATAGGTATATTATGCAGTAAGTGGGAAGGTGGTAAATGTTATGGAAAAAATAGAGCAGGGTAAAAGAACTTGGGGATATTAGGTTGGGAGGGATGGTTTTAACTTTAAATAGAGTGGTCTGGGTTGATTTTGTTGAAAAGTTGACATTTGGTCAAAGACTTGAAAGAAGTGAGGGAATTGGCATGTGAATATTTGGGGGTTAATAAAAGCTAATACTCAGAGATATTATGTGTCAGATTTTGTTTTAAACACTTTACATATATTTACTCATTTAATCCTCACAAAAGCAGATACTTCACAACGACCAATATCTGTGAATTTCACAAAAGTTTCTGGTGGGGTTTTTCTTGGAATTTCTTCATACAGAGAGAGACAGATTACTTTGAGAGAGGCCTGATACTCTTACAACATTGCACCTTGCCATCCCCGAGCAGAGTCTAGCTTCATATTTATTCACAGCTTCTGTTATGTTCTTCAGTAGTTTGATGGTTTTTCTCAATAAACACTAAAGAAAATGGACTTTAAACTATTTTATTTAGCTCATCACTTCAAATATTTTTTACTACAGAACCTTTTTTCTGTTTTTAAAGAATACCTATGAACATCCACATACCTTACACTGGGAAACACTGATCTTGTTCACCTCTCTGCTCTCTGGTGTATATAAAGCAAATTCATCCATCTTAGACTGTCTCCCAAAGACATTTTGCAGCAACCACAGTACTGTTGAAAAACTTGTATCATGGGGAAATTTCCCCTAAAATCGATTCCAAATCTTTTATGTTTAAGTTTTACCATCCCATCCATTCTTATATGCTCACCAGAAGTAAAATGATTTCGAGTTCTGATACAAAATCAACTGCTACATATTTATGGAATGCTTACGATGTGCAAGAAAAAACTTTAAGACATTAGCTTTGCTGGACAAGGAGGTTGCAACCAACTTGGAATTTCCAGGATATTTCCCTGTGCCTATTCCTTGATATTTCTCTGCCCTTGACCTGAATAACCCTGACTTTTCAAGAGGTGGCCACAATGTAAGGCAGAAATAAATGGGACAGAATAGGCGGACACATGCATTCCCTTAAGGCACTTATTTAGAAACCGGGGTAACAGTAGCAAGGTGTTGGGAGGACTTTACCGGGCAAGTTGTACACGTGATGCTCTCTACCCCACTAACATAGATAGCTTAGGTTTGCTGAGCCAACACCTTGCAGAGATATGTAATCATATTTTTTAATCCCACTTTGAGGCAGCCTACAGTAAGACACATGCACAGAAAGTGCTTAACTAGAAATCAACAGCTATATAAAAAAAGGAGAGTTAATTGGACTAGGAATCAGATAAAAGATCATTAATGAGCATGCTATTTGCTCTGAGATTCCTGGAAGCCAAGCAAAAATGGAACCATGGGAGTTCAAGACTGCTACATACCAGTGCATGTGGCCTCAGTTGTGAACATGGTAGCCCACCCCTGCTTTAGCCTCTCACCTTTATCTTCTTTTGTCTTACAGTTTGGCCTGATTTAACAAACTCAATTTGATCACTTCCTTGCCTTTATAACATATTTGATATAAAGAAGACAATTCGTAACAAATAGGGAGTTTGAGATGAGAGCCATTAATATTTATCTTTTAGCCATCAGACTGACTTCACATGGTAAAGTTGCTGGGTTGGATTGTAACTCTCAGGCTCTCAAAGGTAAACACCACAGATCCCATCAACCAGATTATTACCCTAAGGTAAAAGGTCTTGGGGTTCTCTTCCAACACCATCCTCCACAAATATTCCCTATCTTGTCCCTTTCCTACCCTTTCTTAATTTACTCCACTGACCTCATTTAAAAAACTGGTTGCTGGGTGCGTGAACTAAAATACCTTAAAGAATGTGCAGATTTTATTGTTTTCTCTCAAGAAGGTGAAAGGAAGAGAGCTACAATTTCTAAGAAGTCTGGTTTGATTGCCTGAGTCTGGGCCCCAGGCAGATTAGACCAAGATTTGGCCAAGTGAAATTGCCAATTCACTCAAAGAAAAGGCTAGCACATTGCTCATTAGAGTGTTCTGGACTTCCCTGGACAATCTTTTTGCTACCCTGCAATTTCCTGTTGGTTATAAATGAAACCTTTCTAGCTGTTAATGCAGCCTGTGAATTGGAAGAAAAAGAGCATGTAATTAATCATAGGAGTTGGGGGGATTCACCAAGCCTGAGTTATAGGGGAGAAGCCGGACAAGGCACTAGGACCTAGAAGGCATCTATCCACCCTGGCAGGAATTTCTTGCTTGGAGCTCAGACAACAAAGGCATAGAGAGATTGGTTTTCTTTCTCTCAGCATCTCCACCCAACCAGCAGAAAACCGGTGAGTGGGGCTTTCAAGTGATTTTCAGGCAGAACGTAACAGATGTCAAACAGGAAAAGCACAAGGAGAAGCGTGCTCTCTCTGTCTCTTTTTCTCTCCTCTTTTTTTCTTTTTCGCTTTATTCTATCGGATTTTTTCCCCCTAAGCCTCTACCTGGGATTTTCCTTTGAAAAAGTGAGTTGAATGTTCCTTTGTTTTCACTGTGATGCTGATTTAGAATAATACCACCGCTGATCCTAGAGCAAAGCCAAGTGTTACTGGCACGCCTGGGGAAATGCTTCGCTACTTGTCTTGAGGAGGTGGGGTTTCTTACCACTGCAGGTTGCCTGACAGAGACAATGCTGAGCTCAGCACAGGTCATGGTGACATTGGAAGAAAAGAGGGACTGAGCCTGGCAATCCTGCTAAGCACCAGTCTTCCTTTATCTCCTGTCCTGCTGGTCCCTTGCAAATATCTCGATGTGGCAGCATGTAGCAGCTGAGCCCAGCTTGCTTTGTGAGTCCTTTTATCCCCATCTGTGAGATGCATGTTAATAGTTTGGTTCCTAGGCTGTCACTTCCTTTGCTAGCTTTGGGGGCTTCTGTGTGTTGTATTTGGTTACATGTTGTGATTTTTTCTTTTTCTGTCTACTTCTTCTTCTTTCTTTGGTTCAGCATTAAAGGGGGAAACATCTGACAGATGACCATTTTTGCCTCAGCTAATGCACCTGGGCAAAGACAAGTTGGAGGGTGAATTGCCTGTTGTGAGGGCAAAATGCCCTTTTCTGTCAGGGTAGAACTCCAAAACAATGAAAGGTGTGCTTGCTTCTAAAGGTCCCATATGCTATTGAGGGACTTGTTTGAGAATCTTTCAACGATTAAATGATTCCATTAAGAGGTGGAGCTGCATCACTGAGGAGGGATAGAGCACATAAAAAAAGAGAAAAGGATTTTGTGACCAAATGGTACTGGGGGAAAGCAGAGCTAGTAACTTGTTAAATAACTGATTTTTCTAATCTTTTTTCTTTCAGCTTATTTCTATGAATGTTGGATAGCTGCACCAGTTTGGTGGGGAAAGGGTTTGATGAATAGCACAAAGACACAGGCTGTTCCCTGGAGGCTGTCCCTTTAAAGGAGAATCCTGGTTTATTCTGAGGGGAGGGCAGCGTGGGGAGGGGATGCACATATTAGAGTAGGAAAAAGGGTCTGGAATTAAATTTAAAAACGGTCCTTTGTGGTCATTTTACTGAGATGCAAAGATTGCTTCCTCAGCTGGAGATGCCAACCTTGGCTAGCTCCTTCTGTTCTCTTCAAGGGAAATTTTGTCAGGCTATGGATTCATTTACAACTGTTAGTCATGTGGGCATGTGTGAGGAAACAGATGCCAATTTTAATGTATTTACCCCGAAGTTACAATTTGATAGGAGCCATTGTCAGGAAGTCCCAGGATTTTAAGCTATTTCAAAAGCCCTCCCTCTCCCCCGTGTGGAACAATGCCCCAAGTATCAGCACCTCCCTCCATATCTCTCACCCCAACCCCCACAAGCAGCAGCACCCCAAGCCCCTCCTTCTTCTCTGTTCAGATCAATATTCCTGCAGGTCAGGGGCAAGCAGCAGATGGGTCACGGGCTCATTTCAACCAGTTCTTTTCACAAGCAGCAGATTGCAGGTCTGGATCTGGCTAATATTTGAATCCCTTTCTCTTTTTTTTCTCCTCACCCCTTTTCTTTGCCTCTTTTCACTCCCACCCCTTTGTCCAACACTCAGGTCTCTGAGGTTCCACCAAAATATGGAACTTGACTTTGGACATTTTGACGAAAGAGATAAGACATCTAGGAACATGCGAGGCTCACGGATGAATGGGCTGCCTAGCCCCACTCACAGCGCCCATTGCAGCTTCTACCGAACCAGAACCTTGCAGGCACTGAGCAATGAGAAGAAAGCCAAGAAGGTACGTTTCTACCGCAATGGGGACCGCTACTTCAAGGGCATTGTGTACGCTGTGTCCTCTGACCGTTTTCGCAGCTTCGACGCCTTGCTGGCTGACCTGACTCGATCTCTGTCCGACAACATCAACCTGCCTCAGGGAGTACGCTACATTTACACCATTGATGGATCCAGGAAGATTGGAAGCATGGATGAACTGGAGGAAGGTAATTCAAGGAGTGGGTGGTGGCCCTTGGTAGGAGGTGGCATCATCGGTATTGCTTGCATTGCTTGGAATTCATTGAAAGAAATTAGGAAACATGTTTGTCAAAATGCCAGGTTGATGCTGAGACTTCTGATTTTATAGGCATCAACAGAACCATTAGCCATTACCCTCCTTGGCCTTCTTCAGTCTCTGCTGCAGTGGAAGTGTGGCTGGTGGTGATAATGCATTGTGCTTATCTGCCAGGGTATACAAAGAAAAATGTGAATTGTGTCATTTACTCTAGATTTTGTTCATAATTAACTCAAAGTAGCACTATCAAGGCACACAATGAAATCATTAGGGGTGTTAAATGGAGTTTGGTTGGATCAACAGAGAGAAACTACTATATCCAAATATTCTTTGAACTGCTGACAGACTATTTGTGAGTTGCAGCTCATGAAAATATGCACCCTAAAAGCAGGTCTTCCTGAACATAGTCACAAAGGATTACACTTTTAGGTAAATGGTCACTGCTCAGCTGTTGCTTCTAAAAAGCCCACTTCAGGGTGTGTCCCTCAGGCTGAGGTCACTGAGAGAAATACCAAAGAAAGCTGTAGGTATGTCTGGTATTTTAATAAAGACTGTTCCTATTAGAATAGGAACTGACTCACTGTACCTAAATCCCTTTAAATGCTCTCTAGATTTTGGTTTTGCAATCACATTTTATGATTAGATTGCTGGAAATTCTGACAACCAGTATACCCTCTCAAAAATAGGGAATATCTCATCTCTTACCAAAACTTGCTCAGTCACGAAATCTTTTCTGTGGTCCTTTAGAAAATAAATCTTGGGACACATTCTTAATGTTTTACTTCATCAACTCAATTATACTGAGGATGCCTCCCTACCCCCACTTTTAAATTGGTATAACATATGTGATCTGTTTAACCTGACACACTGCTTTAAAGGACAGCTTCAAATGATACTGATTTCATTATCAAAGGGTGGTGATAATGAAATCATCCCCCCAAAACCTGTCCCCTATGCTCCAGCCCTCCCTCCTCGCTCCTTCCATTCCTTGAGCAAAGGTGAGTTTAGAGCAGGCAGATCTCTAGAGAAATCAAATTAAGAAACAGCTGGCAGGGAAGGAGAAACAGTATGTGAAATGACGGTGTAGGAGTGCCCCTCCTCCACTTCACTGCTTCTAGGTTTCTTGTGTTCCTAGACAAAGGACCATGAGGGCTTCCCTTGTATAAGACCACGTTCTTGTAAGTAGCTGCTGTGATCAAGTGATTTGGGGCCAGTTACTTAGAAGAGACAGTGCCCATAAGGCTACTGGATCTGGTTCTCAGGGCTCAAGTCCGAGGTTTTTCTACATAGCTAACCTGGAAAGCAGTGCTGAGGAGGCTTGGATTATTCGATCATGTGCTGAATGGCCAGACAGAGGTTAATCTTACACCTTTTCTGAACATTGAAGGATAGGCTGTCCTAGCGCATATCTTAAAAGAAAGGAGAGTCCGGCAGACTTGAAGGACTTGAAGCCAGGTTGAGGGAGCTGTCCAACAGAGGGATCCATTGGGAGTGTGTCTTTTGTCACTGTAAAATCCTCCTCTCAGTTGAGTTTGAGGGGTTTCTCTGTAATAATTTTCTCAAACAAAGCACCCTGAATCACCCACTAAGTCCTCATTTCCACTAGCTGCGGTCTTTTAAAGACCATGATAGATGCCAGGGCAGAATTCAGAACCAAATGACATTGTAATCAGAGCAAGGATTAGAGTGTTCTTGTGTCTGATATAAGAGGGGTATCATGCACAGGTTTTTTTTCCTCAAATCCATTTTTTTGACATGTCTTGCTCAAGGAAAAGCCTTTGATATTAATTTTTCTCCCTGGTTGTGTGTGTGTGTGTGTGTGTGTGTGTGTGTGTGTGTGTGTACTGGGGGGATGGGTGTTGTGATAATCTCAATTCAATATAGGTAATAAATGTAATTTTGAAAATGCAGCTTTCTTTTTTTGGTCTTTTTGAGGCCTGCTAGATTGGACTCCTCTCACCTACCACTCCTGGGTGCTGTGGTAGTACTTTCTGGGGAATTCTCAGACTGTGGAGAGTGAGTAGGGCTCAGGTGCATTTGTTCACACAGTACCTGTAACCACAAGCTGCAGTGGGCCTGAATGCTCTCACAGTCGTCAGTACTGCCCATTCAGCCAAGGAAATTCTGGGGTGTCTCTGGGATAACATTGAGAAATGTGACCAATTTTCCCACTATCACATGAGAAAGGGCACTGGAATGGGGAGGATAAGAAAAAGGATTATTTCCTCTCCTATTTAGTCCTTTGGAGCTACTCCTCTAGGAATGGAGGACAGAAGTCTCTCACTTTGTTCAGTTTTGGAGGAGGTTGAATGAAAGAGTTTTTAGAAATCTTATACATTGCTTCCCAAGAGACTTCAAATTTAGAAAGTTTGGAAAGATCCCTGGGTGAAGAATCAGGGGCATAGAGCTCTAGACTTAGAGGCAGAAGATTATAACAGGAAAAGGAATCTTTAGAATTAGATTTGGTCAACTCCAAGATCCACCACCTGCTAGCTTGTGTGTTCTTGGGGAAACCATTTAGACTCCCTGAGCCTCAGCTTTTTATCTGCAAAGTGGGAATAACTGCTTTGAAGATTAAAGAAGACAATAAATCTGAAGTGTTTAGTGTTCTACCTGACAGCAAAGTAACACCCAATAAAGGGTAACTATTACTGAGTCATCCTAGTTTATAGCTGGGTAGCTACATGGCCAGAGATTTTTTTCCTTATCACTGTGACTAATGTTCTCTTTTTAAAAAACAACTTTATTGAGGTATAATTTGCATACTGCAAAATCCACCAACTTAAGTGTATAATTCAATGATTTTTAGAAAATTTACCAAGTGGTTCATCATCATCATCATAATCAATTTTAGACCATTTTTTATCACCCCCCCCCAAAAGACTCTGTGTCACTTAGCCGTGACTGCTCATTTCTCCTTTTTTTCTCCAACTCTGAGAACTCATCTACTAGGCACATTTTATTTAAATTGAATCATACACTGTGTGGTCTTTTGTGACTGGCTTCTTTCACTTAATGTTTTCAAGATTTATCTATGTTTTACCATGTATCAGCACTTCATTCCTTTTTATTGAGGAATAATTTTCCATTTTTAAAAAGTGGAATATTCTTATCAGTAAAATGAGATGAGTAACACCTGCCTGATCTATTAGGGTGGTTGTGAGGATAAAATTAGATAATAGATACGGAAATACATTGACAAGGTAAAACTAAAGCTACAAGGTACTATTTGTATTAATGATGTAATAGTAATAATACTAATAAAGATGATGCTAGTGAGGGGTTAGATTGGCCAATGGTTCCCAAACCCACCTGCCTTTCAAAATCTTTTAGAGCCTTAGAAAAATAACAATTCCTGCGCCAATTCCAGATCTATGGAATCAAAATTCCCAGGGCTAGGGCCCCAGAACCTATGTTTTTAGCAGTCCCCCCAGGTGATTCTTATGTGCACTGAAACCTGGGAAGTGCTGGATCAGGTGATGTTGATGAGCCCCTTCAGCTAACTACAGTGATAAGAGTTCTAGGAATGTAGAAATCCTTGTTTCTATTTATTGCTTTGTAGATCTTAAAGGAATAATGGAGCATAGAACATCCTATGTTTCCAAATAGCCACATTATTAAATATTTAGCCTAAAGTAAAATGAAATAAAAAGCAATTAGTTAATAATCGCTCTGCCCTGTGGCATTCCTTTGTCTAATGCCTCTAGTCTACTGTCTGCTGGTAGATACTGAGGGTAACAAGAGGAGCATTGAGATCAAAGTCAGGTTACTGATGGGAGCTTTCCTACAGCAGCTTGGGTGCAGGAGGGTCTTCGCCACACCATAGAGGATGTGTCCATATACATATTAGCTGTATTCCCTGTGGATCAATGAATACTGATGACTTATCCTTTTTCCCTGCTTAATCTTTCATTGTACAATCATTCGCCTTCTCATATCCTGTTCAATTCCTTCTCCACTTCCTTGTGAGTACCCAGATCAATCTTAGGGTTATCATTCTGAGTATTATTATGCAGACCATGGGACAGTCTTATTGCAAACTCTGAGCTGTGTGGTGACACTATCTATCACCCAGTTCCTTTGCTATAGCTCATTTGTTCCCATGAGATGAACCCACCTTTTCAGTAACTTATCCTGTACTAAATAAAGCAAGCACATTGCCAAAGGGGAGGATTTTAAGATACTTGGGTGAGAGATGCATCATTAATAGGCTTAATACAATAAAATACTATTTAATATTGTACTTCTTGAGTGAGGAAGCCCTGGAAAAGAGAAAGCCGAGGCAGAAGTGCTTTTGCACTGAGAAAATAAAAATATGCTTAATGTTTTGGAACCTTTCTGGAAGTGAGGGGAAGTAGACATTAGATCATCTTGAGCCCCACAGCTTGTTCCCTTCCTGCCCTTTCAGCTGTGCTTCCATTACCTCATTTCCTTACCTCCTCACCCTGAAGTAGATCATCAGTTCCAGCACATTTTCACCTTGCTTTGCTCTGAAGCCAGCTTTCCTTTTAGGCTCCCAATGGTTGAAAATGGCCACTGGAAGCTGTTGCAGGATGGGAACCCAGCTGTGTAAAGGTGCAACACAGTGCCAGGCAGCTGGACATGCAGGAAGCACTGAGCTCTGCAGACATTGCAAACGTTTGCAAAATCAGAACAAGCAAGCCTTGGTCTAGAGAAGCAGCGCATTTGATGTCTTTCCAGTAGTGCAAGTGGAGAGTCCTCCGTGGTGGACTGCTATTTCTTTAACATTTAATTACAGTAGCAATTTTGTCTCCTAAAGTCTGTGTGGGATAGAAAAGGGAAGAAAATTCCTTCTCATAGACCTTTAGGGCTAGAAGGGTCTCAGATGTCACCTAGTGTAATACCTTTAATTTATAGAGGGCGATACAGAGATTAAGTGATTTTCTTGAGGTCACACAGCTTGTAAATGCCTGGTTAGGATTTGAATCCAGATCTGACTCCCCAAGTCGCTGCTCTTAACCACTATTAATATCCTGCCCTGTGGTGGGGGATGCTGGTAATGGGGGAGACTGTGCATGTGTGGGAGTAGGGGAATATGAGGAATCTGTATACCTTCCCCTTACTTTTGCTGTGACCCTAGAACTGCTCTAAAAAAATAAAGTCTTAAAAAGATACCCTGCATTCAATGTGCATCAGCAGTGGCACCAAGTGGCTTTGCTGGCTGCTAGCTGTAGAGCTCATACATTTGGCATTTGTAGCGAGCACTCCCCTCAACCAGCAGGAAATCTTCTCTTGAAGGCGTGGTATCCAGGCAGTGCCCAGGGTATATAATGATTATAGCTCAGTTCCAAGCTGGCTGCCCTTGCTTCTTTCTCTTTCCTTTCCTTCAGCTTCTACCCCTCCTCTTTTCATCTCATTTCTCTCAACCCTTTCTTCCTCCTTTCCATCTTTACTCTTTTCTTCTTGTTCTCACTCTATTCCTTCAGATTAGGGCCTTAACAGTAATAATAGTGGGAACTTATCAAGTGCTGACTGTGTACCAGGCTCTGGGCTCAGCATTTTACATCCATCATCTGATGTGTGCCTCACAGCAACCTTATGAGGTAGGTATTGTTATCATCCTCACTTTGCAGACAAGTAACTGAAGCCAAGGGAAGTTAGTTATACCCAAGGGCACACAGCTAGGAAATATTGGGGACCCCATTCTGACTGACATTACATCAGCTGCTCTTTTTCCATTACTCCCTATTAGGGCCAAAAGGAGAGTGAGGGGAGAGACTGAAATGTACTGTTGGAAGGTGCTCAACATAGATGTGGCTGAGGGCTGGGCCCTCTGGAAAGTTCTTAGGTGCCATATGATACTATAGCAATCTATCATCATTTTCATTTTCATCTGGGGTTGGTTAATCATACTTACAGTTCAGAGGCTTAAGAGATTTAAGAGCTGGGGGCAAAAAAAATCCTGAGTCCTAATAGGGCTACACAGCTGACTCTCCAGAGGATACTGGATGAGTGAAATCATAAATATACAGTCTCACACATTTCCACACCACCAGTTGTCTGACAGTGTTTTAAAGTACATGACAAGTGATGGAAAACGTTTGACGCAAAGGCAATGACTTCTTGGAAGGTGCCCATGAAGTTGGTGGAGTGCTAAGGCAAGAGACCATTTCTTTGGTGTGAGAGAGATTGACTCAGAGCATGTGGGGAAATTGAAAGGACCCCTTCATCCTTTAAGTCACACTTAAAGATCCCAGTCTCTAATCACATGGATTAGGTTGGATTAAGAAGCAAGGGAGCCAGAGAAATTAGGGTTTCTTTTAGCTGAGATCTTTGATCACCCCAAAGACCTTGAGTGTGTGTGTGTGTGTGCACCAAGTTGCCCCGGGGGTGCCTGTGCACTCCCTTACATACCATGCCTTGGTCTCCCTGTGGACAGAGAACACTAGCAGCTTCGGAGACTCAGAGCAGTGTTGGAAACCACTTACCCTCCCCCTCCACACACACACATAAATGTCCCAAAGGTGCCCTAGAGAATCTGACTGAATCTTCTCTCAGCCCTAACTGAGAAATTTATTAATTAACATGACTTAAAGGATTTGGTGCTACAGCAAAGCAATCAATATTTGCAAAGGGAGTGAATTATCAGCCCAGTGTTTCTGAATGTTTCTGCATGGTTCTCCTGCTGAGACCAAAGGAAGAACAGCCATCAGAGTATAATTGCGCTTAATGCTTTTTTTTTCTTTTGGCACTAGCTAGGGTTGATTTTTTTATTTATTTAGAGTTATTGTTAATGAGTTAAGCTTGATTAAATCACACTGGTTTTCTGCAGCTTGACCTCTGGATGAACTTCTGTATACCTTGAGGCTAATGTGTTTTACTTAACAAATTCAACCTTTTCCAATACTCTCTCCCCCAGGCTGAGCCTATCCCTCTTCCTCTTTCCTCCAGTTTCTAGTTCCAGGTGTCTAATCCCCTCCTCTTGCCTCTGGCTCTAGAGTTTCTTCTGCTGTATTAGTCCCTTCCTCTAGCCCAAGGTAAATGTGAAAATTACACTAGATCCCTTCAATCCATAATTCAGGCTGTATAATGTATCCTCACATCTCTACCTCATTACTTATAGCACCCAAGGGTGAGCACTGGTGAAGATAGCCCTGAATATACAGATCTAGTGTATAGCATTTGGGAAGATGGAAAGATGAGGGGTGGGTGGTGGAAACAGAGCAGAGTATTTCTCAAGTACGAGTAGACTTGCAAACACAAGGCATGATGTGTGTGTGTGTGAATGTGTGTGTGTGTGTGTGTGTGTATGCACATAGAGTTTGTTATTCAGTTTCTCCACCTGGGTGTGGGGGTGAGCGGTAGAGGACACCATTATACACACATACATACATTCACCACACACACAAACTCATACACACATATTTCACATTTCAATATTATGTAGCTTAGCCATATACTCAGTGCAAAGGACAATCTGGCTTCTTGGCAAGTACATACTGTATGCCCAATACTATGCAAGGATGTTGGGTCACTTGAACTTGGAATAAAAATGTATTAAGTTTGGTTCATAATATAACAATGGAATGGAGCTGTGAGTCTAGAAACAGGACAGGAACGTTAAGAAACAGAAACATGTTAAAAACACTCCAGTAATGCCCCTAGATCTTAACAAACACTCTAGAAATTAATGCAGATGTTTCAGTTCCAATAAAACTATATCAAGCTTGAGAACCCTGCTTGTTAGATTATACTTCTGGGTGTTCATTGTCCATAGGACCCTTAGCTTTATAGGATCTTTAACTAGGTATGCCCTTAACAAAGAATATTTTGCTGATTACTTGCTCTTGAGTTTAAATGAACCAGGCTGTTAAACCGAGTTAGGAATTGTACCTAAAGTTGGTCATTATCACCATTTCTCCAGAAGTCCAACTCCAAGGTCAGCATGTAGTAGTTTGGTTAGACTAGTCCATATATCTGCTGCTATTAAACTGATCACACTTATTTCTTCCCATAGGGGAGAGCTATGTTTGCTCCTCAGACAACTTCTTTAAGAAGGTGGAGTACACCAAGAATGTCAATCCCAACTGGTCTGTCAATGTGAAGACATCCGCCAATATGAAAGCCCCCCAGTCCCTGGCTAGCAGCAATAGTGCCCAAGCCAGGGAGAACAAGGACTTTGTGCGCCCAAAGTTGGTGACCATCATCCGCAGTGGGGTGAAGCCTCGGAAGGCTGTGCGTGTGCTTCTGAACAAGAAGACAGCCCACTCTTTTGAGCAAGTCCTCACTGATATCACTGAAGCCATCAAACTAGAGACAGGAGTTGTCAAAAAACTCTACACTCTGGATGGAAAACAGGTAGGTCCTTTTTTTTTCAAAGTATTCTTCTCATTTTTTCTGAGTCCTTGGATGACCATCTTACACCTCAGCCATCATCTCTGGTTCAGGGTCTCTTCCTCTACCTCTCATCATCCCTACCTGATATTTGATGTCTCATGTGGAAGAAAGGGAAAACAGACAAAGCATTGGACCAGGACTCTTAGGCTTTGAAGTTCAATCTGCTTCTGACTTACTGAGTAGAATGGTCTCACTTAGCCTCAGCTTCCTTATCTGCTAAGAAAAGATGTGTTAGAACTGAGGTCCTACCTAGTCTTAGAAATATGAATTTGGCTATTGCACGAATAACTCTCATTGTTAAATGCATATGACTGGGAATGAGATTTACCCATTCATTTCTTCTTAGATGCCCTCACATCGGTATTCAATATCCGTTGTGGTGAAAAGAGGTGGGAGTGTCCCTCATATTGTACAGAAGGGGTTAGACGTGGGGGAAGCAGTGAAGTCTCTGGTTCGTTGTCTTTGCCTTGTACTAGATCACATTTTTTCTTTCTCTCTTTTCTTTGTGACATTAGCTGTCTTAATTTGGTTCCACTGATGGTTTCTGTGCAAAAGGGACTATTTCAGGATCCTAAAATTAGCCCAAGAAAGACTCTGCCATCTGTTTCTCTCCAAATCAGCTCCTTCATGTCATTGGTTATGCTCCTAAAGTGCCACCTATATTAATATCTGGGAAAGAATGCAGCCAGGCGTCTCCATCAGACAGATGCACCATTCTCTTGAGCGTAGGGAGCTGTAAATGTACGGCAAAAAATGTTCCAAGGGAATTGTAACAGTGGCTGGTTCTGTTGGCTCAAAAGAGAATCCTGGTCCCTCATCAGAGAAGACAAGTGTGGATTATTATCAGTCCATATTTTCTACCTCTTAAAATACCTTTGGTGTTTGAACATCTATACAGAGTCTAAAAAAGCAGATCCACGATGCATCAGAAGGACTGACAAGTGTTCAAATGCAGAACTGGGCCTTTTCCCATAGTTTCTGATATACAGTGTGCTACCAGATTTTAAGTTTCTTGGAAACCTCAGACTCATATATTTGATGATTTCTATAAGTCCATGGCTTCTGTCTGTTCTCCCTCATATTGTGATCTGGGAGAAACCTGGAGACATTGGTTATATGTGACCTGTGTTTAGTGTACCAAAGCAATGACTCACTTGGGAGCAGAAAATGTCCAACTCCCAAGCACCTCTCTAAGAGTAACTCTTTTCTGAGGACCAGGTGTATAATAAATAGGAGCTGCCTAAGAATAGGCTTCATCACCAGAAACCTCATCTCAGAGAAACAGAACCTAGGAATTTTAGGATCATTGGATCTCAGAGTTGAGAGTAGCCTTAGAAGTCATGACATTTAATCCCCCACCTATGGCAAGGGTATACTCTACAGCCAT
The DNA here is from genome assembly GCF_030020395.1 of Manis pentadactyla. NCBI lineage: Eukaryota > Metazoa > Chordata > Mammalia > Pholidota > Manidae > Manis > Manis pentadactyla. The sequence continues at coordinate 106,695,952 of NC_080038.1, read as the reverse complement.
TTCAATGTCATGAGATAGCCTATGCCACTGTTGAACAAATGTGATTTTTAGAAAGATTTTCCTTATATTGGGCATAAGTCCACTTCCTTGTATCTTCAGCCTCTTGAAGTAATGCAGAACAAATAGAAATCAAGAACATAAGACTGGGACCTGGTTTCTAATCTTGATATTGCTGCTTAACTGTCCTGAGCTTCACACTTCTCTGTACAAAAGGGCTGAGGCACCTGTCTACCCATGCTCACAGGGTTATTGTGAAGATCAAAGGAAATAATGGAAATAAAAGCACTCTGTATTAAAACATGTGATGTAAATATGTATGCATGCAGATGATCATTAAATGAGATGAAATATGTAAATTGTCTGACAATTTGCATATGTATTAATAAATGTTAGCTCTCTTCCCCCTACTTGACCTCCATCACTCTTAGCATGAGTTTTCAACATTTTGTGGACATATACCAAACCTTGACATTCTGACGTGATGGCTCCTGATAATAAATAAAGGAACACCTCCACCTCCTAAGTAAGCAAGTTCCAGCCTAGTGATGGGTAGATTTTCATGCTGCAGCAAGCCCTCTCCAACTCCTTCGAGCACTGGCCCCCATTTCTTTGGGGAACACATTATGAAATGTCAGTGTATGATACAACGTGTGTACAGAAATGTCAGGGAGCAGTGCTCAAGGGAGCAAAACAATGCCTTGTCAGGCATTGGTGCCTCTGTATCTTTGTTTTTTAAAATGTGTCCTTCTGCCTACTTTGTCTCCTGGGGGACTTTTAAGGCCTAGCTCTAATGTCATATTATCTCTGACAATTTTTCTGTCTCCTTTTACTATGCAAAGTGAAAGCAACTTAACTTTTTTTTAATGTTCAGTTCCTGATATGTTGAAGATGCTCTATAAATATTTGTTGATTGAATCGACTAATATAAAGACATTCTCACATGGCCCATATAGATGTTCTGAGAACAACATTTGCTTTCAGTGCCCCAGACACTATCTTTAGTCTTTCAGAAGAGATAGGGGGCTTCCAAAGGAGTTCATATCCACCCAGGGGGCTCCTATCCCTTACTTACTTGGAAGTCACTGAGGGCAGACTTTTAAAGGAGTATTTTTCAAAGTATATTCTAAGAACTTTCCCCATCTCCTTGTCCCTTGAATCTCTTTAAAAGTATTCTGTGGTCAAATAATGTTGTGAAATTCACAATTATATGCCTTTCTTAGAGATTCACAGTGTTCACTGACACATTAAATATTCTGAGAAATCCTGCAGAAATAGAATTCATTTCATTTAGACTCATGATTTTCCAATCTTATTTAACTACAAACATATTTTCTGGAATATATATATATATATATATATATATATATATATACATATATGTGTGTGTATATATGTATATATATATATATATGTTTCCTGCAGAGCACACCAAGAAATGCTGTTTACAAAGAAGCTGAATGATTAGGAAGTAACTGTCCTGACCTCACTGGTAAGATTGGTATGCAAGGAGTAACCCACAAATCGTTGTTGTGTGGTTACAGCAAGGACATTAAATAACAAAATTTGGTGTTGCAGGCGCAAACCTACTAATTCCAAAATGGGTGCTGAGTATACTGAAAGTTGGTGCCAAACTCAAAATTTTGGAGCCCAGCCCACTTCCCAATTCTGGTGATGACAACTTTAATGTTAACACCTGTCAGTCACTTTGATTACTGGTGGGTATTCTTACTACTTGGGAATACGATCTTCCTCTCTACAGGCTTCAGGCACATGTGTTGCAATGGCTTGGACTTTGCTGGGATGAGATTCCATGCCCGTCTTTGGCTAAATGTGGCACCAGGCGGAAAGGATGAAGTATGGTCAAGGCTATTTGCTATGGAACGTTTTACTCATGAAATCAAGGCCATTACTTGGTTTCAGTCTTACTCTAAGTGGATCCCAGATAGACCAGATCAAGTGATTTTCTTCCCCTTTGTTTAAATAATGATCAGTTCAAACAGCCTACTTGATTATACCAGATTTCTTGTTGCTTCTGTTCTTAGGTGTACCATTTGATTGATTGGCTTATGCTGATTGACAATCTGCAGACATGGCTCTCATCTCTCTTTCTCTGTTTTTATTTTGTTTGAAAGTGCTTGGAGCCCTTGGTCTTCTTAGGGCTTATGTTTGGTCCTTATATTCATAGACAAGACTGGTTTCTTGACTTCTTGCCTCTGAGATATTTGTGGTCTGTGTAGCCAGGGAAGCTAACCATCACTAGTAGGAAGGGCTCCCAATTTACTCCTCACCTCATGAAGTTGTTAATAGAATGAGTAGTTGGTATGGCCCTAGATACTTCCCATGGGCTCTAATGGATTTCTTGGAGGTCAGGGAAAACATGATGAAGGGTTGGCTGATAATGCATATTAGTTCACTGTAGGTTATGTTGTTTTTGGGTTCCTTGGCAGATGGAGTGGTTGTGGTGTGTTGACAAAATTATCTGACCATTAGTTTTTATAATCAAGACACACATTGGCCTTTATGAATGCATAAAAACTGGAACCCAAATTTCTAGTTCACTTGGTAATAGGGCTCAGTAGATACATGGTCTAGACTTAAATTCATTTCTGTAAAGCACAGAGCATGGTGCTTCTGTGAGAGATGCAGAGCTTTAATAACTGACTTCCAGCTTTTTGGCATCTTACACAGGGATGCAGCTGGTCCTCACACCATCCATTTCATGCTACACTTATTGGCAACTCTAGTCTCAGTTTTGTCCACATGCAGGGTCTGTGCAGTCAAAGAAAGATTCACTGTTGCCTCAAGATCCATGCCTAAGGGATTTAGTATTTGTGTTAGCTTTGTTAGGCCAATTTTCAATTGGGTGAATTTAATTCATGTTTATTTTAGGTCTCAGAATAACAGAAAAGAAGTTTAAGCTGATTCCAAGATTACCCATAGCCTTGGAAGCTAGAACAGGATTTTAAAAAAATGTTTTGAACCACAAGATGGTGGAATAGGAAAATGAGAGCATGAGGGATGTTTGAACTGCCACTAAGAATTCTGGGAAAGACTTGCCCCTTCCATCTTGCTATACTAAATAACTGGGTGCTACAAGTACAAAGGCAATTGCAGGAAACACAGGAAGACAAGTTGGGTTTAATCTTGGAACTCGAGTACATTTCCCAAGGTGGATGTGTCTTTACTTTGCGTATGCAGCTGGTTTTTCTCTCCCCCTGCCCCTCTCCCCATCATCTAGGCCCCCTTCCAATCACATCTGGTCTTATTTATACTCCTGGCCTCCAGTTCCCCCAGAGCCAACCTCTCTCTCCTCCTAGGTTATGACCCTGTCAGTCAATACTGGGCTCAAGAGGAAAGTCCACGTGGCTATAAATTATGCCCCAAGAGGGAGGTCATTTATCATTGACCTTCAGTTGAGAAAATCGAGGCTGGAAAGGTGATGTTTGCATTACCAAAAGTCTTCCCTCTCCAACCTTTCACAGATCTGATTCCTAGAGACAGGTTGTAAGAGGATTGGCTAGAGCATAAAGTGACAAAGAGTGAATATGTGAATCCAGGCTGGGCTCTGTGAAAGGAGAGTTTGCAGACTACCTTGTCATATGTGGTGTACACTTCAAGATGCCTCATGCTAAGATAGATGTTGCACTTTAAAAGAGGGCTTATGGTGGAGGTGGCCAAACCTCAAATACACTGTCCTTCTGGAAAGAAAGGACCAAGTGTAGCCTGCTGGTTGGTTATTTATTCAGTAATCTATCCTCTTAGAGTTTTATTGTTGATGAGATGCTCCTGGCTTGGAGCAGTGATAGAGGTGGGGCTTGGCCATTTCAGTCAAAAGTTTTGGCATGGTATTCCAGTCTCGCACCACACTGACTAGTCTGTCAATATCCAATATGCCCCATATGGAAAGCATTTTATACTGGGATTCAGAGACTTGAGCTTAGTCTTCACTCTGTTCTATCCCTATCTATGTGATATGGAGCCAATCACATCTCTTCTCTGGGTCTTAGTTTTTGAGGTAAGTACATGACATTTCAGAGTACTTCTAGCTCCATGAAAACAGTACTGCTTCTGTCTAAATATTTTTCACCAAGTTGCTACTCTTCTCAATGCTCTTCATCTCTCTATGCTCTTAGGATCTCCAACATGATGTAGTACTCACCTTGGTGGATATGTTATTTTCTAGGCTATTCTGCACATGGTATTTGCATGGTTCTTATATTCAGATCTTTCTTGCCCACTGTGATGACATGACTAAAGAATATTTTCAAGCTTGTAATTTTGATTTGACCTCCTTTTCTTTCCAATATGTATGATATGAGGAGCAGAGGTTGGAGGAATCACAAAACAAAGTGAGACAAAAGCCAGCCAACTAAAATTGTGATGAGCATTTGACAGTGCCATTATTAAGGCATCTCTACCACAGTGGTGTTATTTTCAGCGCTGGGAAGGATCATTGCCAATGGGGAGGTTACAAAGAGCTACTTCTTGAGTAAACTAAAGAGGATCATCCAGTGGGGATTGATCCAGGGACACAGACTGTTTCTTTACCAATCATTGAAGTAATTAGCCTCTTATTCTTAGTTCTTAATTTTCATCTTTCTCATTACTGTCATTCCCTCAAAGTGGCAGAAAAAGCATTGTCTCCAAATACAGCTTTAAATAGCTGTATTGAGATATAATTCTCAAACCATACAATTCACCCATTTTAAATGTACAATCCAATGGCTTCCAGTATATCTACAGAGTTGTAAAACCATCACCACAAACAATTTTGGAACCTTTCATCACCACAAAAAGAAACTCTACACCCTTCAGATATCATGCTCCAATCCCCCAATCCCTGGGCAATCACTTATCTACTTTCTGTCTCTACAGATTTGCCCATTCCAGATATGTAGTATGAATGGAATCATATAATATGTGATCCGTTGTGGCTGGCTTCCTAACATGTTTCTGAGGTTCATCTTGTTGTAGCATAACAGTACTTCATCCCTTGTATGGCTGAATAATATTCCTTTGTATAGCTTTATAACTTTTATTAATTCATCAGTTGATGAATATTTGGGTTGTTTCCACCTTTTGGCTATCATAGATAATACTAATATGAACATTCACATACAGATTTTTATGTGGATACAGGCCAAAATTTATCTTGGGTGAATACCTAGGAGTGGTATTGAAAAGTCATACAGTATGTGTATGTTTAAAATTGTAACTAACTGCCAAACTGTTTTCTAAAAATGTGGCAGCACTATTTTACATCCCTAACAGCAATGTATGAAGACTCTACTTTCTCTATATCTTGACAACACTTTGTCTGTCTTTTTATTGGAGTCATCCCAGGGGGTGAGGGGGTGTAAAGTGGTATCTCAGTATAGTTTTGATTTGCATTTCCCTAATAAGTAATGATATTGAATATATTTTCATATGCTTATTGGACATTTTTATATCTTCTTTGGAAAAATGCCTATTCAGATCTTTCTCCCATTTAAAAAATTGAGTTGTCTTCTTATTATTGAGTTATAAGAGTTCTTTATATATTCTGGATACAAGTCCTTTGTCACACATGTAATTTGCAAATATTTGCTCCCAGTCTGTAGCATGTCTTTTCATCTTCTTAGTCACTTAATGTTTTAAGAACAATTTTTTTTCATTTCAATGAATTCCAATTTATAAATTTTTCTTTAATGCATTATGCATTGGTATCACATGTAAGAACTCTTTACCTAACCCAAGATTCCCAAAATTTTCTCCCATGTTTTCTTCTAGAATTTTTTTAGTTTTATCTCTTATATTTAAGTATCTGATCCATTTGGAGTTAATTTTTGTGTATGGTGTGAGGTAAGGGTCAAGGTTCTTTTGGGGGATGGGGCAACTATATATCCTATTTTTCCAGCACTATTTGTTAAAAAGATGACATATTTTTTAAGATTTAAATTTAATCTGACACTTAGAAATACCAGTAAAAATAGCAGTGGCCCATCATCACATTCAGCAGGTATCTTGGCATCAAAAGTTAGCAGCTGAATGTTCTGAAGTTTTCGAGAACTTCTGAGAACTATGGGTGTGAGCTAATAGCTCGGAAGTTTCTCCTATATAGCTGCTCTGGAACAGTAGCTCACTCCAAGGCTATAGCAGTGAGGTTGGCTAAGCCTCATTAAGGAAAAACAAGAGGGCTAGACAAGAGAAGTTACAAACAACTAGTGCCACTTGGCAGAACCCCCATGCTCTAGAATACTGAAGTTCTCCCCCAGGCCCATCTGACTTGCTTGCTCCCTGGCCTATCTCTTCAGAGCGGGGCTAAGCAAGACTGGGGTATGGGAATAGGGACATGCGCAGAATTTCTTGGGTTACTTTTGTTGGTAATTGAGATATAATTCACATACCACATACTTCACCCATTCAAAGTATTCAGTTCAATGATTTTTAGTATATTCATACATATGTGCAACCATCACCACAGTTGATTTTAAAACATTTTCATCACCTCAAAAAGAAATCCTATACCTTTCACTACCCTCTCCCCCTTCTCCCCATTCCCCCTAGCCCTAAGAACCACAAATCTACTTTCTAAACCTATAAATTTGCCTTTTCTGGACATTTCATATAAATGAATCATACAATATGTAGCCTTTTGTGACTGTTTTCTTTCACTTAGCATGTTTTCAAGGCTCACCCATGTTGGCATGTATTTGAACTTCATTCCTTTTTATGAGTAATATTCCATTGCATGGATATACCACACTTTATCCATTCATTCATTGATAGACATGTGAGTTGTTTCCATATTTTGGCTATTATTAATGATGCTGCTATGAACATTTGTGTATAAGTTTTTGTGTGAACATATATTTTCATTTCTCTTGAGTATATACCTAGTAATAGAATAATTGGTATTGACTGGGATTTCTCTTGTCCCCTAACCACCAAACTCATGTTTCTAAAACATACTCCAAAGGATGCTCCTAACAAACAAATTCACACTCTTTTTTTCTTTGTAGAGATCTGGCCCAGAGTTCTTGCTAAACAATATAGAAGGAAACATGTAGGTCTCTTTAACAATTTTTCCTAAAGCCAGAGCACATACAAGGAAGCCATTTCCTTCTTCATTTTATCCTAGTCCCACTCTGGCCCTTCTAGCTCTCCAGAATCAAAGATGCTTTCTAAATAGAGGGGACTTCCAGTACAAAGAGTCAGAGACTCCCCCCAAACCACCAAAGGTCCTTAACTTTAGAAAGGTATACCTAAAGGGATTTCCAGACTCCTAGTCCATCTATTTTTCCTAGATTTAGAATACTTTTCTTCTGAATATCACAGATTTTACCCTCTCTGTGTCTTTTGATATTAAAATCTGAGCAAAAACAGCTTGGGTATAGAAAGCCACAGCAGTTCTGTATTAATAGCCCGGTGGCATTCCACCAGGGCAATTTTGCCTCCAAGCAGGCATTTGGCAGTGTCTAGAGACATATTTGGCTGTCACGAATGGAGGTGGGGAGCTATTGACATCTAATTGGTAAAGGCCAAGGATGCTTCTAGACATCTTGCAATACCCAGAACAGCCCCCCACAACAAAGAGTTATTTGATCCCAAATGTCAGTAGGGCTATGGTAGAGAAACCCTGCACTGCACAATAAAGTGCATGGCAGATGTGGCAGAAGATGAAGCTGAGAGGACATCAAGGGCAAGATACAGGAACAACCTTGTAAACTACATTAAGGAGCTTAGATGTTATCCTGTAGGGATAGAAGCCACTGAAGGATTTTAAGCAGAGGAATAACATGATCAGAATTGCAGTTTGGGTAGGTCACTGCTGTTTTGGATTTGAAGAAGACAAAAGCAGTAGGGAGGCCGGGTTGGAGGCTGTGTGGTAGTCCTTGAA